>NC_043000.1:47053914-47201414 GCF_006345805.1 Octopus sinensis
AGAGGAAAAATAACATTTTTGTTAAAAGCTCAAATCGCTGAATAGACTTCCTGAAAATTTAATGACTCACACGCACAAACAGAGGCATGTTAGCATGCACATGTATAAATATATTTCAAGCTACCCACATATATGAATGTGAACACCCTTCAAAATATACCGATGCTGATATATTTACACAAAAATCAGTATAAACATTCAAAATTGAAGAAAATATATATATATACACACACACACACACACACACACACACACATATATATACACATACATACATACATACATATGTATGTATATATATATATATATATACACACATATACATAAACATATATATATATATATATATATATATATGCAGAGAAAGAGAGAGAGAAAAAGAGGGAGGAAGAAGGTTAATCATACATATTATACTCTATTATATGTCTAAAACTATTAACCTGGAGCAAATTCATTTATCTGTCTATCTGTCAATCTGTATATCTATCTATCTACTTATAGCTAAAAGTGTGAGTGCATGCATACGTATGTAATGTATGTATGTACGTATGTATGCACATGTGCTCAGGATACAAATGCATATATATATATTAACAAATTCTTACATATTCACTTGCATATTCTTAGTTTTTTTACATTAGCAATAATATGCGTATATATACACACGCAAATAAATATATGCACATGCATGTCTATATCTATCTACCTGAATATGTGTGTGTGTGTGTGTGTATGCATGTGTGTGTATCTATAAGTGTACGTACATATATATGTATGAATGTATGTGTTTTTTGTATACAACAGCTATCTCCCTATGCTGCCATTCAATATACCCAGTTCTTTATACATGTTGCTTCCAGAGACAACTTTTGTGAAATTGAAAATATATATATATATATAATATATATATATATATATATATATATGTATGTATATATATATATATGTATGTATGTGTGTATATATATATATATATAATATATATATATATATATATATATATATATATATATATATTATGTATATATATATTATGTATATATGTGTGCATGTGTGTATATATACATAAATATCTAAACAGGAGAGAGTAGGAGGGTAAGAGTGAGAAAAAGTGGTGTGTTAATGTATATAAATTCATTTGTCTATTTTTTTAATATTGTACACATGCCTCACCCTCTTGGCTTTTGAAACACATCAATACAACCATTATATGTATGATTGCGTTGGCATGTTTTTGAAAAACTGCATGTACATATGTGCATATACTCCCACGTCTATGTGTACATGCCTCATTTATAATCTCTGTCACTTGCACTCAAACACACCACACAAATATGCACACAGGTTATGCATGTCTCTTAGCAATATGTGTGTGTGTGTGTGCATGTGGGTGAGTATTTATATGTATATAATTATGTATATGTATATGTATGTATAGTAGCAATTTTGTATATGCTAAGTATCTGAATGCATATGTGTATTCATTTTGTAAATACTAATTTTTCATTTAAATATTCAAAAAATATATATTAAAACCATTGAATTGATATAAATGGAAATAATATACTATTATATTGTTTATAGGTTTTTTTTTTCAGTTTCTTTTTCTGCAATTTTTCCAGTTTCATTTTCTGCAATTTTTTTTTTCCTCCATGTAGTTGATAATAGTAATTGGATGAGATTTTTTTGTTAAAATTTTGTCCAGTCTGAAAATAGTTTGTCAGCATGAGGTTTTATGTAGAATCTATTTATTTCAAGACCTAGAAACCAAATTAATTATTTTGCAAGACCTTTGTAAATAAAGATCGTTATATTTTAACCTTTTCTTTTTTGTTGTTGTTCTGTGTAGTTTTGGAGTTCATTTTATTAATTTTGTAGAGTTTCGATGATAAATTAAGCAAAATAAATCAGTGAAAAAAAAGTTAATAGATTAAGAAAGGGAAAAAAAGTTAAAAACAATTTTTCAAAATTGGAAAAATTAAATTGTTTTATTTTATTCTTTTCTGCTTTTTTAAATTAAGAAGTTCAAAATAAGCTATTTCTGAGGGCATATCAACATTATGATAGATTACAAGGGAATGTGCATAAAATAAAATATGAAAAAAAATATTATTGAAATAACGATCACATTGGTAGTGCTATTGGTGTGTTTGATGATGGCGACAGTGAGGATGGCCATGCTGATGCTGTTGAATAAGTGAATAAGGAAGTGGTAATAATGATGAAGCTGGTTTGGATAGGAATGCTGAAGGCAATGATGATGATGAGGAAGAGGAAGAGGAGGGGAGGAGGAGGATTGGTGGTAGATGGCAACAACATTATTATGTATAAAAATGCTACAAAAATTTAATTTGGGAAAGATTTCAAGAATTGGGTTTAGCTTAGATGCAAGATCGCTTGCTTAATGACCTCAGGACGCAAGACATAGATGTAGTAGCCATCACTAGGACACCGATATTTCTGAAGTGCGATTATTGTTTTCAACAATTATGAGATATTCTCAACCTGTGGTCTATTGGGATCTAGCAATGAGATAGTTGGGTTATTCTGGCAATACTTAGATCTCAAATTACAAGCTATCTTCCTAGACCATCTAGTGCAGTGATCCTGAATGTAAATGGAAGCAAATGTGGTGTCTTCAAACTTGTGACTTTCTATGCCTGACAGTACAGCCCAAATTTTTCAAATGTGTTGAAACTTTTCTAGGGACATCCTATATATACTTGACTACATATGAGGCATGGGAAGTGCTTTTTAGATGAATTGTAGGACTCTGTGCAGCTAACACATAGGAGCAGGTGGTACAAAACACTCGAAAATCTGTTCAGAAGTTTCCATCTATCTGACAAGTACTGACTGAAAGATCTTTGTGGTTTTTGTCACAGTTTACAATTATCTTTTAAAAGAAATGTTTTAATGTATCGTATAGATGTAATTTTTTTGCTGAATCTGAATTTGGTAATTATTTATTCCAGAAAAATTTGCAAAAATGTTACAGCTATTCAAAGTATGATACTTTCCAGAGTTTTCAGCCAATCAGACAATAGCACGTTTGCTGTCTCATCATCATCAGGGGTGGGATGGGGGTTTTGGCACCGGCATGTCAAAATATTAAACTTCTCTTTCTTCGCCCTTTCCAAGCCTAGCTAGGCTCAGGTGCCCGGTTTCCCGGTTTCTGTAGCTTATGAGTTCCCCCCAGCTGGACGGGACGCCAGTCCATCGCAGCGTTACTAAAGAAACAGAGAGTGAGAGAAAGTTGTGGCGAAAGAGTACAACATGGGTAGCCACAACCCTCTGCCGGAGCCTCGTGGAGCTTTTAGGTTTTTTCGCTCAATAAACACACACAACGCCCTATCTGGGAATCGAAACCGCGATCCTACGACCGCGAGTCCGCTGCCCTAACCACTGGGCCATTGCGCCTCCACAAAACATTAAACTAGCTACAATTAACTGAAAAACATGAAAACATTCGTGAGCAAATTAAGTATTTAAAAGCTACGAACAAACCTTTATGAGTTGCTAGAAATAACAGTCAAAATATTAAAATATAGAAGAGCCAAGTTAACATTAAAACATTCACGAGCAAATTAAATATTTAAAAGCTGCAAACAAACCAACAAGAGTTGCTAGAAGTAACAATCAAAACATTAAAATATACATGAGCAATGTAAACAGTGAAAATAGCGAGAAACATTCGTGAGCAATTAAATATTTAAAAGCGACGAGCAAACCAACAGAGTTGCTAGAAATAACAGTTAAAACATTGCATAAAACAAACATTTAGTTTTAAAAATTCAAGAACGAAAGTTTGCAATACAGTCTAGGATTTTATAAAATAAATTATCATTCTCATATCGCTTTCTCCACATAAATTCACAAATATAAAAGCCAACCATGGAACGGTGTTTGTTTCGAAGCTTTAAACATGTCCGGGTACTCTCAATTTGTTGACTACACTCAATTTAGTGGTTATACACATTGTGTGCATGCTCAGTATCTTTGGTTATTATGGAAACAGAGTTCTTCGCCACGGTGATATATAAAATACACACATCTGATAGGCAAAAATACCCAATTTTTGCACATTTTAAAGGCTAATAACTATTTAATTATGGATTTACTGGACAAATGATTTTCATTTTCACAATTAGTATACAAAACTTGATCTATACACCAAATTTGAAAACAACTGGAACAAAATTGTAAACAGTGACAAAAGCCACAAAGATGCCTGACTGAATTACGTTCCTGAAGTGCTAGTGTAGATATGGAGCAATCACAGTGGATTATTCAAATTGCATCTAGATTCAGTAATATTAAATCAGTGAATAATAGGTTTTGAGAGTGTAGCTGCTAGAATGAGAAAAAGCTGGAAAAATTTTAGAGAGTTTCTACTTTTGTTGGTAACAAGGGACTTCTCCCTCAGTATGAAAGGCAGATTGCAGGGTGATTGTCTGCAAACAGCCATTCTGCATGGCAGTAAAACATGGGCTGTTACTGCAGAAAACATGTGAAGGCTTGAAAGAAATGAAGCTAGTATGCTTCACTGGATGAACAAAGTCAGTGTTCATGTATTAGAGCGTGCAAAAGTCTTGAGAGAAAAATTTTGGTATAAGAGACATCTGAAGTAATTTGCAAGAAAGAAGACTTCATTGGTATGATCATGTGATGTGTATGGATGAAGACAACTGTGTAAAGAAGTATCAATCATTAACTGTGCAGAACCTGTGGAAGAGGTAAACCCAGGAAAACATAGGATGAAGCAGTGAAGTTTGATCTTGGGATGCTGAGTCTCATGTTGGTGACAAATGACAGAGACATTTGGCAATTTGCTGTGCTGGAGTAGGCAAGTCAAACTAAGTAAAATTGTTGTTGTGGTCAGCAGTGGTGACACATAAAAGGCACCCATGCCAGTAACATGTAAAAGGCACTTGTGCCACTAACACATAAACAGCACATGTGCGGGTGAATATAAAAGGCACCCACTACACTCTGTGGAACGGTTGGCATTAGGAAGGGTATCCAACCGTAGAAAAAAAGCCAAAACAGACAGGAACCTGAGACAACACCCTGGCTTACCAAGTTCCAGTCAAACCGTCCAACCCATGCCAGCATGGAAAACGGACGCAAAATATGATGATGATTATGATGATAATATATACATACATATATGTACGTACTGACATATATATGCATATATGCGTATAGGACGTCACAAAACGTTAACAACATGAAATACGAAAACGACATGGATTACGAAATACGATAACATGAAATACACTGGCAAACCCGAGTACATCGAGAGAAACAAATGGAAAACAAGACAAGTAACATGCTTGTTTGCTCTGCTCCCTAAAATGACTCCCTTTGTTCGAGGTTGCGCCCATCCTCTCCTGCCCCCATGAAAGATTGTTAAATGTGGAGAATGAATGGGAGGAGAGTGTTCCAAAGGTTGACCCAATTGAGGGACCAGCTACCCAAATATGAAGACAGGGAAAGCACCTGGCCCATCAGCAATCCTTGCTGGGATGCTTAAAATATCGGGTGGTGTGGGTTATGGTCCTGTCACCTGCATCATAAATCAGGTAGTTCATGAAGGAGTCATATCCAATGACTGGTGTAGCAGCACCATAGTCAGCTGCTACAAGGGTAAAGGTGATGCTTTAGATAGAAATAACTACAGGGGGGCATCAAATTATTGAATCAAGTAATGAAAGTTACTGAGAGGATCATAGCGCAACTAATTATGGAGAGAGTTAGCCTAGACGAAATGCAGTTTGGTTTTGTGCCAGGCAGAAGCACCACTGATGCTGTATTTCTGGTAAGGCAACTGCGAGAGAAATATCTAGCCAAAATTAAACCTCTGTACTTAGCTTTTGTTGACTTAGAGAAAGCCTTTGACAGGGTCCCCTAATCCCTTATCTGGTGGTCAATGCGGAAACTGGGGATTGACGAGTGGGATGTTGTCAGTAAGGTGAAGGCTGGCAACGAGTATTTCTGGTTAGAAATAGGGGTTTACCAAGGATCAGTCCTCAAACCCCTCTTATTCATCATAATCCTCCAGGCAATAACAGAGGGATTTAAGACATGTTTCTCCTGGGAGCCCCTCTCTACTGATTACCTTGCACTAAAAGCCGAGTCACTGCCAGAACTAGAAACAACGTTTAGGGTGTGGTAGCAAGGGCTAGAATCAAAGGGCCTTAGGGTTAACCTAGCAAAAACCAAAGTCTTAGTAAGTAGGAAGGCTGATAAATCCCAAACTCCTACAGGTAAATGGCCCTGCTCGATCTGTTGAAAAAGTATGAGTAGAAACTCCATATGATGTACTCAGTGTAAGCTATGGACTCATAAAAGGTGCAGCATTATTAAAGGAAGGTTAACCGGGAAGATAGTTTTTGTGTGTGGCAGATGCACAGGGGCAATAAACACTGAAGATTCCATCATATGCCAAGGGGAATAACCAGAAGTAGTTGATAGCTTCCGCTACCGAGGCGACTGAATCTTTAGTGAGGATGGTTGTTAGCAGCAAGAATAAGAATAGCCTGGGCAAAGTTCAGGGAGCTCCTACCTCTGCTCGTAACAAAGGGCTTCTCGCTCAGGATGAAAGGTATGATGCATGTGTGTGAAATACCAAGCTACATGGCAGTGAAACTTGGGCCATGACTGCTGAGTACATGCGTAGGCTTGAAAGAAATGAAGCTAGTATGCTCCACTGGATATGTAATGTCAGTGTTCATACACGACAAAGTGTTATGTATGGATGAAAACAGCTGTGTGAGAAAGTGTCATACCCTAACTGTGGAAGGAACCTGTGGAAGAGGTAGATCAGGAAGACATAAGACAAGGTGGTGAAGCATGACCTTCAAATGTTGGGCCTCACAAAGGCAATGACAGGAGACGGAGAGCTTTGGAGATATGCTGTGATTGAGAAAACCGGACAAATAAAGTGAGATCAAAACCATGGCCGATGCCAGTGTTGCATGTCTGGCCCATTTAAAAGTACACTTGATGCGTCGGGCAATATGATATGGTTGAGAAGATCTCTTGAGTTAAGTAAAACGAAAATCGTAGCTGTGGCCAGTGGCCCCTGATTGGCCCCCATTCCAGTGGCACGTAAAATGCATCATCCGAACATGGTCAATGCCAGTGCCCTCTGACTGGTTCCCATGCAGTGGGCATGTACAAAGCACCTACTGCACTCTAGGAGTGGTTGGCATTAGGAAGGGCATCCAGCTGTAGAAACATTGCCAGATCAGTTTGGAGCCTGGTGCAGCTGCTGGCTTTCCAGACATCAGTAAAACCGTCCAACCCATGCCAGTATGGAAAACGGACGTTAAACGATGGTGATGATATATATATGTATATATATATATATATAATATATATATATATATATATATATATATATATTATATATATATATATATATATATATATATATATATATATATATATAGGTTTATATTTGGATATACTAACTTATACACACACACACACACAATATATATATATATATATATATATATATATATATATAATGGTATAAATAATATATAAATATATGCATATATACATACATATATGTACATACCTACATATATATGTATATATACATGCATATATGGGTACAGGACATTAAAAAAACGTTGAACACAATGAGAAACGAAAACATAAAAACAAAAACATAGAACTTTCTCGAACAACGAAAAAACAGAGAAACGAGACATGCAACATAAAGAATATCCCCCTTCATCAGTTGTTCCTGTTTCATCTACTCCACGTTCCGAAAGTAAGGAAAATACGCGATGCTTTGAAACAATCCTTCTCGCAAAGCAAATTAAATAAAATTTGGGATTTTTTGCGGAGGGTGAAAGTGGTAACAAGAACAGGACAGTGAGAACAAGACAGTATAAACAAACGGTGAGGGCTGTTGAGCCAAGAGGATGAAAAAATTATTATGAACGCTAGGAGGATGAGCTATGAGAGGAGACAGGTATAAGCACGTGTTGTCTTTAGAAAAGAAATGGGCAGAAAGATAGATTCCTTTTCGTCACGTATCAGCGACGAGAGAGTCAAGGATGAAGAGTGAGAGAGAGGGAACGGTGACGAAGAGAGGAGAAGAAAAGGGAAGGGTGGGAGAGAAAACCAGAAAAGATGAAGAACAAGAGAGGGAGAGAGATAGACAGAGAAGAGATAGTAGAGATAGAAGAGTACACACCGTAATTATTAAGATAAACTTACTTGGAAAAGGATGCGTGGCGTTCGATCATATGATAATATAAATAATATATAAATATATGCATATATACATACATATATGTATATACCTATATATATATATATATATATAAATAAATATATGCCTATATATATATGTGTGTGTGTGTGTGTGTGTGTGTGTGTGTATACATGCATATATGGGTACAGGACATCAAAAAAAAAAAAAACCTTGAACACAATGAGAAACGAAAACAGAAAACGAACTTATTTTCGAACAATGAAAAAAACACAGAAACGAACATATATAAATATGATATATTTTTATGTATATATATATACATATATATATATATATATATATATATATCATCACAATCAAGGAACGGCCATAATAGGCCATTCACCCACTAGAAATAACAGCCAAAGCTTCAACCGCAAAATAACATTAATTCTGTAAACCAGGAGAAAATTAAAAAACATTTACCCTGTAATTTCTTATACGATGCACCGTTTCATCTACTGTTTAATGGTAAACTAACCTGATTAAATTAAATCAAGCCAATCTTCCATAGGCCCTTAGAATCGTCAGTAAGAAATAGCCAGATCGGAACAGATATTTTCACGAGGCATTTCTGTCCTGCCTCGGCAATATCTGACCTAAAATTTTCAAATCATCGCACTCGCGCCAAATTTATCGGCAGCAAATAAATATAAGCCGCCGATTCCATTACGGAATTAACCAGAAAATTCATAATTAATCAATATAGGGTGGCAAAAAATTTTGTAGAATTTTTTTGCCACCAGCGGCCTAGTGGGAAAAAATTAAATAGTCATAGACCATTTTTAAGTTCAACATCACAATCAAGGAACGGCCATAAAAGGCCATTCACCCACTAGAAATAACAGCCAAAGCTTCAACCGCAAAATAACATTAATTCCGTAAACCAGGGGAAAATTAAAAAACATTTACCCTGTAATTTCTTATACGAGCACCGTTTCATCTACTGTTTAATGGTAAACTAACCTGATAAATTAAATCAAGCCAATCTTCCATAGGCCCTTAGAATCATCAGTAAGAAATAGCCAGATCGGAACAGATATTTTCACGAGGCATTTCTGTCCCTGCCTCGGCAATATCTGACCTAAAATTTTCAAATCATCGCACTCGCCGCCAAATTATTATAATATATATATATATATATATAAGTATATATATATAGAATATTATATATATATAATGTATGTAGGGGTGTGTGTGTGGTGTTGTGTATGTCGTGGTGTGTGTGGTGTGTATCTGTAAAATAATATGTGACAATTATTCATTAGTCAAGATAAAAACTCTGAGTTTCGGATGCCGAGGTGGAAATTCACAACACCATCTCTTCGGTTATCTGGCCAAGAGATGGGTGTTGTGGATTTCCACTCGGCATCCGAAACTCAGAGTTTTATCTTGGCTATTGAATAATTGTCACATATTATTTACAGATAAATTTTCTATTTACATAATATTGAGGTCTCTTTTTTCTTTTGTTATCTTATTACCGGTTTTACCAATATATATATATATATATAAAATATATATATATAAACACCCATGCAGATATGGACTCTCTTTCAACGTAAAAAACAAATAAATATGGTAAGTTATATCTATCTATCTATCTATCTATCTACTAATCTATATATCTATCTATCTATCCATCTATCTATCATCTATCTAAATATATAGTCGTATATCTATCTATCTATCTATCTATCTATCTATCTATCTATCTATCTATCTATCTATCTATCTATCAAACTATCTATCAGTGAATATATTTAAATGAATATTTGTGTGCCTGCATGTGTGTGGGTGTGCTTGTGTGTGTGTGTTTGTGTGTGCGAGTGTGAGTATGTGTGTGTGTGTGACTATGTGTCTATGTGTACATGCATCATATCAACAATATCAATTGCTTGTTTCAAAAAGCTAGTAGATTGATATATTAATTTTTTCTGAAAACACTAATTAAATGATATCAATCTTTTGAAATATTTCATTGCAATTTAATGACATTTACATCCACAGTTATCATATATGGACTTTATAGTTGGATTAAAATGGTACACGGTTTATTACCACAGAACAGAATATCATAGCAGATATATTATTCTATATCTTAATGAAACACAGATACACCCACACACCAACACAAGCTTACAGATAAACGAATTTAAATCTCTCTCTCTCTCTCTCTCTATATATATATATATATATATATATTATATATATACCGCCTAAACTAACTTTCGATCTCTCTCTCTCTCTCTCTCTCTCTCTATATATATATATATATATATATATATGTATAGATATGTATATACATATACATGCATGTTTGTATGTATTTGAGTTTATACATGTACGAGTATACATGCCAACTCCCATGTCTCCGATACTGAAATCCATGTTTCACATCTCTATACCACTCTCTATTCTTCTCAATCTGATTGTACTTCCATGCCCTCTCTCTACATTTTCACACCAACTTTAACATTTGTCTTGATGTTTATATTTATAGAGTCACATCAGATATGCTGATGTTCCACCCACTCTATTTATAGTTACCACTGACAGTTTAATTCTGACGTGCATCCTTTATCATTGCCATTTATGCATCTCTTGCTATACCTCATATTCGTACTCCTATATTCTCCGGTGCTGGTGTCATGATAAACCGAACCCAGCTCATTCTAATCAAAGACATAACAACCTTTGCAATTTGGTGGCATAAAAAAAGGCACTCAGTACAGTTTGGTGTTAAGAACAGCATACAGACCTAGAAACCAAGCTAAAAGCGAAGCGTATAGTTGAGATTCTGTCCTCTGATCTATTTAAGTGTGCAGCAACAATCTGTCCCATGAGAGCGGTATAGATGTATAAGTATGCAGTCAAATATATAGATACAGATTCATATATATATATAAAATAATGAGGGAGATAAATTAATATTAATTTTAATTTCAATTTAAAACCAGTAGTCTAGCATACAAAAATCGGAAAAATCAGAAAAAAATTCTAATACATGTGTATATTGACAGGGCAAGACTGCTAGGTAGTCGGCCACATGCTAGAAATAGATCATTAACGATCAAACTACAAAGAATGTTCTCTAGAGGAAAATTTAGGGGTTAGATTTTACAGATTACATTTATTCTGAACGATCGTACTGACGAGGCCACGGACATTTGAATTATGTAAGTAATTCTTTTGTTAAAGGCTGAAACCGAGATATGCGATTAATTCTGTTTTTTAATATAAATTTTCATCTGTCCTGCCCGCCAAATTTGGTTCTGGTGTTCGCTAAATTTTCCTCTAGAGAACATTCTTTGTAGTTTGATCGTTGATGATCTATTTCTAGCATGCGGCCGACTACCTAGCAGTCCTGCCCTGTCAATACACACACACACATACACACACACACACACACACACACACACATATATATATATATATATATATATATATATATATATATATATATATATATATACATGTATATATGTAGACGTTGTGAACACAGATTTATGTCTATATATTATGAGAATATGCTTGCGTATATTTTTTATCGCTTTTCTTTTTTCTTTTTTCTTTTTCTTCCTATTAGAGTAACTTCCATTTTATTCAACAGTTTTTCATAGCATCTGTTGCCATTAATATCTAGCGCGAATGCATCGTGGCTCTTTACTCTGACATTCAAAACTCCGAGTACTATAAAGAAAGCATTTAATTGTTTGTTCTAAATTATAACACACCACACACACATACATACATACATACATACATACATACATACCTACATACATACATACATACATACATACATACATATATATATAAATTTATAAATGAGGGTGAAAAATTGATATTAATTTAATAATACCATTAATTTAACATCGAGTTAAATATATATATATATATATATATATATATATATATATAATATATATATATATAATTTATATATATATATGTATATACATATATTTGTATAGAGAGAGAGGGAGAAAGAGAGAGAAAGACATATATAGATTATATTCATACATATATTTGTATAATATTTATATATATATATGTTAAAGTATCCTTTCTTTATTTTCATAATGAGATAGCTTAAGTTTAAATATTTACTTTTAATAACTAATTTTATTTTATAGGTCTTCCCATTAGTCACAGGGTGAGTTATATATCGCTTTCATGGTGCCAAATATGATGATGATGGTGATGATGATGATGATCATCATCATCATCTTCATCATTGTCATTATCAGCAGCGTCTTCGTCATCGTTTTCATCCTCTATTTCCTCTTTAGATTCTAGGGAAGTTTTCATCAAATTATATTCTGTTTGCTCCAATTATATTAATATATATTTACTTTAAATAATAGTTGTAAAAACCTACAAACACTGCCTAATAGTGCTTCTGGTGTTTTTATGTGCACAGCTATAAATATAGTTTTAAGTCACTTAATGGCTCTTTGCCCCAAACAGTTTTGATCAAGAGCCAAATCGTCCCACTCATGACCGCGCAATTCCTTTCTTATTAACCATTATACATATACAAGGTCAATAACACGAAAACAAATTTAGCCAACCACTACTACCACCACCACCTCCACCATCACCACCACCACCACCAACAACAACAACAATAAAAATAACAATAGTAGCATTGGCAATAACCGCTACAATAACATTAACAACAACAACAGCTATAATAATGAATGCAATAAACTGTTGCATTTAACCATGAAGTGTACTTTTATTTTATCTCTTTTATAATAACATTTGTATGATTTTTTAATCCACTGGATATCATGTTTTTCTATGTTTTCCTCTGAGATATCGTTGTGTATGCCTTATCTTTCTGAGTAGAATTGTTGCATACAAATTTTATTAGAAATAAAATAAAAATGAATAAATTTTTCTGATACTGATACAACTGATTCAAATATTTGTGTTGAGTGAATTCAGTCTTTAAAGTCTTTATAAATCTTTGCCAGCGATAATCATGTTTATTATATTTTGTTTTAGGTTTTTGTTAAAGCAAGAAGTATGAAAGAGTTGTAATTAGCTAAGAGACAACTGATTGCAAAGTAACCAATTAAAGGATGAGAATTTACTGGTGCTGTGTTTATCTATCACTAATTATACACTTAACTCTTACCTGCGTGGTCTACCTTACTGTAAATAGACCACAGGAATATTTCTATTTCATCAATTTGTGGTACTAGTCTCACTCTTTCATATACTCATTTTGGCAATAGTTCACTGCATGGTAACTATGCCCCAATTTATCTTTCCAAATCCCAAACATTTCCACATTGATAAGAACACTGGGATTGTGATCTTTCTTGGATACATACAAGATCATGATTAGTTTCTGAAAAGGAAAGGAAAACGGTAATTATCGATAAGTATTTCATTAAATGTAAACATTGTTGATATTGTTGTTGTTCATCCTCAGAACAGCCTAAACAAAACAGGGCTGAGATGTAAAGCATTCCAGCCATGACTGTCTCCTGGTAATTATCAGAGATTAAATTACATATTGTCCTTCCTTTTTCAAGGCAGTAGGTCACATTTGACCATAAGTCATTTCCATCAGCTCAGACAAGCTAAACAACACTAAAGACAATAACAGTATTGTGGCTATGATGCAGGACTACTGACCATATGGCATTAGGTTTAATTCTAACTTCAATATGTAACAATAGCGTCATGTGCAAAGGATATAAATCAGTTTGCCTGACTGACAAACTAGTTCAATAGTTACTTCACAGTTGAGTTATTGGCGGCTAAATTAAAGAACCTAACCAGATTACAACACTATATTTGATTCAGTAAAGAAAATCTGGAAGTATGGAAATATCAGATTAAAACTGTAATGTAATTACCCATAAACTGTAAGAAGTGAATAAAGACACTAGTAATTTTGCCTCTAGCACTTTCTCCACTATTCTATGAAGAAGCATCATTCCATTTTTAACCATAAACATTTCTTAGCACGAAGAAAAAGATAACTGTCAAGAATTATGGATGTAATGATTAATGGGCAGACATTTCAGTAAGATAAACTGAGAACAATTTGAGCAATTAAACAATGTTAGAGCTGGGTTTCACTGCATATATTTTTAGGATTTATTTTGATCTATGAAAATTAATCCTAAGCCAATTACTTATAGAATATGTTTTCAAATATTTTGAAAATTCAATTCCGATTTTCATTGTTCAGTCATCATGCAAGTTAGTTAAAATTTATTTCAAAGTTATGTCATGCGTTATTTCATATTCTGGTTAGGTGGTTGGCACTTTAACTGAAGAGAAACATAATTCAGAAATTTCCACTGCTCACTCTAGCATGCTTATTCATATAGATTGACTTCTATAATTACAGTAGTAATTTTGTTTCTCATTATTTTATAAATATCTCCTGAAGAAGTTTCTTTTCAGTATTAGCTATAAAATGCCTGGCTCTCAAATGGTTATGGCAAATAGGGTTCCAGTTGATCTATCAATAAAACAACTTGCTCATGAAGTTAACGTGTAAGTGACTGAGAACTCCATAGATGCGCATATCCTTAACGTAGTTCTTAGAGAGATTCAGCACGACACAGTGTTACAAGGCTGGCTATTTCAATTACGCGTGTAACTCGTTTTTGTCTGCCGAGTGAACTGGGACAACGAGAAAGAGCCGCCAGGAATCGAATTTATGATAGTAAGCTAAAATGCCTTGGCGACTAAGCTACGTGGCTGCTCATAAAATATGGCTAGTAGAAAAGGCTGCCAGCTGAAAGTTATGAATATTATTTTTCTCCAGGGGGACATTTGGTCTGAGATGAAAAGAACCGTTTTACAATTATCTAATGTCAGCACTAGAAATCATTATCATCATCATTACTATCGCATGCACACACACACATACACACACACACACACACACACACACACACACACACACACACACACACACACACATTCTCTAGAGTATTTTTGCGTCATGTAGATCTTTCTTAAGTCAATTACTTTTAGAATAAAGAAAACACAAAGTAGTAATGAAAGGAAACGTCAGCTTCAAATAAATTAAAGAAATCTGCTGTAAGTACAGATTATTTCCTTTCTCCTACTTTTAAATACCAACCTACAAATGCCTACCTAACTATCTTACAGATGGACTCTCGAGTCGAAGTCGGCGCATCAGTGTTCAGCTTTTGCCGAACGGCCGGCACAAATGATTTGTTTATAATGATCAAATGTTCGCGTCGCACATTAACTCACTCTCTTAATCAAATCAACGTTGTCTGAACAGTGCACGGTGTAACATGCATCAGGTGTCGAAATGATTGCAGAGCAACGTGAGATGAAGTGTTTTGCTCAAGAACACAACGCACCACCCGGTCTAGGAATTGAAAGCACTTTATATATACACACATGTGTGTGTGTGTGTGTGTGTATGTGTGTGTGTGTGTGTGTGTGTGTGTATGTGTGTGTGTGTGTGTGTGTGTGTGTGTGTGTAACTACATGTGGATCGTTGGCGAATTTTCCTGTCTTCCTTTTCTCTTGGATTTTCCTCCGTCTCTTGTTTCTGACGAAGAGCTTTGCTCGAAATGTAAAACTACTTTTCTTTCCTTCCCTGAGCGTCTGCTAATACTTTGCACGTACCACATCCTGTCATTTTTTTTTTTCTTGTGTTTTCTTCGTTTTCTTTTTTATCAATTATATGTATATATAGATATATTCTTCTTCTTCTTCTTCTTCTTCTTCTTCTTCTTCTTCTTCTTCTTCTTCTTTTTCTTCTTCTTCTTCTTCTTCTTTCTTCTTCTTCTTCTTCTTCTTCTTCTTCTTCTTTCTTCTTCTTCGGTCCGTTGGTGTCTTTGAGCCGCACATTGGGCAGTCAGCAATTGCCAATTATTTCCGTCTCAGGCCAACTGGTATGCTTCTTCCCGGGTGATGCTCAGTCTGCGTAGGTCTTCTTTGAAGGTTCTACGCCGAACGGTGAATGAGAATGGCCGAACACATACTAAAACTGCCAGAGGAGAGGCTTGTCAAAGCAGCCATGGGTTGGATGGTATACTTACATATATACACACACAGGATGCATAAAACATGGTGCTGTCAAAAGACTGTATAAAAGCCACTTTTACAGCGTTTTCTTTTACATTTGTACCGACTCAGCCAGCACAAATCAGTAACTAGTTTATTTCTTCGATTGGAAACGCCATTTACTAATCAACTTGGCGTTATTCAGGCCAGATTACAAAATACGTCTTGTACCACGAGCTGTTTCGCTTTTACGACCATAGTTGACATTGATAACAATACAAATAACTTTACCAACACAAGCGGTTGTATGACACCAGTAAGTTATTTAAGACGACGAACATACTCTTCTTCATTTAGTTTTTACATTTAAATCAAGGTTTAATTCGATACTAAGAAAAATTTCGAGATGATTTTTTCTATCGGCTATGTAAAGCAGCTAAAATAATACTGGTACGAAATTCGTCCAAATTTAAACTATTGGGTTGTCCGGAAAGTTCGTGCCGATTTATGTAGCTTACATTTCGACTTATTTTAGAACATAGTTGAGTCCATAAAATAGGATTTGACTACACCTCCATTTAGAGCAGAGTTTAAGCTATCTTTTCGTGGAATAAGATTTATGTTCCTATAACCTGTGTTAATTTTGTAACCCTTTAAATTGGAAAATAAGAAAGTTCACTTTCGACAATTGATGCTTTGGGAACCAGAGAAAAATTGCTGCAGCTCGGCTGTGATGTGTTACACCCCCCCCCATATTCACCAGATGTTGCTCCTTCGGATTTCCACTTATGCAGGTCTCTGGAGAATAGTTTTAATGGTAAAAATTTCAATTCCTTGGATGACGTAAAAAGATACCTTGATGAATTATTTGCCATGAAACCACCTCAATTCTGGGAAGAGGGTATTTTCAAGTTAAAGGAAAGATGAAGACACATTGTGCAACAAAAGGCGCAGGAGTGGCTATAGGCGCAGGAGTGGCTGTGTGGTAAGTAGCTTGTTTACCAACCACATGGTTCTGGGTTCAGTCCCACTGCGTGGCACCTTGGGCAAGTGTCTTCTACTATAGCCTCGGGCCGACCAAAGCCTTGTGAATGGATTTGGTAGACGGAAACTGAAAGAAGCCCGTCGTATGTATGTATACATATATATATATATATATGTGTGTGCGTGTGTGTTTGTGTGTCTGTGTTTGTCCCCCTAGCATTGCTTGACAAGCGATGCTGGTGTGTTTATGTCCCCGTCACTTAGCGGTTCGGCAAAATAGACCGATAGAATAAGTACTGGGTTTACAAAGAATAAGTCCCGGAGTCGAGTTGCTCGATTAAAGGCGGTGCTCCAGCATGGCCGCAGTCAAATGACTGAAACAAGTAAAAGAGTAAAAGAGTAAAGAGTATATCTGGTTGATTAAAAATGTAACGGCAAGTATTTATTGACCTTTTTCTTTCCTTTAAAAATCGCAACGAACTTTCCAGACAACCCAATATTTTGCTGTAAAACATTTTCGGCAATGAACTTCTTTCTTTGTAAAACTGAGAAACTCTCGAAATACAATGATCTAGAAATAGATATAACCAGAATGTGGGGCTTAAAGATAGAAATAATCCCGAAAATAATAGGTGCATTGGACATGGTTAAAAAAGAAGAGAGACAAATACAATACCAAAACATCAAGACTTAGGAATAATATATTTATGCAGAAAAAATAGTATTAAAACAGACCACACCACACACCTTAGGAACACAGAGCTGCGCACGGCAGTACAGTGCAAGCAAATAATAAAAATATAACTACCGAATGGTAGTAATTTTATAATCTAGGCAAAATGCCCCAATTTTTTTTGGGTGGTGGTGGTGGTGGTGGGGGGGCAGTTGATTAGATCAACTCCAGTGTGTAACTGGTACTTAATTTATCGACCCCGAAAGGATAAACGGCAAAGTCGACCTCGGCGGAATTTGAACTCAGAACATAAAGACACACGAAATACCTATTTCTTTATTACCCACAAGGGGCTAAACACAGAGGGGACAAACAAGGACAGACATGGGTATTAAGTCGATTACATCGACCCCAATGCGTAACTGGTACTTAATTTATCGACCCCGAAAGGATGAAAGGCAAAGTCGACCTCGGCGGAATTTGAACTCAGAACATAAAGACACACGAAATACCGCTAAGCATTTCGCCCGGCGTGCTAACGTTTCTGCCAGCTCGCTGCCTTCGAAAATTATTATTATTATTATTATTATTAATAATAATAATAATAATAATAATAATAATGATAATAATAATAATAATAATAATAATAATAATAATAATAATAATAATAATAATGATGATGATGATGATGATGATGATGATGATGATGATGAATCAATGAATGAATATTGTTACAAGTCACACTATGGTAATCGATTTTCTCGAATCATTAAGAACCAGCCAAAACTCTGCCATAAGAGAGGAGGAAAATAATGTAACTAAATCTTTGTGACCATCACTAGACTTTTGTATATCTCCACATGTTACTGATTCGACATATTTTAAAATATATTAAAACTTCACTTCGTAAAATTTCTCCCTGTTTTTCTAAGCTGTTGCTAAGGGACAGTCCATTCTTAAGAAATAGCCAACTGCTCTCTCCTTATATGTTATCGATTATTTTGCTTCAGAGCTCATGGTTAATGTGATGTTAATTACAGGACTATAAATACTTTCCTATACACAGCTGTCATTATTCTTTTACTCTTGAAGAACACCTAGGAGAAACCTACATGGCACGCGCTAATGAAATTACTAAACGGAAGCAACCCAAATGGAAAATTAGACTTGAAAAAAGCATCAACTACCTGTATTGCCATCTAGGTTAGTCAATCACGATAATGAAATGTAAGGGGAATAATGTGTTTATACCTCACCAATTACTTCTTGTGCAAAAAGTAACAATATACTGCAATGACTTTTCATGCATGGATCTTAAGAGAAAGCTAAAATACTTTATAGCGCGAATTCAAAACGCTGGGCGAAAATATTGTCACTGTGGAAAAATATCCGAGCGAGCCAGTTTGAATCAAGTTTTCTTACAATACACAGGCATTGGAGATAGGGAAGAAAAAAAGTTACCATTAGAAAGCCCCTACCCAGAAAGATCTTCTGTCATTCTGGTCTAAAATCTGGGACGTTAAGAGAGATTTCAAGCTGAAGACATCGTGGGCAAAACAGAAAAGATAAAAATACTGTACAAATATCGACAGTAAAACATACACAATTAAAACTGAAACTTTCCCCATAGCTGAAGGCAAGCTACATACTGGGAAGGCACTTGGAAGAGATCTGGTAGTCGGACACCTGACCCGCAGAAAATTTATAATATGAATATTCAAAATAACGACTGTAGGCCAGAATGACTTACCAAATTGGTCAGCTAAAGACCTGACGAATGTTGTGGCCAGAAGATTGTGTACAGTCTTTACATGAGCAGTCTCTGCCTTTTCCTTCAGGATCATAGTGAATCCAACAACGCAGTGACTGATGAGCAAACAGGTTGAGAGAAGTGCGTGGGGATGTGCCGACTAACATTTTGATAAACTAAGCTGTGCTGTCCAGAGTAATAAAATACCTCAGAAACCTTGCAACAGCATGGCTTGATTACAGGATACATTCGTTTCTATCCTCTACTCCTGGTTGCTGAATCCCTACACTTGGCAAAAGTAATTGCCACATTAGTAAATCGTTTGGGAGGCTTACGAAGACCTAGGAAACAATCTTTACATTTAAAACTGAGAGCGGAACGATTGCATCCGATGCTATAAATATTTCAAAGGGAATATTCCAAGGAGATAGTCTTACTAAAATTCTGTTTATTTTGACATCAAATTCGTTATCATTTCTTTTACAAAATTCCAGTGGCTGAATGCTGGGTCTGCATCCGCTAGAGAAACCAATGTAATTGATAATTTCTTTCCGGATAACTTATGATTTATATCAAACTTGTTAATGATACCAAAACAAATATCAGCTAGGGTTAATAACAGCATTTTCTGTTGACCGAGGAATGGAACTTGACTCAAAGATCTATTTGTATTTGATGACTGAACATAGAAAATCAGTACCCAAGACATCGAGCTTATATCACCGATTTCTCTGCCTCTACTGTTCTACACAAAGACTACAACTGATGAGTAGTTAACGATAAAAATATATCATATAAACGTCTATGAAGTGCAAACAACAGACTGGATATAATTGTTTAGAACAGACAAGAAAGGTATATACCGTCAGAGAGTTCAGCTGCCCTGCTGATATGAATATCTCTTCATATATCAACGGGGAAAGAGGATAACTATTGAGAACTGCTTTAAGAGTTTCATCTTTGAACTCCAGGAAATAAATTCACATACAACCCAATAATAATAAATGCCCATGCTCCTGTTAGTAAATACCTAAGACATAATCTGGAAAAGTTAGAGATCTCACATCAAGAAACAACCAGAAAATTTGTAAGCAGAAGAGTAAAAATGTGCAAGAATTTTCTCAAATTAACGTGAAAAATTTCAACGGGTGAGCTTTATATTTATATTTATGTTAGAAACATGCACCTTTGATACTGTAAGAATTCAATTCGTTAAAAGCACAAAAGAACACACGTACATATATGCATACATATAGTTATATATGAGGATGGTGTTCGAATCCAGCGATTTGCGTTTTGCCTAACGTACTCAAGTAGGCGAGAAACTCAGTATAACAACTAAGTGACATGCAGTATTTAAATGAGAAAGTATGCATTGTTCTTAATGAGACTGGATCAACTATATCGAAATTAAGATTCTTTGGTTAAAGAGTCGCATATTTTCTGTATAATTTATATCACCAACATTTTATAAAAGGCTTATATTTATGTGTGTATTTTTGTATTTATGTATACGTATACACACACACACACACACACACACACACACACACACACACACTCTCTCTCTCTCTCCCTCTCTCACATATAATAACTATATAATATATCATAATAGCAATATATATAATCCGAATTATATGTAAACAATTGACTGAAAAATGACGAGCTAACTCTAACCAGAATCGAACCCACAAATCAACGCTTACACGGCTCGTTGCGCATCCGATTATTATATAATCCCTCCCTTCTTTAAACTCCTCAATGATAAGTAGTACTGTACTATTAATACCAGCTTTTCACTCTCCAAGCAAACATGTCCTAATATTACAAGTGGTCCCCACTAATCTATTTACATTTTCTAGTCTAAAACAACACACTACATCTTTCCTCTTCATGCTTAACATTACAGTCCTATAGAAGATATTATGCTATTGCCTTTGTATCCTCCCCGAACTTTCAACCAATGTCCACAGAATACCCATAAATTCTATGTATCTCTGCCCTCCTCCCTTTGTCCTTTAATCTTTGCTAGCGAATCCTAAACCCCAACCCTATGCGTAATTGGCTTGTATGCTTTTATTTTTCTTCGCTCTTACTTTTGCTTTCTTTATTCTTTCTTTCTTTATCCTTAATTTATAACAGATCCCCTGCTGGCTACCCACTGCTCTAAGCCTACTTAAATAAAATATCACCTACAGCCCACTTCAACCTACCTGAGAACCAGTTTAGCAGACTTCTATCTCACCCAGGTTGCTGACCTTAGATATCATATTACAGACTTTCATGAACTATAGTCTTAACTTCAACGGTCAACTTTGTCGGTCATTCTCCCATTTCTTAGTTGGTCTCGACGGACTTCAGCCACATCCCTGCTGTAGTCTTGAGATAGTGTTTTGTTTGTAAGGTTACGTTTCATCTGATGATTACGGTTTTTTGTAATGGAGTAATGCTGTCAGTCTTCTATTTAAAAAGATGCGTAAGAAACAGTTGTAATGAGCTGACAATTATCCATCGTTTGTTATTATTTGATTATAATACACCAAGGAAATTTACGACTTGTCGGTACCCTAGAGTATACCAACAACGTACTATTCAACGTAACGTGTAGTTTAGACCAGCCTCATGGCGCTAAATAATCTTAGGCTTGGTTTTTCCCTGTGTACAGAACCGAAATATCCTAGTTGATACTTACAACCATAGGCCGAAAGCACACATTGATCCAACCTTACCTGGGGCATATCTTTCTCAATATATATATATAGATAGATATATATAATTTATTATATAGAAGGAGCTTCTACAGGACTAGAACTGTTTCATTCAAGAGAAATCTTCAGGAAGCTAGTTAACAAGAATTGTATTGGCATTTATACATTTAGGCAGGTTTAAAGGGGTGTTGGTGGGGGACTTTTTGGGGGTAGGCATAGCGCAAAATATCATACTTGGGGGAGTGGTCAAGGAGTCAGTGTTAAATTAGATAGAAGAATAAATAAAAAAAATAATAAAAAAATAAAAAAAAAAAAAATAAAAAAATAAAAAAATCTATATATAAAAAAAAGGGGAATAGAGTTTTAGGTAAATAAGGAGATTCTCACTTATACCTATGCACACATGTATACATACATACACACAATACAAACATATATACATATACATACACACATACATACACACACATATATTACATATATATACACTTACACATACACATTACATATACATATCTACACATACACATATATGTATACATACACACACTCACATGCATAACACGTATACACACATGTATATATACACACACGACCACACATACATATACGCACAGAAAAATATATATACACATACACACACATACTCACACATACCGCATACCACACATATCCACACAAAACACACTGCACCACAGCACACTAGTTCCTATACTACATATATACACATACACCACACATATAACACACATACATACATATACATACATGTAATATATATATATATATATGTGTGTACCTATGCATAACTACACATACACACATATATATACACATACAAATACAGACCCATTCCCTAATTAAATTTTATTATCTTCGTTTATTACTTTTGTTATCTTTGGCCGCTTGGTCACAAACATCTTGGCTATGACAGCCAGTCCATTTATCTGTCTACTGGAAAACAAGCACTCATTCACTCACGCACACTCTTTAGCACGTACACTCACTCATTCGTACACTCATACACATACACGCACGCACGCGTTATATTCATACATACATACATCTACATACATTCACGTATATACACATACGTACGCGTACCTACAGATTCATGTCTACACTCTTAGAAGGCTAGTCTATATATATACACCAATAAAATAAATACACACATACATATACACCTACATACAAATACATACGTGTATATTATATAATATATATATATATATATATATATATATATTCACATATATATACACATATATATATATATATATATATACACCACATACGCATACACACACATATACATATATATTACACTACACGCACATACACATGTACATACGTACCCATACACACACACACACACGCGCGCATCCATATATCACATAAGTACACACATGCGTAAAAGTATATATATATCTATGCTTACACATACACGCACACACACGCGCCTCCTTATATTCATACTTACATGCATACTCAAAAAATAAGTAATAGTAAAATATATATACGCGCAGTTATTCGTACATGCATACTCAAAAAATAAATAATAAATATTAAGTAATATGTACGTGCAGTTACCTATTATATAGACGGATACATACATATAAACTTACACCACACACTATATATTATATATATATATATATATATATATATATATATAATATATATATAATACATATATACACATACACATACACATACCACATACATACATATATATATATACACACACACATACACATACATATATACATATATATACATACTTACACACATGTACATATAACACACATAAATCTAACTCTACGTAACCTACATATCATACACACGAGCGTACGCGTATATGTACATATACACATACACATACACACGCATATATATACATACATACATACACATACACACATGTATACACACACACATATATACACATATATATACATACACATATACATACATATATTACATATACATATATATATACACATATACATATACATATACACATACACACATTATACATGTGTGCAAACATACATCATTCTCATACAAGCACACCACTTACATTTACATATATACACACACTTACACACATATACATACACATATATACATACATACATACATACGTATATGCATACATACACACACACACATACATATATATATATATACATACATACATACACATACACATACCCATACATATATATACACACATAACATATACACATGCACATACTTATATCTCTACATACTCGCATATACATATATATATATACATATATATATATATATATATACATATACACACACATACATATACCTATATACATGTATATATACACATACATATATATACACATCTACAATTTGTATCTACACAGATAGATATATATATATAGATATATATATACGTATGTTGAGATAAGGCGGCGAGCTAGCAGGATCTTTTGCACGCCGGGCGAAATGCTTAGCGGTATTTTGTCTGCCGTTACGTACTAAGTTCAAATTCCGCCGAAGTCGACTTTGCCCTTCATCCTTTCGGGGTCGATTAAATAAGTACCAGTTACGTACTGGGGTCGATATAATCGACTTAATCCGTTTGTCTGTCCTTGATTGTCCCCTCTGTGTTTAGCCCCTTGTGGGTAGTAAAGAAATAGGTATTTCATCTGCCACTACGTTCTGAGTTCAAATTCTGCCGAGGTCGACTTTGCCTTTCATCCTTTCGGGGGCGATTAAATAAGTACCAGTTACGTACTGGGTTCGATATAATCGACTTAACATGTTTGTCTGTCCTTGATTGTCCCCTCTGTGTTTAGCCCCTTGTGGGCAATAAAGAAATGTTTATACATACATTGAGACATACATACATACATACATGTGTGTACATACAAACACACATAAATAAATATATATGTACGTGATATTCACTGAAATTTAAACAGAACAACAAATAAAAGGTTACTAATTATGGTATGCATTGGTAAAAAAATGTAATATTTGAACATACAATAGATGATATACTGCAATGAGAGTAATGATGTTTAAGGCAAAGCACTTCGTCAGAGCAAAGAGAAAGAGAAAAAAAATTCTTCTAAACGATTGAACGGTAGCACTGCGCTTTGAATAAGGCATGGGTGTAAAGAAAAGAAAAAGAAAAGTAAAGATTGAAGGAAAGTGTAAGCACACAAAAAGAGTGTTAAAACGAAGTCAGTCTTTATAATTCATTAACGTCTTTCCTTCCCCATTCGTTTTTGACTTCATTATTGTAACTACTGACAGCATATTTTCAACGCAATGTCCTTTCTTGCACTCTCATCTTTATCTTTTTGCTCCTAGCACTGCAGGCTGAGTAAAGAGAGCATGAATACTTTTGACTGAGTTACTGAAGTTAAACCAGACGCAACAAAAATGTAGCCTTTCATTCGTAGAACCACCCCCTAGCAACTATCTTTGTAAACTCCGAAACTATTCTCGAGAATATATGTATAAACCTCCGAACGTACGTATGCGTGCATGTATGTATGTATGTATGTATGTATGTATGTATGTATGTATGTATGTATGTATGTATATGTATGTATTAATATGTATGTACATATATATGTATGCCTGCATGTATGTGTAAGTATGTGTGTCTATGAAATATAAGTGTATAAATTGTATATCAGTATACACACACATATACATGCACACACACTCCCGCACATATATATATATAAACCGATATGCATATATTCATAAATATATGCATATATAGATAACTACACACATATATATGTATATAAATATATACACGTTTGTGTATATATCTATATGTGTGCATATATGTAAATGTATATGCATCTAAAAACACATATATATACATGTATTACATATATATATATATGTGTGTATGTGGGTGTGTGTGTGTGTGTGTGTACCCAGGCACTCACACACACGTTTCATATTTTACAACTTTTTTTCAGTTTCCATATTATTTATAGAAACCAGTTACTTTTTCACGATGTCAATATCGGTATTGGCACATCTTCAAGATAAATTAGCAATCCTCCACCTGTTTTATTTACTTTTATTTTCATCTATCACCTGCTGGCTATTTAAATATGACTATCATATTTTTTATTCATTTATATTTTTTTATATTTTTTTTTATCTTTCATATTTTTTTTTCTGGTGCTGGAGTGTTTGCGGAAATGTTTCTCTCTATTTAATGTAACGCTGAGCACTTATGTCATACAATAGAATAGGTTCCGATGTTGTTGTCTATAAAGGTTTGTTGCTTGACATTTATGGAAAGTACAAGAAGAGTGGAGGTAGAATATGAATATATCATATTGGCTTTAGGATAATCTCTTATGAAATTATGTATTTATTCATATATTCACACACACACTTCCTTACGCATATATACCTGTATATGTATGTATGAAGGCATATCTATCTGTCTATTTATATATGTATGTAAATATGGATGGACACATTGATACATCATATATAAATACAAATACTTAGAATTATACTTAGACTCGGGTATGAGCTTTGCTCGATGATGTATAAAGCACGTCCACAGTTGTTGGCTATCTGATATCAACGTCGGTAGTAATGATTATGCTACCGGATTTACTCGAGAATTCCTTGGTGTCTGTTGAGTTTATACAAATAGATCAGACACAGAAAATGGAATTCAGGAGATTCTTTATTTCATTTTCTGTTTCAGATCTATGAAATACAAATATAAATGTTCACGAAAAGATTGACATGAGTATGTATGTATGTATGTATGTATGTATGTATGTATGTATGTATGTATGTATGTATGTATGTATGTATGTATGTATGTATGTACGTACGTACTATGTATGTATGTGTGCATGTAAATTGCACAAACATATCAATAGATAGATATTTATGTATGTATATATATATATATATATATATATATATATATATATATATATATATATATTATATATATATATATATATATATATATATATATATATATATATATATATATATATACTAGCAGTATCGCCCGGCGTTGCTCAGGTTTGTAAGGGAAATAACTATATAAGCATTTTTAGAGAGTTATAGCCAAAAAATGCATTAAAAATTGAAAAAAAATTAAGGTAAGTTTTTTTTAAATCGTTGACACATCGTAGATATTTTTAGAGAGTTACTTCCCTTATATAATAGCGAAATAAATGCATTAAAATGGAAAAATATGATGGTAAATTTTTTTTAAATCGTAGACTCATCGTAGACGCGCGCTAATACCCAGAAGGGCTCGATATGAATCACGACTATAAGATACCCGGTTTTGGTTAAACTGCACCGCAAAATGTGGGAGTAGTTACGAATCTAAATCGTAGGAGACAGACACACAACTTCACTCTTATATATAAAGATATAAGCCACGTAGTTATATACACATACTTTGTTATATACACATTCTTAAAAGAAAATGTTATTTTGAACACAACATTTACAAAGAATAAAATATTTTTTGGTTTTTCTTAACCCTTTCGTTACTATATTTCTGACCAAAATACACCCCTTATGTGTTTCAATTAATTTCTAACGTAATCATAAATTTAGTCTGGTTTCATTAAACAACTATAACATTTTTATTTATGAATATATTAATCTGATTTTTGGAAGATAATTTAGTGAAATGTTCTCAACCAATTCTATACTATAATTTTTGTCACAAAGTGACTCTAATTGCAGGTAGATACAGGTAAATTCAACAATATATAAAATTATTAAAATTTTGTTCAAACATCGCTATAGAAAATGGGTTATTAGCTAATTTTCAATTGGGTATACAACAAAATTTTACGATAGAATTTGTTATTCTGGGTAACTTTCTGATACCCATAATAATATTTATGGCAAAATAGGCCTTAATTTCATTTAAAGTTGTGGGAAATAACAAACTATCCTTTCTTTCGCTTTGTTTACGTTTAGCGTAACGGTTCGTTTCCGCCGTAATGATTTCAAATAGGC
Organism: Octopus sinensis; assembly: GCF_006345805.1. Lineage (NCBI taxonomy): Eukaryota > Metazoa > Mollusca > Cephalopoda > Octopoda > Octopodidae > Octopus > Octopus sinensis. The sequence continues at coordinate 47,082,363 of NC_043000.1, forward strand.
TCATTCGAAAAAGTAAATAGAAATAGTCTAAGGCTTTACTCTTCTGGGAAAGTCTGTGGCTTGGTCCAGTTTCTTCAGAAAAATCACCGAAAGAAACAGTTTTTGAATTTTCACTCCATTCAGGTGCCAATTCATTTTCTTTATCTCGGATTCACTGTTTTCACTTTCGGAAAATGAAACATCAGATTCATTATCAAATAGCACATGCTTTTTTTTTTCAGTCATAGAGCTAGATTTATGAAGGTCTTCAGTAGAAAATCCTTCGAATTCTGACATATATAAGTGTCGTCTGTTTATACATAAACACTGTTTCATACTGCAATTATATATACATATATCTATATATAATATTATATAATAAAATATATACAGAGTAAAATAAAAACCAATTTACCTTTTCTGTATTGTTATAGCAATTCGACCGTCCGTGTGTCTTTGCAAATGTGTTGGAATGATAAGTGAGTTGTGTTTTGGCGCCTTTTTTACTAATAACAAACACACACGTGTTTGTATGTAGTTGTTTGAAACGTTTGTGTTTGTCACTGTCATATATGTATGTGTATGCGTGTGTGAGGAATGACACACACACACTCACGCACGCACACATGTACATCAATGCTTTCGGAGTGAAATGTTAAAATATTGAGTTTTCTCGAATTTTGTCTTAATTGGGGGTAAAATTGAAAGAAATTTTTTATGGCATCACCCAATGAAAGTACTTTGAAAAATCATGGGTACACTCTAATTGAAGAAATTGTGTGAGGAGTAAATCGTTATGTATTTATTTGTTTCTGTTTGCTGTTTTTTTTTTTTTTAGTAGTGGTTTAAGGTACATTTCTCTCGTTTTATCGAATTAGTTTCACTTTAATCGCTGCAAACTTGCAAAGAGAAAGTCGTAGAAATGAGAGTGATAGTGTGAGTGAATCAGATCGCTCCCTTTTTGTGTGTGTGTGTGTGCGTATGCTATAACCCACACTAAGAAAAGCACTTGACTCAGACACCACAATGTGAGTTTTCTCTAAATTTTGCTTAATTGGGGTTGAAAATTTAAAAACCGGACCTGGCACGACCCGATGCATTCTACTCTTAAAAATGCTAGGTAAATTGTAATTGAAGAAATCCTATATTGTAGATTTCTATAAGATACAAAGGGAGGCAGATAAAATCTGCCTTTTATAATAAGAGATATATATATATGTATAGTGAGAGTTTACGAAAAAACAACAAAAGACGAAGACAGGTGGTGTACAAAACAAACAGATGTATTAGTATAATGCTCAGGAATAGAAAAAGTCTTTTACGTTTCGAGCCTACGCTCTTCTACAGAAAGGGACACAGAAAACAAGAAGAGAAACAAGGAGAGAAAAAAATGTGTGGAGTGGCTAACGATATACGTGTACACATATTTATATTCTGAATTACACTGAATGTAAATAGCCACAAATAACCATATATTGTTACCCTCTATAAGAGCTTCTCAAATACAGTATCAATTGCTTTAATTCCTCCAAATATGTATAGGTACAATTATACATCTAAATATATACATGTCAGTATACACACACAGACACACACGCACACGCACACACACATATACACATGTATACTACACATACACGTTTAAGAAATTGTTTTGCAAGATTCTTGATGGGAAATCGTGCATTGAAACAGATATTGTTATATTTCGGGACGGTCATTTTCCTTCTTGTCAAAGAAACACACGCACTATATATTCGTTCTTCACTCGTTTATTATTGTCTTTTATTTTATTTTATGTCCATTGTCAGGAAATCTTTCGTCACACACCTGTAAACTCTGCAAGTAGTGTCTATATTCTTCAGAACATTAGCGGGGAATCTATCAGGGCCTACAGCAGAATAGTATTTGATCTTATTGATTGCTGATGCTTGAAACAGTAATAGCTATGTCACACGCGCGCGCACACACATATATGATTCTAGGTAATTTGATTTGTGATCATTTCATTACCGCTAACTTCAATCCTAATATTAGAAAAAAAACGTTGAAATTTATTATTATTATTATTATTATTATTATTATATTATTATTATTATTATTATTATTATTATTATCATTATTATTATTATTATTATTATTGTCTTTGCACAGCTAATAACGCTGGAGATGTATTACAGTGTTAGCTGTTCACTACCAGTAAACTAAGGTGACGCCTCTTCTTTTTCAAGCACCTTCCGAAGTATTCGATCGGTTCCAAGCAGTACTGTTTCCTGTATGTGCTCCACCATTATTGCAGCCCCTATTTGTTCTACGTAATTCTCGAGATTTTTGTTCACTGTTCCCAGGGCGCCGACAATTACTGGTACTACTGCTACCTTTTTCTTCTACTACAACTGCTTAATTTCCCAGGTTAACCTGTCATATCTCTCGAATTTTCTTTCTTCCTTATCGCATACCTTGTTGTCAGCTGGGCATGCTATATCTATGATGCAGCATAGTTTGTTTTCTTTCTCAATTAAAACTATGTCCGGCTTCCTATTCTCTATTTCATGGTCGCACTGAATCATAAAATCCCATAGGATCTTTGCATTTCCATTTTCGACGGTGCCTTCAGGTTTGTGAAACTGTGTAGATAGATTACTTGTGTTTGCAACTGATAAAGGGCTTAATGATAGTGAATGTAAAACACTGGGCAGATGATGGAACTTTTAAGTGTTCCCCAAATTTATTTGATCAGTTGTACACGCTTCGTATTCAAATGGGTTCATTCAGAGCATTCACTGCATTACTTCCAAACAAGAATAAAGAAGCTTAAATGAATTACGTCAAGGACTGAGTTATGGTGGATTTTGCGAAAGCATTTTATCTGTTTCATTGTGCTTCCATCACATATTGTTGTTTTCCTCTATCTCAAAATGTGTACAGGAAAGTATGTGATTTTGGCTTTAAGGAAAGATACCATCTTGATAATGAGTTTAGCATTAAGATCAGATGTTTTTCAGTGCTAGCTTTTCTTCCTGGTGATGTGATTGATGGAATCGAAGATATTGTAGATGATGACGATTTTCCGCAAGAACTTGTGTCCTACTTTCAATTATTGTACCTAGAATGCGTGCGAGATAGAGGAATTAGACAACGGAGAATTTCTCTTTTGTTTTCCATTGATAGTCGGAATGTCAGCTTTAGAACAGAATCGGATATGTCTTGCATTTAGAGGGATATCACATCGCAGTACAAAATTCTTTAACATGCACACATTCGAAACTATAGAAATTAATTACAGCATTGAAAAGGGAAGAACACTTGGTACAACTGAAAAGGGTTGAATTTGATCGACATGAGATCTGTGACACTGAAAAAAAATGTATAAGCGTATAAACAAACGATTGCAAATAACTATTGAGCGTTATAGTTCCGAAAATAAGATGGAGATTTTACGAGCAATGGCTCATAGCGTTCATTATTAATGAAGCTTTTAGTAATATTTAAAAAAATCTTTTACTGTGTCTGTCGTTTTATTATTATTATTATTATTATTCAGGTCACTACCTGGACGACTAGAACTCTGAATCTTGAAGTTAATAGCCCGCGCTTTTAACCTCTACGCCATATGCCCATGGGCAATTACGGAGTGAATTTTAAGGCTTAGAAATCTAGTATTTCCCTATCCTTCCTTAATACCTGTTCTCATATTATACTTATATCTGCTCTCGGTCTGCTTAGGAGGTTATTGTGTCCTAGCATATGTGCTGCTTCTTTTAGTTTTCGCATTTTCTAGTGGTGTTCTCTGTCTATTATTTTAACTTCATTCCACAGGGGGAGGTGGTCTTCATTTTTCATACATGATCAGCTATACCCGATTTATCAATATCTTCTCGTCTCACAGCTTTGCGATGTTCGTCTACCCTCATTTTGAGGGGGCGGCATGTTTCGCCTTTGTATAACCTACCATAGCTGCATGGGATGGAGTACACGCAGTCTTTGGTCATATTCTATATATCAGGTACGTGCCGTTAGTAATTACTCAGGGTAGGCAGTTGGTGAGATTTATGCAGTAAAACACACAAAAAAATAAGCGAAACACAGGTGCGCAACTGAGTTGAAGGCAGATTTACTACTGCCGTAATTGCACGTAAAGAAAACTTTGTTGTAGGAATGTACGCAGCAAGTTTACTATAACTGTACTATGCGTAGCTTAAATACTAAGATTGAAAGGCAGGGGCGAATTATGCCTACATAATCTACAAAAAAAAAACAAGAAAAAATACTTTGCATTTTATGCATAGTAATGAGTAACCTTCATAATTTTATTAAAATAGGTGCATATTTTGCCATAAAAGGAAAATGTTGCTATCAATCTATTTTATTCAAGTTAGGTACTGCCTACCTTGCTAAGCGGTACGTCTCTGGTATACATACCATACATACATACATACCTACATACATACATGCATATATATATATATATATATATATATAATATAATATATATATATATATATATATATATGTAATAATGAAGGGTGAAATTAATTAATTTGGAATAATTATCAATTACACCAAGTAGTCTTCGGCATGTAAAAGCCTCATTCGAGGAAAATTTAAGTAATACTAAGCAATAAAGGGTTTAGCAACGAATTGCCTTACCACATACCGAATTTAGAAATACCAGTCAAAGAGTTATAGCTATTTCTTCTACTAAAAAGGGAGATCTCAGTAAAAACAGCAATTGGAAGGCAGACACAAACAGGTAAGAGAGGATGAATTGACGGCAATCTATCATACATTTTTAAGTTATCTACGGACGTACGTTTCGAAATCAAGTTTTTAGGAAAGCATAAGAATTAAATATTAAATATTAAATAATTAAATAATTCTATCTTACCGAAACTTCTTTTCTCTTCAGCGTAGAATACTATAATCATAAATGATTATATATTGAATTTTGAGATACTAGAAGGCACCAACTCAACTCAGTATCAGAGCGAGCTAGAATCCGCAACTAGTATCACCGAATTCAATTTGTGAATGAAACGATTGTGTCACCAGCCCCTTCCCACCCGCGTGTAGCCAAAACAAGATGCTGGTCATCTACTGAGATAAAATATGGTTATCCGTAATAATGAAGGGTGAAATTAATTAATTTGGAATAATTATCAATTACACCAAGTAGTCTTCGGCATGTAAAAGCCTCATTCGAGGAATGCTTTCCTAAAAACTTGATTTCGAAACGTACGTCCGTAGATAACTTAAAATGTATGATAGATTGCCGTCAATTCATCCTCTCTTACCTGTTTGTGTCTGCCTTCCAATTGCTGTTTTTACTGAGATCTCCCTTTTTAGTAGAAGAAATAGCTATAACTCTTTGACTGCTATTTCTAAATTCGGTATGTGGTAAGGCAATTCGTTGCTAAACCCTTTATTGCTTAGTATATATATATATCTATATATATGACTCTCTGTTTGTCTCTCTCTCTCTCTCATTTTTACTTTCTCTCTATTCATCTTCTCTTTCCTCTGATCCTTTGGTCTAGTCTTCCACTACCCTCCTATTTCTTTGTCTCGCTCTGCACTCACAGGTCATTCTTCGACACCCATCCCTTCTCCTCTCTGATTCCTTCTTCTCCTCTTCTCTCTCTTTGTTGCGTTTTGTCCCCCTTTTCTCTCTCTCTTCTCTGTCACGTGACTGTTGGCCGAAATCTGCCTTTCAGCTCCTGACCCTCGTCGTGTTAACATCGTTGTTCTTCGTCCGCCGCTATAAAGGCTTTTTCCAATGCGCCAGAGAAAAAATTTGTTTGCTTGTTATCAGTCGTAAGACACTTGTTGTTTTCACACCGTTAATGCTTCTGTATTAATGTTTCTGTATTCCATTATTGTTTTTTGTTTTTTTTTTATATCTGTCCCTTTTGCTGTCCTGGTGTTCGTATGCATTCGATCCTTCTTCCAGGAAATCTACGCTTCCAGCTTAGTTTTTCTTGGAGGGCTGGCCGTGATCTAGTAATCTCAAGATTAATCAGCCGAAATTACTACGATGATCCGGTTCTTGACTGAAGACTGAGGGGTTCGAATGTCCTGTCCATGTTTATTGTATCGTCTTCTATGAGTTATACGTTCTTGTCCATGTTGTATTTTTCTACATACCTTAAACATATTCCAGGCGCCCCGTACCCCTTTTATCATTAATGTGAACACATATTCTTAATAATTGGTACGACTCTCTGTTTGTCTCTCTCTCTCTCTCATTTTTACTTTCTCTCTATTCATCTTCTCTTTCCTCTGATCCTTTGGTCTAGTCTTCCACTACCCTCCTATTTCTTTGTCTCGCTCTGCACTCACAGGTCATTCTTCGACACCCATCCCTTTCCTCTCTGATTCCTTCTTTCTCTCTCTTCTCTCTCTTTGTTGCGTTTTGTCCCCCTTTTCTCTCCTCTCTTCTCTGTCACGTGACTGTTGGCCGAAATCTGCCTTTCAGCTCCTGACCCTCGTCGTGTTAACATCGTTGTTCTTCGTCGCCGCTATAAAGGCTTTTTCCAATGCGCCAGAGAAAAAAATTTTTTTGCTTGTTATCAGTCGTAAGACACTTGTTGTTTTCACCGTTAATGCTTCTGTATTTCATGTTTCTGTATTCCATTATTGTTTTTTTTTTTTTTTTTATATCTGTCCCTTTTGCTGTCCTGTGTTCGTATGCATTCGATCCTCTTCCAGGAAATCTACGCTTCCAGCTTAGTTTTTCTTGGAGGGCTGGCCGTGATCTAGTAATCTCAAGATTAATCAGCCGAAATTACTACGATGATCCGGTTCTTGACTGAAGACTGAGGGGTTCGAATGTCCTGTCCATGTTTATTGTATCGTCTTCTATGAGTTATACGTTCTTGTCCATGTTGTATTTTTCTACATACCTTAACATATATTCCAGGCGCCCCGTACCCCCTTTATCATTAATGTGAACACATATCTTAATAATTGGTACGACTCTCTGTTGTCTCTCTCTCTCTCTCATTTTTACTTTCTCTCTATTCATCTTCTCTTTCCTCTGATCCTTTGGTCTAGTCTTCCACTACCCTCCTATTTCTTTGTCTCGCTCTGCACTCACAGGTCATTCTTCGACACCCATCCCTTCTCCTCTCTGATTCTTCTTTCTCTCTCTTCTCTCTCTTTGTTGCGTTTTGTCCCCCTTTTCTCTCTCTCTCTTCTCTGTCACGTGACTGTTGGCCGAAATCTGCCTTTCAGCTCCTGACCCTCGTCGTGTTAACATCGTTGTTCTTCGTCCGCCGCTATAAAGGCTTTTTCCAATGCGCCAGAGAAAAAATTTGTTTGCTTGTTATCAGTCGTAAGACACTTGTTGTTTTCACCGTTAATGCTTCTGTATTTCATGTTTCTGTATTCCATTATTGTTTTTTGTTTTTTTTTTATATCTGTCCTTTTGCTACCTGGTGTTCGATGCATTCGATCCTTCTTCCAGGAAATCTACGCTTCCAGCTTAGTTTTTCTTGGAGGGCTGGCCGTGATCTAGTAATCTCAAGATTAATCAGCCGAAATTACTACGATGATCCGGTTCTTGACTGAAGACTGAGGGGTTCGAATGTCCTGTCCATGTTTATTGTATCGTTTCTATGAGTTATACGTTCTTGTCCATGTTGTATTTTTCTACATACCTTAATATATATATATAATTATATATATTATATATATATATATATATATATATATATATATATATATATATATATGTATGTGTGTGTGGTGTGTGTGTGTGTGTAGAGGCGCAATGGCCCAGTGGTTAGGGCAGTGGACTCGCGGTCGTAGGATCGCGCTTTCGATTCCCAGACCGGGCATTGTGAGTGTTTATTGAGTGAAAACACCTAATGTTCCACGAGGTTCCAACAGGAAGTGGTGGTGAACCCTGCTGTACTCTTTCACCACAACTTTCTCTCACTCTTTCTCCCTGTTTCTGTTGTACCTGTATTTCAAAGGGCCAGCCTTGTCATACTTTGAGTCACGCTGAATCTCCCCGAGAACTACGTTAAGGGTACACGTGTCTGTGGAGGGCTGAGCCACTTGCACGTTAATAAGTGAGCTGCGTCACTGGTGCCAAGCTGTATCGGCCATTGCCTTTCCCTTGGAGAGGGGAGACTGGTATTCGTGGGCGACTGCTGGTCTTCCATAAACAATCTTGCCAAGACTTGTGCCTCGGTGGCTAACTATCCAGATGCAATCCCATGGTCATTTATGTGTGTGTGCACGTGTGCACATATATACACCAAAATATACATACATTTATATATGTGTGTAAATATTTATACGCGCATATATATATTTATACGTCCTATATATTATATATATATATATATATTATATATAATATATATATACATAGGGAGAGAGTTCACGGAAGAAATAAAAGACGAAGACAGGGGGCGTAGAAAACAAACAGATGTATTGTATAACGCTCAAGTATTGAAAAAGTCTTTTACGTTTCGAGCCTACGCTCTTCTACAGAACACAAATATATATTAATATTAGGTGTGTGTGTGTGTGTGTGTGTGTGTGTGTGTGTGTGTGTGTGTGTGTGGTGTGTTCGTGTGTGTGTATGCATATACATGCATATATATAATTAATAGCGACAGAAGTAGTATTATCATCAAAAGTCAATCTTGATCTCCAACTTAACGTAGAGATTGCTTTAGGGCACTCAAAACTGCGTCACTTACCTTAAGTGGATCTTTCATAAGGGCCCATGGTGCATATAAGCACTCGTAATTTATCACTATATGCACATATGCATATTTCCAAACAAACGTACACACAAACCCACGCGCGTACGATTACACACACACATATACAATACCAGACCTTTTTATCTAAGGATCGTGAGTCCATGTCTCTCTGCAGTACATGTAACGAGTGGATACATATGTGGTGGTGTGTGCGTGTACGTGTATATATGTTTATATACACTTGACTCTGTTATCTTCCCTACTGTCCTTCTCGTGTCTGACCACTGTCCGAAGTCAGGACGCCATGATAGATCGTTAGCTCCTACGTTAGCTTCAAATAAATTATCAGCCCTATCTTTTTAATTATGTGATACGCTGTTGCGTCTTGAAGTAGGCACCAAAATCACACATATAGTACACTACATGTCTAAATGTGCAATGGTTTCGAAATGGAATAATATATTTTAAAAGTCCCATAAAATATTCAACAAAACATATAACATAACTGATCAAAAAAACGTTTGAAAAAATACTAGAATTAAAAGCATTTTACGGAGTGGGAGCGCTAAGCAATGATGTGAATAAACGATTTCGGTGGATTTACACAATTTGTCTATAGCGAGAAACTTTCTCCATGACAAACGCAGTGAATGGCTTGTTTACGAATTAGAACGTGCCTCTAGCATATTCGAACTGGTAATAATATTGCATTAAAAGCATTCTCTCCTGCATGAAACCACAAACCTATAGGTGACATAACTTCATTTAGACATTTAGTGAAATACTTATTATAAGTGAAAACGAAAATTGTCAACTTAATGACTTACACAGAAACATCAGGCACAGATAAAATCACTTTCTCATCAGAGATTTAAAACAGAGCTGCTACTATATACTGTAAAAGGACACAAAATTAGATAGGGGCGGTGAGCTGGCAGAGTCGTTAGCACGCCATGCGAAATGCTTAGCTGTATTTCGTCTGCCGTTACGTTCTGAGTTCAAATTCCGCCGAGGTCGACTTTGCCTTTCATCCTTTCGGGGTCGATTAAATATAATCCACTTAATCCCCTTGATTGTCCTCTCTGTGTTTAACCCCCTGTGAGCAATAAAGAAATTTAAAAAAAACTAGATAGAAATACAGCGGATAATTCTAGTATCTGATATAGTATTCTGCAAACAGAAAAAAGAGCTACACGGTTAAATATGAAAGACATATTAATAGTAAAGTACATTTTAAAAGACTCAACGTAAACCACATGTAAAATAAACTATGAAAGTGATGAAAATTAGTCGTTAAACTAATTAAAACTTACTGATGATGATTTCATCTGCTACAACACTATTCTTATGTTCCCTGCCTGCTTAATACAGTATGCCACAATAATGTACTTCTGCCATCATTTCATTCCAAAGGCTAGGATGAGAAGTTTTAAAATTGTTAAGGGAGCTCGGAACGTTATTATTCCAGATTAAACATAAAAGGCTTATACGGAATTAAGAACAATTTTTAATATGTATGTGTGTGTTTGCGTGTATCTACACACAGACACACATGTATATGTTTCTGCCTCTCGCTTTTTCTCTATGTATGTATGAATATTTGAGTTTGTATATAAATATCTGTATAATATCTACACAGTGAGAAAATGAGAGGAGGAGAGGAAAGGAGAGAGTGGCGGAAATTGCATAGAGTTACCGATCTGCTTTTAGCCATAAAACGAAAACAGATTCTGATTCTGTATCTCAGACAAATTTATTGAAAGAGAAAGTTAAATATGATATTACAATTAAGTTAGTGTCTGAATCATTCTCCAGAAATTCTTTTGTATGTATTATGAGGAATTATTAATAGCTGGAAACCTTTCGGTCTTCCGTTTCTGTCCATAACTGAGCAAGTTGTCATCCCAGCATTGTTTAGAGATGGTAAATAATGTGGTAACAAAGATAACATATGTGGACAACTTGCTGTGTATTCTCAGATGAGAAGAAAATTGAATATAGATGATATATGTATAATTCTATCAATATATGTACGAGTTGTTGTAGTTGTTATTGTGGTTGTTGTTGTGCCTGTTGTGGTTGTTGTGTTGTTGCTGCCAAAATTATTCCCATTCGCATAAGTTTTTTTTTTTCTGTGATGGAGGCTTTGAGTTCTGTAATGAATGCCAACAAGATACTCATCACTTGTATTTTTCTTTCTCCTTCTTTCTCTCTTTCCTTCTCTGGTGTTCTATTTATTTTAACCTGAAAGAAAGGTTGGTTGTGGCCAGCATAGCTGATATTTTGGTCCTTGAACAATTTCTGGCAAGGTCAGGCTAAGGTCAGAGGGTTTGTTCTTATCCCCATATTATATATACATATTATACATACATGCATACACACACACACGCACATACACACATTTATGTATGCATATATATATATATTATATATATATATATATATATATATATATATATATATATATATGCATATATGCTATGAGGATAGATAAATAAATAGATAAAGAAACAGACAGATAGAGAGATGTACATACGTGAGTGCGTGCGTACACACACACACACACACACACACATATACATACACACACACACATATTTATGTATGCATGTGTGTGTATTTATAAATAATGAGTATGAATGACAAAAACATATGACAGAGAACAAATGAAAATTTAGCCCTTGACTTGTATCTTGCTTAGGAAGGCGGTGAGCCGGCAGAAACGTTAGCACGCAAGGCGAAATGCTTAGTGGTATTTCGTCTGCCGCTACATTCTGAGTTCAAATTCCGCCGAGGTCGACTTTGCCATTCATCCTGTCGGGGTCGATAAATTAAGTACCTGTGAAACACTGGGGTCGATGTAATCGACTTAATCCGCTTGTCTGTCCTTGTTTGTCCCCTTTGTGTTTAGCCCCTTGTGGGTAGTAAAGAAATATGTATCTTGCTTAGGATTTTGATGTTTTTAACACTCAACTCACTACACACACATTTACATGCCTACCAGCCAACTACCTACCTACCTACAAACATATACATGCGTCTCATTAACTTAATTGTAATATCTCATTCTGTATACATGCTTCTGCTTCAAGGATCAGACAATATTAGTTCAAACAGGGCATTAGTTACAACTACAACAACAGTAATGATATGTTTGCAAAATCTAGATATAGATCAGTGAATGAAAATATTTTTCTTAGAATGATTAATGATGAAAAATATTTGAATTTTACATTAAAATTTCTTATTATAAACTTCATTAGTCTTAGTTTTGTCTTTCCTGTATCAATAAAAGAAAATGCTAGTGATGTACTGGTAATGATATCAGAGCTATCTTAGAAGTATTATAGGCCTCCAGGCAAATCAATGAACTGGACCCTATAATATTTATTGACAGTAAACCACAAGCTACATAGATTAGGTTTCAGTCCTAGAGTGTAGGATTTCACTGGTAACTGCCCAGTGTGTCCCTGCCTTAAGACAGCACAGGTTATTATAAGTGATACTTTTTTCATTCCCACCCATGATCTGATCTCTTGCTTATATCAGTTATTCATATTGTTTCTTGCTTAATGAAGAATTAGAGAGCAATACGGTAATCCTAGTTATATGAAAACATCATGATTTCAAGTAATTGGACATTTGGTTTAATAATAAAATGTTGCATTAGTTTCACTTCACTAAAAGAACAACAACAGCAACAATTCCAGAAGTGTCAGTAATATTGGTAATTGGATGACATCTTCTTTATTCAGTAAAATAAATCAAATTCTATTCATATGTAAATTAGAAGGTAAATAAAAATCCACTTAACTATGCAATGTTTGAGGAAAATAAATTTATTCATTAAATTATATTTAACAAGCTCTAATCTTGAACTGAAACATATTACTGTTAAAGATTAGAGTTTGTTCACTTTTGCTTTATTAAGTAGCTTTTATTTTCTTCCCTATTTATATGCAGACATGATAATGCTTCAAGCAAATTACCAGATCAAGTTGTAGTCATTCCACATACAAAGCAATAGATTATTTTGTGTGCTGTATGGAGAAAGTTATGATTAATTCATTCTGGACGATATTTGGTGTTGTTCTTATTGAATAGCAAGCAGCACAACATATTCAGAAAGCATAATATCATATAGCTTCACTTATCTTTCACTGCAAAATATACTAATGTAGCTAGTAACATATTAGTGCTAATAAAAGACACATTCCATCCATCCAAAACTATCATTAAGTATTCCATGAAAGCAACATTAAATTTAGCTACATCAACAAACATGTCTTTAGCATCATAATGAGCACACTCTTGTGTTGTAACCTAAACAATACCCAGAAATGTCAGATGCAATTGTAGAGCTAGGCAAAAGTACCTGCCCAATGGCAAGTGCTCAAGCAATGCATTAGGCAAATTATATCCTAATACTTTACTGTTAGATTAGTTACCTCAGTCGTCAGGAATTAAGGCAAAAGAAATGCCACCACTTCAAGATTAGTTTTCTCAGTTTTATCCTCATCATCAGAAATGTAGTAAAAAGAAATGCCTTAGCTTTGTAGAAACATGTATGGAAAAAAATATGTGTTGGCAGATCTGAAATTGAGTAGTCAATAATTGAATACACTAAACAAAGCAATTCTATATCAACTCTCTGTTATTGAGAACTACCTAATTTTAACTCAGCAGCTGGGTACAATAATTCCTATTAAAATGGATATTATTGCAAATAAAAACGATATTACATAAATATAGATATTATAGCAAAATACCATTATGACATATGAACTGAAACTATACAAATATAAGTGTGTTGGTAGACAAGCACCACTTTGAAACCATAAAAATAAAAGTTTTGTGTTACCTACAGACGGCTATAAAAGGTTTAACTTGGACCAATTGCTGTAATAGAACAACAATAACTTGAGGCTTTATGGTTTTACTTACCATACCCATGTACACACACACACACACATATATATAAATTTAATTTTGATGAGAACCAACAGAGGTTTGAAAATCGATTAAGCTGTTCATCATTTCTTCAATCTACAAAGAAATAGCAACATTTTCCCTGCTTATATATCTTCTATATAGGATACATATATAATGTCATACTTTGATACTGTGTGAATTGAGATCCCTGTTGACAGGCCCTGATATTGATATACAAATTAATAGCACTAGTTTTCAGTAGCTATTGAACTGGTTGAGTATATAAACAAAATGGCTGCTAGTTTCTCTGGGATTGGTCAGACTGATTTAGAATACGCTGATCAGAACCCTATATGGTTGGAAAATCGATTAAGGTTGTTCATATTCAATAGCTAAATTTACCTTGCTAAAAGTTACACACACAAATATATACTAAGTGCAGATTGCACCAATAACTTGCTCGATAGTAATGTATTTCACTACTGCCCACAAGGGGCTAAACACAGAGGGGATAAACGGATTATGTCGATTACATCGACCACAGGGCGTAACTGCTACTTAATTTATCGACCCCGAAAGGATGAAAGGCAAAGTCGACCTCGGCGGAATTTGAACTCAGAACGTAACAGCAGACGAAATACGGCTACGCATTTCGCCCGGCGTGCTAACGAGTCTGCCAGCTCGCCGCCTTGCTCGATAGTAATGTCGAATAGCCATACTGATGTGGCGATTAACATTATCTCTCAGTATAGTTACTGCTTTCATCCCTTATTGAGATTTTCTAACGAGTTACTTTGCCTGTGTGTGTGTTTACATATATCTATGTTCGTCCTATTTAGCAGTGAGAAACAGAATTACATAATCTAGAGTATAACTAGCTGTTAAAGCCAATGCTACTCTCAACTTGAATTTCATCTCTCAGTGTAATTTTACAACCGTCAAACTCACGCATTCACTTCAAAGCACACTCGTGTATGCAGGCATATTAAATTAAAATTACTGATTAGAAGTTCTTGAGATGAATTTCTCGTCATTGTAATTACGAATCTATCCAGCCTTGATAAATGAATACATGCATAAAAAATAAATAAATAAATCACTTCTTCTCTATCTCTCTTTACACACATCAATACTCATGTGCGTGTGTGTGTGTGAGTAGTGTGTGTGTGTGTTTGTGTGTGTGGTGTGTGTGTGTGTAGTGTGTGTGTGTAGTATGTGTGTGTGTGTGTGTGTGTGTGTGTGTGTGTGTGTGTGTGCGTGTGTGTGTGTGTTTGTGTGTATGTGCAGGGAAAATGAGATACTGAAATATGCTGACAGCGACAACTCCAAGCCCTTCTAAAATGCCCTGAATGCTATTTAGGGGCCGAAGTCCTCTGGAACATCCCCACTGCCCAGTGTTCATAAAAACACAACATTGACACAGACGCATCCCTGGAAAGATGGGGCAGAGCACATCAACAACGTTCTGAACAGGCCTTCCTCTATCAATGCTGAAGCTATTGCTTGCACGCCCTCAAGTTCATGACTCCATCCCAGCTGATATATAATGCATACATACCTCCATGAATGCATTTTTCAGTCTACAGAGAAATATCTGAATTAGGTTTTTATGTCTAGTACGTAGGTTTATACACACACGCACACCATGTACAAACATACATATACACACACAAATACATACATGCATGCATACATACATATATGCATATACTCATGCATATACTCATGCATACATACATACATACATACATACATACATACATACATACATATAAACGTTATACCGAAAAAATGCACTGTATAATGTCTTATATAGTAATTCGCCTTACTGTTATTCGCTGCAGGCAAATAGTGGTTTTCAATAAAGCAACGTGCCGTCATTGAGTTCTTGACGAAGGTGGCTCAAAGGCTGTCCGACATTCACAGAAGTTTTTCAGTAAAGCAAGGTGATGTCAATGGGTTATTGACAACGATGGCTCGAAGGCTGTCCGACATCCACAGAAAGTTATAGGTTGTTGATGGAGAAGACACCATTGGCAAGAAGATTGTGCACAAACGAAAGAAAAGCTTTAAAGAAGAGAAAACCATGCAGTACGAAACTATGAATAATCACCTCTGACATGAATGACCACCAAGTGCATGAACTGATTCACGGATTGGGATCAAGATACATTACAGATAATTGAGGAAGACTTTGAGTATCGGAAAGTGACTGCAAAATGGCAGTTGACAGCCAATTTGATGAACGTAAGAGTTGAAGTTTGCTCTGATCTGCTTGAAGTGTTTGAAGACGCGTTTATTCTGATTTGATGACAGGCAATGTAATGTGGACGTGTCTTTATGACCCGGAAAACACAGATCAATCCCTGGAATGGCATCACGTACTTTCTCCAAGCCATAAAATATTCAAAAATCACTTGTCAAGCTTATATCTGTAAATTTTCTATAGAAATCATAGCCAACACTGATATGATAGCACTGCTAACGCAGTAGAACATAATATTGATTTATAAAAGTGTTTAATATACTTTGTAGTATATTATGGTTGTATAATGAAATACGGTGTCCCTAAACGTTATTAATATTCAAAAGTTAATGAT
Organism: Octopus sinensis; assembly: GCF_006345805.1. Taxonomy (NCBI): domain Eukaryota; kingdom Metazoa; phylum Mollusca; class Cephalopoda; order Octopoda; family Octopodidae; genus Octopus; species Octopus sinensis. The sequence goes on from NC_043000.1 coordinate 47,098,591, forward strand.
TGACATAAAAGTTCAAGGTGACAGTTTTGAAAGATGACAAGGGTGCCATATACTTTGTTTCTTTGGAGCGCTGCTGTACCATGAACAGCGATTTGTGTATCGAAATACTTAAAAGGCTTAGAGAAGCCATGAAAAGGAAAAGACCAAGCAAGAATCTGAAAATGATCCACGGTTTCCTGGAAATGAACTACCTCACACACATTTGATTGTAAATAAGGGCAACAGCAACTTAGGCTAGTCAGTGATCCAACATTCACTTTTTGGTCTAAGAAAAGACTATTTTGTGAGGAAAATGATTTGATGACGCAGGTGAAGTGAAAGAGGTTGTGAAGAAGAAAGTATAATAGTGCACATCTTAAGTTTTTCAGAATAGATTCAAAGTTGGGTTCAACGAGGTGCAGAAATGTATCGCTTGTGATGGAAACTACGCTGAGGTACCGAAAAGAAACGGGAATTTTGCAGGATTATTTTATTCACTTATTTTACTCGTTTACACTTTTAACGCTTTCAAAGTATATTCCATTTGAAGCGATGCATCGGTTCAGGCGCATTTTCCAAAATTCGAAGCAGTGCTAGACTCTTGCGAAGTGATACCGTTTATCGACTTCGTCGTTTTGTTTTCTTCACCTCTTCCACATCAACAAATTTCACAGCACCAGCTTCATCACTAGTAATGACCTTCAAAAAAGGTCCGGATCAACATTCGACTGTTTTTTCATGACATCCTTTCAGCCATGATCGCTTTTGATCTTTCGTGAGCAAGCGAGGCACAAGTTTTGCCTCAACTCTTTCCATTCGCAATTCCTCGCTCAAAATTCGTTCGAAGGAGCTCCAGAACACACTAGTCAGATCAATAAGTTTGTTACTGGTTCGGTGACGATCCTCCAAGATCAGTTCATGAATTTTCATGATGTTTTCATTCGGGGGCTCAAGGGTTGTCCTGAACAAGGTTGGTCTTCAAGCGACAAGTGATCATTTCCAAAGCATGGAAACCACTTGTAAACTTGTGTATTGCTCATAGCAGCGTCCTTGTAAGCTGTTTGAAGCATGAGAACTATTTCGGCAGCAAAAAACAGAATTTCTCGGAAGCACACTGTTCCTTCGTGTCAGCCGTCGCAAATATCGACGAACAGGGGAGAAGCATCACAAAGCAAAAACGCACTGCGTAGCAGTAGGACTACACGAGTTGATGTCGGCCGGCAGATTGATGCCTGAGAGTCGCATCAAGTGGCTTGTAATGGCGGAAGCCTGAATTACAATTGGTTTGTCCCACAGAGAACGGTTCCCGTTACTTTTGACTAGTCCCACGTATGATGATAAATATATTTGTATTGAACATTTATACTACCATTAAATCACCTTATGTCACTAGACAAAAATTTTAATCCATATTAACGTTATTTTCGGTACACCCTTCCTATGTATGCATGTATGACTCTATCTATCTATCTATCTATCTATCTATCTATCTATCTATCTATCTATCTATGTGGCTGTGTGGTAAGAAGCTGGCTTCCCAATCACATGGTTCCGGTTTCAGTCCTACTGCGTGGCACTTTGGGCAAGTGTCTTCCACTATAGCCTCGAGTCGACCAAAGCCTTGGGAGTAGATTTGGTAGACGGAAACTGAAAGAACCCGTCGTATATATATATATATATATATATATATATATATATATATATATATATATGTATGTATGTATGTATGTATGTATGTATGCATGTATGTATTCATGTGTCTGCGTTTGTACCCCCGCCATCGCTTGACAACCGGTGCTGGTGTCTTTACTTACTCGTAACATAGCGGTTCGGCAAAACAGACTGATAGAATAAGTACTAGGCTTACAAAGAACATATTTATATTTGTATGTATGTATTATATATATGCATATGCATATGCATATGAATGAGACAGACAGTAAAGGAACGTTAGCTATTCCTTCTTTTATAGTAAAAGAATTCGTTTTTCTTTGTGTTTAGTGTCAAGATATCTGCAAATATTCGCATTCAGGAAATGAACACTAAGAAGTTTGTACAGGAAGAAGCAGAAATTGGAAAAAGACTCATGCAAAATAAACACAGCATGTGATCAAAAATATATGTTGGAATATAAAGGTTCATTGCATTGTAAAGGACTACTAGGAAATACATCGTTGAAGTTAAAATGTGTTATCGAACCTTTTAGAAGCAGTAAGGGGTAGTCATGGCAATAGGAAAAAAATCTATATATCAAAATAACAGATCCATTAAGTTTATGAATTTGTCAAACATATAAATTTGTTTCGTTTATTTATCACATTTTCTTCCTGAGGCAAAATACCATAAATGTTTAAGGTTATATAGAATAATGGTTTAACCTGAACCAATTATATCTTAGGTATTTATTGTCATTGATTCCAGATTGGTAAATCTCGAAGTCAACATTGATGAGATTTCAACAGAGTACGACATTTAAATTTACTATCCTTTTAGCGTTATGTTTGTGTGTGTGTGTGTGTGTGTGTGAAAATGCAAATATAATCAAGAGTAAAATATTACTCGATGCCACACGTAGAGTATTATATTGGCTATAACCGATAGTTCATATTTTGTGATTCAAAGTTTCCAGCTTCCAGCTTTCAGATACAATGCAAAGAGCAGATGAGACGTTTATTATTCTTAATATACACTAGCAGTATCGCCCAGCGTTGCTCGGGTTTCTGTTGACCCTTAGATTTGGAATTTTTGAAAAGTAAAAATATTGCATTACGTAGCTTGTTATTCTCTATAAGTGAACATTTTTCTGGTTGAAATACACCGAAAAATGGCCACACAGCAGTAAAAAAATCGTAAAAAATAAGGATTTTCATGGAAAGAAAGCACCTTTTTGATTTAAATAATTTTTGGTGTTTACATGGTCCGATTTGAATTTTGTCGTCTAGGGAATAAAGACCAAGCCTTCTTCTATCATACTCTTAATTTTGGTCAACTTGCGCCGTAAGGTCTCGGAGGAGATAGTGTTAGTTGAAGGCTACCAAACCTGCCATACACAGACAACTTCAGCTTTATATATATAAAGATTTCACCCACAGTTTACACGGCACTAGATTTGTAAAGTTTCACATTAATAGATAGCAGACCGAAAAAAAAAAACAAAAGAAACACGCGTCTTATACGCCGGAAAAAATATTTTCCGTTACTTCAGTTGCTTTTATAATTTCATTGTTATTTCATTTATCTTCCGCATCCATTTCAATATAAAGTGGCCAGTGCGAACAAATGAACGAAATAAGCCCCTTTACATTCAACTGAAAAATCCTATCTTACTAAGGTAGCATATTTTTCTGTCAGGGAATATGCAAAACTGAGTAAGTTAGAAAATCTAGGAGCGATTAATATGGTAACTAGCCACGCGTATCGCATCTTAATTCGTCTAATGAAAGTATCTATTCACGGACGGTGATCTTCAACTAATATGAAAATAGATGGGGTAATGAGATTCATAGGAATATATCAAATCTTGTATTTCATGATGATGGTAGTGGAGGTGGTGGTCGTGCTGCTGTTGCTATTGTTGCTACCCCTGTGTGTGTGTGTGTGTGTGTGTGTGTGTGTTTGTGTGTGTGTGTGTGTGTGTGTGTGTGTGTGTGTGTGTGTGAAAATGCAAATATAATCAAGAGTAAAATATTACTCGATGCCACACGTAGAGTATTATATTGGCTATAACCGATAGTTCATATTTTGTGATTCAAAGTTTCCAGCTTCCAGCCTTCAGATACAATGCAAAGAGCAGATGAGACGTTTATTATTCTTAATATACACTAGCAGTATCGCCCAGCGTTGCTCGGGTTTCTGTTGACCCTTAGATTTGGAATTTTTGAAAAGTAAAAATATTGCATTACGTAGCTTGTTATTCTCTATAAGTGAACATTTTTCTGGTTGAAATACACCGAAAAATGGCCACACAGCAGTCAAAAAATCGTAAAAAATAAGGATTTTCATGGAAAGAAAGCACCTTTTTGATTTAAATAATTTTTGGTGTTTACATGGTCCGATTTGAATTTTGTCGTCTAGGGAATAAAGACCAAGCCTTCTTCTTAATTTTGGTCAACTTGCGCCGTAAGGTCTCGGAGGAGATAGTGTTAGTTGAAGGCTACCAAACCTGCCATACACAGACAACTTCAGCTTTATATATATAAAGATTTCACCCACAGTTTACACGGCACTAGATTTGTAAAGTTTCACATTAATAGATAGCAGACCGAAAAAAAAAAAAACAAAAGAAACACGCGTCTTATACGCCGGAAAAAATATTTTCCGTTACTTCAGTTGCTTTTATAATTTCATTGTTATTTCATTTATCTTCCGCATCCATTTCAATATAAAGTGGCCAGTGCGAACAAATGAACGAAATAAGCCCCTTTACATTCAACTGAAAAATCCTATCTTACTAAGGTAGCATATTTTTCTGTCAGGGAATATGCAAAACTGAGTAAGTTAGAAAATCTAGGAGCGATTAATATGGTAACTAGCCACGCGTATCGCATCTTAATTCGTCTAATGAAAGTATCTATTCACGGACGGTGATCTTCAACTAATATGAAAATAGATGGGGTAATGAGATTCATAGGAATATATCAAATCTTGTATTTCATGATGATGGTAGTGGAGGTGGTGGTCGTGCTGCTGTTGCTATTGTTGCTACCCCTGTGTGTGTGTTTGTGTGTGTGTGTGTGTGTGTTTGTGTGTGTGCGTGCGTGCGTGAAGTCGGAAGACACAGCGTTGTTTGCTTATGGTTACCAGCCGGTGATTCTTGTAGTAAATATTTCAACCAAATAGCTCTCCCAAAAACCGGATTACAATACATTCACTTTTTCAGTCTCTGTCTGTCTGTATCTCTCTCTCTCTCTCTCTCTCTCTCTCTTTCTCTCTCTCTCTCCCTCTCTCTCTCACACACACAAAGAAAAACCCAGCGAATATCTTGTAATAGCACGAGACCTCAGAAATTTCGTTTAAGCCTGTTCAAATTCCGCCGAGGTTGAATTTACATTTCATCCTTTCAGGTTCGATAAAATAAGTACTACTTCAACACTGCGGTCGATGTTACTGACTTCCTCCCTTCTCTGAAATTGCTGGCCTTGTGACAAAATTTGGAATCAAAATTTCGCTTAGGTATTGCAATACTAATAACCAGATGTAGAACTCAATATGCGTATGCTTGTGAACGAAGTTTTAGTTGGGTAGAGAGCTGTAATAAGAAACGCGATGACAAAACAATGTGATTATTTTATGAATTTCATTAGCTTACAGCTGTTTCCACAGTAAGATGCGGTGGGATTATACCTGAGTACCTGTGTAATACCTTACAGCTTCATCAGAACCTTAAACATGAGGTTCATGTTTAAGGCTCTTTTCTTATATATATATATTAATATATATATATATATATATATATATATATGTATGTATGTATTATGTATGTATATATATATGGGCAGGCGTGGCTGTGTGGTAAGAAGGTTGTGGGCAGTAAAGAAATAAGAAGCTTGCTTCCCAACCACATGGTTCTGGGTTCAGTCCCACCTCGTGGCACTTTGGGCAAGTGTCTTCTACAACAGCCTCGGGCCGAGTAAAGCCTTGTGAGTGGATTTGGTCGACAGACACTGAAAGAAACCCATCGCACACACACACACACACATACTCTAAGATGTAAAGCAACAGCTATTATAGTGGGGTAGGCCGGTTTATAGGATTACCCAGGGTATCTCCATAAACTGGCCTAGCCTACTATAATATATATATATATATATATGCGTGTTTGTGTGTGTAGATATTTGTGTGTCTGTGTTTGTCTCCCATCATCGCTTAGCAGCTGATGTTGGTGTATTTACGTCCCCGTAACTTAGCGGTTCAGCAAAAAAAACTGATAGAATAAGTACTAGGCTTAGAATGAGTAAGACCTGCGGTCGATTTCTTCGACTAAAGGTGGTGCTCCAGCATGGCCGCAGTCATATGATAGAAACAGTTAAAAGAAAGAATATATATATATGTATGTATCTTGCTTTGCTTTTTCAAACTAGAGGTTATCAGTGACTTCGAAATTTCGGCTCATCTGGCGAATGTAACAAAACCGAAAGATCGAAAAATCTATCAACCTTGTCCTACAAAAAAATAAAACAAATATTTACTTCAGCTAAATGCATTAAGTGACCCTCCAGTTAATGTGTTTATAATTATGCCTTAGAAGTAATAAATGCAAACATCTATCTATCTATCTATCTATCTATCTATCTATCTATCTATCTATCTATCTATCTATCTATCTATCTATCTATCTATCTATCTATCTATCTGTCTGTCTCTCTGTCTCTCTGTCTGTCTGCTTGTCTGTCTGTCTGTCTGTCTGAACGTCTATATATGTGAGGGCCCGGAGTCTGCTGGGTTTCTAGCAACACTCTTGACCAGGCTAACCTGGTGTGTGTTCCGATTTAGGTGCCGATGACCCGATAATGTAATAAGTTGTACTGGATTATATGTTACCATGCTACAAGCAGCACTCATGAGAGACTTCACAAGTGACCTGATATACGCGCACACACACAACACAGACATGTATAAAGAAAAATTTTCTTGATTTTCTTGAAAGTTATTAACTATTTTAAACTGAATGACACGAACCCTTTAGTTGTTCAACTTTTCAAACTCAAGTGTTATGCGGTGATTAGCTCCTATCTATCTATCTATCTATCTATCTATCTATCTATCTATCTATCTATCTATCTATCTATCTATCTATCTATCTATCTATCTATCTATCTATCTATCTATTTATCTATCTATCTATCTATCTATCTATCTATCTATCAATCTATCTATTTATCTATCTATCTTTCTTTCTTTCTCTCTCTCCCTCTCATGTCTGTCTGTCCCTCTCTCTCTCTATATATATATGTGTATATATACATAAGCACTCGCACACCTTTACATACATGCATACATGCACACACATACATAACTACACACACACATACGCCTACACACGCACACATACAAACAAACAATCAAACATACAAACACTCAAAGACACACACTTTTATGTATACAGTTGCGATCGTCTATTTACACACGCACTAATATAATATATTCATTTCGCTTTGGAACAGACATGTTTAGTATAACATAGCATGTGTGTACACACACACACACACACACACACACACACACATATATATATATATATATATATATATATATATATATATACATATGTACGTACGTGATTGTGTGTGTATGCAACATTAAATATGTCACTCAAAAAAACTGAATCAAACTATTTAGTGAAAAAAAATAATTGAAACCCTACGTAAAAAAAAAATAGCATACGTGACACAAAATAAAAATTATAATTTTGAAAAGATAAAACATAAACACGATTATTAAAAATGGACAGAAAAAAGTACTATCATAAAATGACTGGATACAAGCAGAAAAAATTAATTAAATTTGCTATGAAGGAAAATGATAAATTGCAATTATTAAAATTACACTTGTTTGTTTTTCGTATAAATGATGTGAAAATAGCTTCATTTTCTGAGTACATTGGCACTATTGTATGATTTACTTTCGGAACATAATGTAATTTCATGAAATATATTGATTCTTAGCATGTCGGATAAAATTCTACCTCATCGCTTTCTGTGTTCAAATCCTGCAGGTTGACTTTGCCATTGGTCTTTTCAGCGTTGCTAAAATAAAGTACTTTGAAATACTTGAGTCTATGCAATCGACTATTCCTCCTCCCCTCAAACTGCTGGCTTTGTGCCATAATTAGTAAAGGATGTAGGGATTCTACTCATAAACGCACACACATAAATACACATTCATATATATATAGTCTTGAATAGTGTTTCTTACCTGAGGTCCTTATGACACACGGGGTTCCATCTAAGAGTTTTGGCGATCCTCACAAGCAAAATAGTAAACTGAGGATCCATAGTAGTATTTTAAGGATCCCCCAAAAAAGTTTGATTTTGATCTATTTATTGCAAGAAGTATCTTTCTCAAACATTTTGCATAGTTCAACCTGCACAAGACAAGGCGTCAAAAGCAATATAGAACTTTTGAAAGAAGTATCTATATAGCTATTTTATAAACATCAAATGGTTGTAGGGGTCCACCAAGGTAAAATAGTAATCAATGGGATCCATAGATAAAAAAATGGTTAAGAACACCTGGTCTAGGGCCGAGGTAGTGGCCTCTACGAGTTCACTTCATCTGCTAGAAATAGCAATCAAATGTCTGCGGACCATTTACTGTTACTTTAATGAAGGAGAGATATATTAAATAACAAATATCGTAGATGCATTTTCCTCGAAAACAAAGAGGGTAGTGTTATTTCTGTAATTCATAATGACATGAAGAACGAGAAACGAATTATATTCCTCATCGAGCTCATGACTTTATTCACATGAACAAAACATCTTAACCACCAAGCCACGTGCCTTCGTAGATGTGTAAGAACAGTGTCTGTTTCCCATCGTAGAACGAGTACATTAAATAAATGAACACACATGTAAGTAAATAGAGGTTGGCTACCGGGGTTGTCTTAAGTTATATTTAAAAGTTTGAATTAACCATTAAGACAGTGGTGTTTTCACTTCCGAATGCGTGTTATTTTAATTATTGAAAATGATTTATCTTTATATTTTTCTACCTCTTTATCTTTTCAGTCCCTTTCCGCTAAAGTTTCGGGCGTTGTGCCTACAGGATTATTAATATCGTTTATTTGTTTCAGTCATTAGACTACGGCCATGTTAGGGCACCGCTTTGATGAGTTTTAATCGAATGAATCTACCCTGTACTTAATTGCTTTTGAAGTTTGATACTTATTCCATAGTTTTTTTGGGTTTTTTTTTTTGGAAGCAAAGTTGCAGGGACGCGTGTTTGCGCTCACCTTAGTAAAAAAAAAATTACATTGTTGCTGTGAGACAGAAGCATTAGCTAAATGCTTAATGATTAATGATTAATGAAGTAAATACCAAACTGAAATATGCACTAAGATCGATATGACTGACTAATCCCTGTGAAAGTTGTGTTCGAACTTGGCCACATTTCAATGACTAAAACCAATAAGTATAAATTAAAAGAATAAATTAAAAGAATAGCCAGTGAACACCTAGTGGTCCTGTCAATTTGAAGATATCTGAGAAAGATAACATTAAACTGATTATCTGCTTCCTGTTCCTACTCCAAGCCCATTGGCGTAGTTCCACACACCATTGTAACTTGGTGTTAATGTTAAAAATCGCAGAGAAATGGTATATCGAAAATAACCGTACAAAAGGAATCAAATAAAACTCCATTTTTTTTTCAAGATATGTAATCAGTACCTGAATACTTTTCAGGACGATGGATCAGAAAGATATGGTTCAACGCTATACAAAATAATTAGTAAGGTTTAGCAGTACCCCTTTATGTTCTAAATCCAATCCACAAAGCTCAACTTTTGCGTTACATCCTTTCAGGGTCGATAAAACAAGTGTCCTGGATAGAGTAATTGACCGTTCTCTCCTACATAAATTTGCGGCATTAATATTTAAGTTAGCGTAGAAGTTTGGATTCGCTCTTAAAGAAATACCTCAAAAACCTGTCGAGTAATTTACATACTTTTTGCTCTAGTAAATATTACCAAGAACAATATGTAAAAGAAATTGTATTACTATGTATTCTTCGTATGTAAACATATTTCTATTGCATTTCGTTTTGCATATAGCCCATAATTTGTCTTGCTTATGTCATGTTGAAAAGTGCCTCACTGAAAGTTTAATATTCAGATAACTTGCGAAAGAAATCAAAATTTTAAATATATATATTAAAAAAAACCCAGAAGATTGATTTTATTTTGCTTAGTAATCATTTATAGAACAAATATTCCAAGCTTCAGTATTTTTATAGATACCACAGATGACTCTCATGCAATCAATCAATGACAACCGGGACAAAATAATGGCACCAGAGTTGATATAATTTAGAGCTCTGTCAGAGATGACGGAGCAGTGCTTTGATCAAAGACTACTAGTCATAACCATTCCATTTGCTTGTATCTCTATGGCTGCAATATCCAATGTTTCCTTCCATTTTAGCAAGATATTGTTGTTGTAGTTGTTGTTTAGCCCCAGGTGAGATCTGAATTAATAGATCTACGATTAATGGCATTCAAACATTGACAATACCGCCTTTGCCTCAGACAATGTATCTAAGACGATGTTAGCCAATGTATAAATTTTTTATAACGGCAATTTGTTTATTAATTTTAGCAGATCGAGCCACTTCGAGGAGGCTTCTTCACTGGAGCAGGATAAGAGGGTTACTGATGAGCTTTATAGACCCTTTGAAATGGTATGTCGAACATGAAGTTCTGAGGTCTGATGCCCGAAGAAAAATCTTTAAGTATGGATGAAACACAAGAGGAATAATTTTCTAGGGAGAATTGATTAGGAAAACTATTAAATATGATGTTTAGGAGGTGAGATATGTACGAATGGCAATAAAAGAATATGTAAATTGTTTAGAAATAAATTGAAATGGTGCGTAGCTTAAACCAACATAAACCCTTATAAAGATTGTAGCAGAAACGGGTAGAAGAACGGACTAGTAACATAGGTATATTAGGGAGTTAACATATTTTCAGATATGGTCCTGGATGTCTTTGTTTATAGTAGAAAGAAAATCCAGGAAATGGAATTAATTTTGGTCGTACTAGATATTTATAGAAGGCCGCTAAGCCACGGATCGGAAGTATTTTTCTGATTTCTAAGAAATAGTCTAGTCTTGAAGTGCAATTTTAGACTACTTATCTATGGTAAATTTCTCGTGGTAAAGAGTGTACTACATTTCGTAGAGTGCTGACTATGCAAACGCTTTTCGATGCATGAATTCATCGATTCGTATCAAGATCAAACAGGAATTTGCGTACTTTTGTATCAATAGGCATACGTAATCACTAACAGTCTTCATACTCCTGCCGTGCCTGAAAAGTCTCACAACCTTACCAACCTCTTATATCATGACACAGCCATACCAAATCCAATAAACACGTTTATCCTATCCACTCCGATCACATATTTTGCAGCGCATAAAAATGACTTATTCTATTTATGGGAAAATTGTCTGGAAAACAAGAATATTTCTACACGAGTTGTTTCTTTTCAAATACAAATTTTTCTACACGCTTTGCATCCAGCAGAACAGACCGTACGATATGCGTTGCTACACAGAGAACAATTAGATTTAGTTTGCTGACACATTAATAACTGAATCATGAAAACACGCTTGCATATACATGCATAAATTTATGTACAAAATCACAGGTATATGAAAAATATAGGTATGTTCATTCATTTATATACAAGCCCACATTTATATTTCAATAGGCACATTTGGATTGACAGACGCAAAAGAGGGATCTATAGATATATCTATGGGCACACACAAATGCACGTTTTTACAGGCTCAACTTGATCAGCACTCCTATCAGCAGTTCTAGCTTCAACTTGTTCAAGAACATTGCAGTACTGTTTGGTTATTTGTCTTAGTAAAAAACGATATTTATATTTCGTGAAGCCGAAATGTTTCTTTTATATCCACAACATTAATCTTCCATATAGATTTGTCATTGTCCACGCCTAAAGGCAATTAAGAAATATGTTTCCATTCTGTATTTTCTATAGAATAAAATGATCTCAGTTAATCCCTGGCTTCGTATCTTCTACATAGGCTGAATTTAAATTTCATATAGATTTTCTGGTTAATTATAGCGAGCTGGCCGTTTAGCTCTGCGATGTTCACGAGGAAAGAAAATGTAATGCTGCAGAACTGTTGAAAGATTACCGGCTGTTTGATGTTTCCTTGATGTATGTAACTATCGTTTACTGATGCTGTTGAAGGAAACACTTGTTGTTGCGTTTTGCAGTTTCTGTTTATAAAAGCAGAAAAAGTCTGATATCATCGTGTCTAGATGTATTTAGATGATGTTTGTATGCAGATTGCTAAAGAATGAAGTGTTTTATAATCGATATAAGAGTTTATGGTTAGAAGTGACAGTGCGAAGATAGTTCATTTACAAAAAAATGTGTATGGAAAATGTAAATGAATTCTAACATGAACCAACATTTACAAAATTGTTGTGTGTATATAACTTCATCATTGATTACTACAATAGATCAGTCTGACTAGTAACATGTGATTCAAGAGTTGGATGGCAATGCAGTCCATAGGCAACTCACTTAACATAAGATTTCCATAACATTTGTTTGAAAGATTTCTTGTTGTCACCAGCAACAGTATTACTTTCGTCAACGAACTGCAGATGTCTGCGATAGAGTAAAACTGCAGTCGTTCTGGTTCTACTGAATCTCACTAGAAGGTCAGAGAGAATGGAAAGAGACTTAAAACGATGAAATACGTTATTTACAATATTTTACATCTTTTTGAGATGATAAGTTATTAGTTGACTGAGTCAGAGGCTATTTTTGTGGGAAATTGGATATTTGTATTTGGTTTTCATACACTGTGTAGGCTCCCTTTGAGTGAGTGTGGGTTAAAATAAAATTTGACGATGATAAAAAAAGCGCTATGAAAGAGAAACTGCTACAGCATTTACTGTGCTGGCTAGTGCGACTAGAAGAAATTTCTCATTTGAGTTCCTGTGCATATGGTAGTGAGATAAAAGGGAGTAGGAAAAGGAAATTTTGTAGGGGTTTAGCGTATGCCGTATGGAATTAGAATAAAAACACCTTTGCTGCGATGCAAAAAAAAAAGAGATCTACGTGGTCACACATTCTACATAATACGATATAATTGTATCGCATATATTTTTTACTTAGAATTATATATGTCTAAAATAAAACACCCTGTTCAGAACAAATGAATTCGAATTCATGCTACATGAGCTAGTGGTTTAATACTGCATCTACCTGACACTTGTACATTTATGAAAATATTATTGTGAATAACCCCACCCCATATTTTAGCAGTTGATTTACTAGCATGTGTTTGAAAATTGACTTCGTTGAAAGTTTAATACTAGATATATGTTCACAATATGAAATTTAAAAACTATTTTGAATAAATTAGTCATTTCTACATTTTAATTCTACGAATTGTTTTCTTCTTATAGCAACATTAGCATAATAAATATCATAAATATTTCAATAGGCTGTCATTCAGTGACTTCCCTGCAAACGTTTATGCCTAGTTGAACTCCATATTTCCCTGTCTAACATCCTCTACTAAACATTACAACATATTGGCAATAAAGTTATTAATCATTTCTACAAATCTAAAATCGAGAAAACATTGTAAAAGAAAATATTAGTCACATCATATTAAGTCTTCAACACGTGTAAAATCTACCACTCTGCGATTATTGTGTCAAACACGGTGGCTTTAAAAAATTTTTGTTTTTGTTTTTGTTTTCTTGTTCTCTAAATTAACGACCTCTTCTTAATCTGAGCTAAATTTATGGAAAAAAACTCAGAAAGGATACAAATATTTCTGCATCTTTAGAATTATAGCGCTACGTGTATCATGAAACCAATACGCATTATAAATGAATTTTTTATTATTATCATTTGTTACTTTTATGCAAAGCCAAACTATCGGGGAACTAATGTAATAATATTCTGTGCCAAGAAAATAAAAGTCTTTATCAAAGAAAGATCTCAGCTTGATGTCAAATTGTAAGAATAAACATCAATACTATGGAAAATTTCCAATGAATCATTGTCTTAGATATCAGTTTAACGTTTGGCATGCCATCATGAAAGCTGCTAGCAATTTGCACGTTTCTACAGCTATTTAAAATTGTGAACTTCAAAATACTAACATTTAAATAAACCTGTTGTTCCATACATAAAGTCGGCATAATCTCTGGAGTTTTCTTTCTTTCATTTTGCAGCAGTTAAATGAAAAATCACCATGCCATTGCCTTCTAGTTTTCTGAAGTTAACCATAAATATATTCTTAAGATGAAATAAAACAGTACGATACATTAAATCTATTTTCCATTTATTAATAGATAATAGAAGAAAAATAGTTCTTATTTCTGACTCATTTATTTGTCGTTTCTCACAATTGAAACCTGACTAAATTTTTTCTAGTAAAATGTTATAGTATCCTAGGAAAACTGAATCAATAAGATATCGGTGAGTCGAGATATCAACAGTTATTATTTTTTATGTCATTATGATATGTCCACAGCCAAGATACTTTACTCTCAATAGCTAAACTCCCAATTGCCACAGAACTGTAGAGTGTAGAGATATTTGAGATTTGGAAATACCGTGAAATTGAATTGTTAGTTGACATGAGTTGTTGGCTAGCAATGCTTATTTTCCATTACGCTCTGTCTTCAAATTCAGCCCTATTTTGTTTTGTTTTTTATTTTGGGAGCAATAAAATAAATATTAGTTAAGTACTGAAGTTCAACATTCTCGACTATTTGCTCAGCATGACCAAATTTCAAACACTGAAACCAGTTAAATAATAAAATAACGCATCGCCGAGTTCCGCTCCTCTTATAGCTCGAACTTACAATGGAGTGAACCGAAGAAAAGGTACTGTCGATACCGTAATCAAGACGACGCCTTTTCTTTACCATAATCTTCGAAGAGTCATGTGTATTTTCAGAACGTAGTCAGAGCCTTCTTGACTAATGAAAGAAATAATTATTTTATTGCTACAGTGTGGTACGTACATTATTTACAGTATGTTACAGTTCTTTATCGTTCCATTTAAAATCTCAGTAAGAACTATGCTTTTCATTCTTCCAGAGAAGATAAATTAAAATATTAAACCAGAGCGAGTAGACTGGCAGAATTGTTACAGCGTTGGACAAAATGTATTTCACCTGAATTTACACGGTTTGACTGCTCAAACAGCTGTGACAAAATTTTTAACCGACAGGACAATGTCTTCTATAAAATACACAAGAGTTGTTGTTATTGTTGTTATAGTTATTATTACTATTATTAAGGTGACGAGTGGCAAAATCATTATCTCACCGGACTAAATGCTTAGCAGCATTTTGTCTTTCTTAACATTTCTCAGTTCAAATTCTGCCGAGCTCAACTTTGCCTTTCTTCCTTTAGAGGTCAAGAAGAATAAGTACTACTTGAGTACTGGAGTCGATGCAATTGGTTATCTCCCTCCCTAAAAATTTAAGGCCTCGTGCCTATAGTAGAAATTATTCTTATTATTATTATTATTATTATTATTATTATTATTATTATTATTATTATTATTATTATTATTATTATTATTATTATTATTATTATTATTATTATCAAGGAGGGAGAAAGCGGCGTGCCGGCAGAATCATTTGTACATCTGACAAAATACTCAGCAACATTTTGTCCAAATTTCGTTCTAGGTTCAAATACCGCCGAGGTCAAATTTGCTTTTTATCTTTTCGGGGTCGATCTACCAGTTAAGGACCACGATCGACACAATCGCCTAGCACCAACCATCCACTCACAAAAATTCAGGTATTGAGCCTGTAGTAGAAAAGATTATTATCATTATCATATATCCTGCCGAAGTTGACTTTGCCTTTCGTCCTTTAGGGATCGATAACATATATGCCATTTGGGCACTTGGGTCGATTCAATTAACAAATCGCTTCCCAAAGATTTCAGGCCTTGTGCCTATAAAAGAAATGATTGTTATTATTTTGATTTGGCTCAGGTTCGGTCTTATTCCTGGTAGGATTTATATGGTAACCTTTGGCATCTACAAGTCTTCAGCAATCTTTCAAGTGCTTAGAACCCTCCTGATAATCATTGTTGTCCCTTAGAGACAAATGTGTTGTAGGAACTTACTGATTTCAATCTCCTCCAGCCATTTGTCTATATCTTAGCTTACTGTTCCCAATGCACCAATTATTATAGACACAATCTTTACTGTTCGCATGCTCGAAATCCTTCCTATTACACATTTTATATTATTATTAATATCAATACGTCTGTGTCACACTTAAGAGAAAGAAATTTTTGAAAGAAATTCTGTTGCATAAATAACATTTTTTTAACTAGATCTCTTGTAATCTGAAACCACCACCTATGAGTTGTATTACTACTTCTCAATGACCATGTCTACTGGGCCACCAAAAGAACAACGATCTCAATGAGAAAATTAAGATACTTAAATTTGACGCATGTGTCCGGCAAGGGAGAGAGGAAGTGAGAGAGAAAGAGAGAGAGAGTTGGAAGGAGTGGCTTGTAGGTATTTCAATGCCTTTCTACGATTGAACTGAAATTGACCCCGGACTATTAAAGGCCTAACCACACACAAACACACGCACACATACAATTGCTTTGGGTCTTCTACCCATTTGAATTCGGCCATATACCAGATAACATGTTAAGTCTTATGTTCCGGAATTTAAATTTTGAGTTTGTTTTGATTATACAATTACACCTCAGCTAAAAATCAACTATTGGTTTTCGAATACAACCTTTTCTTTCTCTTTCTATATTTTTTGTTAAGTTACAACTTCTCTGTTTTGGTCAGGATTTTTCCAATTTCTTTTTTCTTGTATAAAGTAATTGACGAAAGCATTTACATAAAAATTAGATTAATAGAGCCGAACAAAATCAAAAATTTTTATTCTATTTTTGCCTTTCCTTAATACTGACATATATTAATAATACCGACAAGAGCATAATATGAAAGAAATTTGGCTGTTATTTCTAGCAAATTGAACAACCGCACAGAGTTGTTCAATTGGCTCATTTGTTGATGTGCATAAGTAAACAAAAACTAAAAGACACACACATATATTTATATATAATAATGTATATGTATGTGTATGTGCGTGTGTGTGTGATAATAAGTGTCGCGTGATGGTAATAAATGAAACTGTCTCTTTCTATATTTTATGTTAAGTAAGAATTTCTCTTTTTTTGTCAAGATATTTCCAATCTCTTTTTTCTTGGATCAAGCAATTGACGAAAGCATTAAAAAAAATTTAATTCATGGAGTCGAACAAAATCAAAAATATTAATTCTCTTTTTTCCCTTTCCTTTTTACTTTCCTACAATGTAATTAATTGCCGTATCCTATATACTGTGTCCTTGTATATTAGGTGAGTATTTCAGAAATATTTTCACCTTTTAAACAAAAACTAATACATTCGTATGTTTTTCAATTGAAACATTCTGAACCATAGCCGCTCTATCTATCTATTTTTCTATCTATCTATCTATCTATCTATCTATCTATCTATCTATCTATCTATCTATCTATCTATCTATCTATCTATCTATCTATCTATCTATCTATCTATCACACATGTATGTATGTTTATATGTATATATTTATGTGTGTGTGTGTTTGTACCCCACCACGATTGCTTGACAACCGATGTTGGTGTGTTTGCGTTCCTGTAACTTAGCTGTGCAGCAGAAGAGATTGATCGAATAAGCACCAGGCTTACAGGGAAAAGTCCTGGGGTCAATTTCTTCGACTAAAGGGTAGTGCTGTAGCCTGACTATCATCAAATGACTGAAAGACGTAAAACAATAAAAGAATAATTTCCTTTATATTCCCCTTGACGCCTTCTGATACTCTTTCCAAGGACCCAACAATAAATGACGTTATCTTCACCTTTTTCATTTTCCATAGCCGGTCGATTTCGTGCTTAAGAGGGTTCCATCTATCTATCTATCTATCTATCTATCTATCTATCTATCTATCTATCTATCTATCTAGCTATCTATCTATCTATCTATCTATCTATCTACCTTCCTTCTTGCCTATTCGTGTGTCAAAGGGACATGCAACTTCAACTATATAGCACCTTGTCCACCACCACTAGGTCCGGTCTGTTATGCTCTAGCACCTGATCTGTTTGGACTGGAAAATCCCAGATTTTGCTAGTCTCCGACTCCGTCACTCTCTGCAGTTTATGTTCATACCATGTCTTGTTTCTCTCTAGCCCCCTCTTTTCGTACAGTTTCCAATGGAGTATTTTCGCTACCTGGTCGCGCCGCCACAACTTGTAGCAGTTTTGGGCAAGTCTAGGGCGTTCGTTTCATCCACTCTATGGTTTCTGTGGTATTGAGCAGAATAATTGCTGTAGCACATCTTTTATACAATTGTTTCATTCATCCTATTGCAGATGCAACACAGCGGAGACGCTTGCTCATCCCTAAGGTTGACCCTTCAGTTCTTGACCAAAGCTTGGTCCTGCAGTGCCAGTATAGTGCTGTCAGTCTGTTTTAGGGTTCTTTTCATCAGCCAATCCCACCTATATTTTCCAGCAACTTCTGTTGTGGCTTCATGGAATTGATTGTGTAGTCCCTTGCGTAATTCTTCTTCATGGCCTTTTTGTACTTCTTTCTTGGTTTTTCTTTTTGTCTGTGCCCTCAATTATCCCTCGTTCCTAACGGTCACAGCAAGGTCTCCTTACTTTAGGCTAGGTATCTCATTGAGTTCTCGAGTTCGATGCGCACGCAGTCTTCCACACTTATCAGTCCCCTTCCTCCATTTGCTTTCTTCATGTATAGGCGATCAGTGTCTGAACGTGGATGATGGACTCCACGCATCGTTAGGAGCTTTTTTTTACTTTCGTTACACCTCCTTTAGTTCATCCTCTGTTCATTTCATCATTCCAGCGACATACCGAACTACTGCGACAGCGCGCGAGTTTATTGCCGGAATTTTGTTTTTGGCATTTCGCTTTGAAATCATTATTTTTCTCACTCGCCGCAGGTATTCTCATTTTGTCTTTTCCTTCATGTCCTGCTGTTTGATTCCATCTGCCTCAAGTATTCCCAGGTATTTATACCTGGATTGAGGTTGAATTGCCTTAATCATTTCATCACGTCCCAAACATATGTCCTAGCAAGCTTTCCTCATCTCATCATCATCGAAGCACATTTTGAGTGTCCAAACTCCATCGTAATACCATTGGAGAAATATCCTCACAGAATAGACTATCCTGTCCAGTTATGCATTAGTTTTTATGAATAGCGTCAGGTCGTCTGTGCATAATAAGTGGTTCACTTTCCCCTTGCCGCTTCCCAGATCATACCCCATCTTTGTTTTATGTAGGATTTCCCTCAAGGGGGATCCTTCCCAGCACGAATATCAGTGGGGACACACTGTTCCCATGGAAGATTCCTGTCTTGATTTTCACCTCTCTTAGTACTTGCTTCCCTGCTGTCAATTCCTTTCTCCAGCATTTCATGGAGCTTTCTCAGCTTCTTCATTCAATAACCTTGGACCCCCATCCAGTCCTGGTCTCTTCCAATTTGGGAACTTCTTCTTCTTCTTCTTCTTCTTCTTCTTCTTCTTCTTCTTCTTCTTCTTCTTCTTCTTCTTCTTCTTCTTCTTCATCATCATCATCTTCTTCTTCATCATCATCATCATCATCATCATCATCATCATCATCATCATCATCATCATCATCATCATCATCGTCGTCGTCATCATCATGATCATGATCATCATCATCATCATTATCATCATCGTCGTCGTCATCTTCATCATCATCATCATCATCATCATCATCATATCATCATCATCATCATCATCGTCGTCGTCATCATCATCATCATCATCTCATCATCATCATCATCATCATCATCATCATCATCATCATCATCATCATCGTCGTCGTCATCATCATGATCATGATCATCATCATCATCATTATCATCATCGTCGTCGTCGTCATCTTCATCATCATCATCATCATCATCATCATAATCATCATCATCATCATCATCGTCGTCGTCATCATCATCATCATCATCATCATCGTCGTCGTCGTCGTCATGATGATGATCATGATGATGATCATTATTATTATTATTACCTCCGCCTTTGCTAAGGCGGAGGTATTTTTTTTTTTCAGTGTCTGTTTGTTTGTCCGAGGACAAGATATCTCAAGGACCGCTGGATAGATTCGAATGAAATTTTCAGGGATGTTTGGCCTTGTGATTGGCATGAACTGATTAGATTTTGAGATAACTTCGGTATCGAACAAGGATTCTGGATTATTTGTTATATTTACTTTACATGATTACAAACTTACGTTAACTTTCAAGTCTTTCTCAATCATCTCCCTTTAGGCTGTTTCCAAAGTTTTATTTTCGTTTCTCTATTATTAATTTTACTCGCGTCTCTGTCTTAGTAGAAACTGATGGATAAAGCAATCAAACTACACAAACAAACAGCAGCAAAACCGTTCAAAATTAAATAGCACTAACATATTGTTATAATATATATATGTTATACATACATACTAACACTTTACAGTATTCTTACATATATACATACATCTACACATCGATCTAAAACAACAGGAATATTAAAGGAAGGCTGGAATTTAAGAGAAAAGAAAACCAAAAGGTCTCGTGCTATTCATTTAAAAATTCCTGAGTAGAACTTACTATTATTACCTCTGCTTTTGAAACTATTTTGAATGGTGAATTTGTTAACTTTGGCTTGTTAACGGCTTGATAAGGATAAACTATTTATTACTGTTACTAAATTTTCTACAGCCACCTTCACATTCCATATCTACCGTTGGGATCGATCAGGTATTGGATACGGATTATGGATTATTTTTCCGTGTTTTTTAAAAAAAATTTTGAGAGCGGTCGGGTTTATTTTTAGTATTCTCGTTTGTCAGAACAGTCGAGTTTATTTCTGATATTCTCATTTAAAAAATCATCTTTTGCTGATCGTCGAGAGGACATTGGTGTTACCTTGGCAGAGCTTTGCGCTCTCTGAGTGCTCTCGTCGTCGTCGTCATCATCATCATCATCATCCTCCTCCTCCTCCTCCTCATCATCATCATTATTATTATTATTATTATTATTACTTTTTTTTTCTTCTTTCCCGACTCCTAGGGCAAAGAAACTCATAGTATACAATGGTAGGCCATTAAACCAAACTCAGTAGTTCGTTAATTTTTTTTTTTTTTTTAAGTTAAATTAAAATACATGAGCAGCAACAGTTCTCACATCGACAATGCTCTTCTCAATACGTGTGATGTACCAGTTAAGACAATCTTTTGCACTTCTTGCAGGGATGGTAAGCCAGGGATCATTCTCATATAATTTTCGGTTCCCTTCTTGATCATTCCTAGTGCTCCTACGATCACTGGTATTGTAACCGCCTTGAGATGCCACATTTTCTCAATTTCAATGAGTAGGTCTTTATATTTTCTGAGTTTGTCAAACTCTTTCGCTGAGATATTATGATCACAGGGGATGCTCATGTCGATCAATAAGCAAACTTTATTGTTTTGGTCTTTCACAACAATATCTGGTTTATTGGCCTTGATGGTTCGGTTGGTATGTACTGGAAAGTCCCACAGAATGGTTACATTTTCTCCTTCAGTTACAGCCTCAGGGTGGTGATTATACAACTTGTCGGCAGTTTTGATATTGTAATGCCGACTTATTAGCCAGTGGAGATATTGACCAACTCTGTCATGTCTTAATTTATACTCCACTGGTGCTAAGACTTTACATCCAGAGATTAGGTGGTCCACTGTTTCAATCATGTCGTTGCAGAATCGGCATTTTGGGTCTGCTCCATTTTTCATCACATTGGCCTGGTAGTTCCGGGTTAATAGGCTTTGATCTTGAGCAGCCAGGATGAAACCTTCGCTCTCTGCTTTTAGCCCTGAGCTCCGTAGCCACTGATGGGTTTGCTTCTGGTCAACATCAGCTTGTTTGCTGCGAGTCACTTATTTGCCGTGCAGAGGTTTCTCCTCCCACCTATCAGCCAATTGCTCGTGCGCTTTTTTCATTGCCATCATTTTCACCTTCTTTGCAACAATAGTTGCCGTACTTCCCTCGGGTTGTTCAGTTTGGGTATCCTGCACGAGATCAATAGCAAATTTTTTGCTTTCCTTTATGATAGAATGAAGCTTCTTTCGTCTCTCGTGATTTTCCACGAGCTTTAGCATCCAGTCATTCGATATTTCGAGATATTTGGCCAGTCCAATTGTGGTTGTTTTGTAAGCTAGTTCAAATTGGATCAGGCCTCGACCTCCTTGGGCTCTGGGAAGGTAAAGGCGATCTACGTCTGCCTTTGGGTGGTGCATCCTATTACAACTCAGCAGCTTGCGTATTTTTCTATCTATATTCTTTACTTCACTCATATTCCAGTTCAACACATTGTAGCTATAAGTAACAACTGGAACTGCTAAGGAATTTATAGCTAACACCTTGTTACGTGCATTTAGTTCAGATTTCAGGACTGCACGAACTCTCCTATAACATTCCTTCCTGATTTTCTCTTTCATGCTTGCATGCTGAATACCAGAGCCTTCATTTATCCCTAAATATTTGTATGTTTGTTCTTGCTCAAGCTCTCTTATGACTGTGTCAACATCTAACACGACTGAATTTGTGATCTTCACTTTCCCTTTCTGGAAAGTGGCCTTGGCACACTTCTCAAGTCCAAACTCCATCCCGGTGTCATCGCTGAATGCTTTCACGGTGCGCAATAGGCCTTCAAGTTCATTATTGTCTTTACCATAAAGTTTTAAGTCATCCATATAAAATAGGTGGCTTATTTTTTTATTGGCAATTTTATACCCATACCCTGTTCTCTTTAATTCACTTGTAAGGGGTATTAGGGCTATGCAGAATATTAAAGGTGAAAGTGAGTCACCTTGAAAAATTCCACAATTGATGTTTATATTTTCTGAGGCAAGTACTCCATTAGAGTGGTATAACTGGAGATTCGTATTCCACAACGACATATTGTGCTTCAGGAAGTTTGAAATCACAGGGGAAATTTTGAAGATGTCCAGCGATCTCAAGATCCATGGATGCGGTATACTGTCGAAGGCCTTTTTGTAGTCAATCCATGCGGTGCTGAGATTTCTGCGCTTGTTGTGACAGTTCTCAAGGATCATACGATTGATTAGCAGTTGATCTTTGCATCCGTAAGAGCCTCGGCGGCACCCTTTTTGTTCAATGGGGAAAATATCGTTCTTCTCCATGAATGCATATGTTTTCTCCGCCAGGATAGATGTTAGGATTTTATATGTGGTGGATAGACAGGTTATAGGCCGATAGTTTTTTGGAAGGTTGGTTTCGTTATTCTTTGGGAGTAGGTAAGTAATGCCACTTGCTAACCATTCAGGTGTTTTCTTTGGGTCTCTCATAATTCCATTGAGCAGCTGAACTAGCTTACCGTGTGCGCATGGGAGCGATGCGAGCCAGAAATTCGGCACCCTATCTTTACCGGGGGATTTCCAATTATGGGCCTTCGTGAGTGCCTTTCTTAGGTCTGCTATTGTGATGTCTTCCCATGCTTGTGTGTTGTAAATTTTGGTAGGATCCTTCAGTTTGTATAATCCAGTCTGCATTTATGTTGTACGTCTTCTTGTCACTCCAAATCCTTTTCCAAAAGTTTTGAACTTCTTCCATGGGAGGGGGGTCTTTAACGGTTACTTTCTCCTTCCCTATTTCTCTGTAGAAGTTTTTGGCATTGGATGTGAACAGCTTATTTTGCTTATAAAACTTGTTTCTCTTCTCAAATCTTCGTATTCTTTGGGCTTTTGCTTGGACTTTTTGTTTCAGCGTTTCTTTTATTGATATCAGTTCTTCTCTTGGTGAGGATCCAAATTTTCTCTTCATCTTTCTTCCTGTTCTGGATCTTACATCATTTCCACATATTAGTTCATTTAATATTGATATTTCCCCTCTCATAAATTCAATCTCTTTTTCAATTTTACTTCTCCAGGTTTGATTTCTTCCCAGGTTTTGTTTTCTTTGTTTTTTCGGGGGCATACAGCTGGTTTCAATTGCCCTAGCAGAAGCGTAAATAATTTCATTTAGCTCAGTAAAATCAGGTTTTAATTCTCGTATTATTTCATTTGTTACATAGTTGCCAATTTGGATTTGTTTTTTATTTTGGTTTGTATTTGAGAGTTTATGAAGTGGTTCTCTATCATTCATACTTGTATGTCTTACAACTTCAAGCGTATTCAGTATTTTCTGCCTCATTTCTGCCATAGACTCTCTGTGTTCTTCAGCAAATGCGAGATCTTCAGTTACTGTTGTTTTTTCGTTTTCCTGGCTATCTTTAACAGGTACAATAGAATTTCTTGTATCTTCGGGCCTTTGCGTACTTTGGTCAGATGGCAGTCTTTCAATTAAGCCTCGTGGCGGGCTATACTGTTCATCTGATTCTTCATTTCCTTTGTATCTTATATTTATGTCATTTTCCGTTGCGTGCTTGATCGCGCTTATTTCACTGTCTGTGAGTCTGTTATTTCTAAGGATATCCCTCCTCACATTTGCTAATTTGTTCTCGTCCAAATAGGGCCTACTGTCTTGATTCCGTGTTCTCCATATACTGTAAGAGTTTGCGGTGTGTCTCTCTTGAGATGGCCTACCTAATGCATAGTAATAAGCGTACATTACTTCTTTATACTCTTCTCGGGTCCATTTGTTCCGCTTACATTTTTCTTTCTGGTGGTTGTGGTGGTGAACTTGGAGGGCTCGAGTTGGGGGATTTCCCGTTCAAGTGACCATCCATGTCCGTATTCGGAGAAGAGTTTGTGCCAGTTGATGACTTTTCGATCCCAGGCTGGCTCTTCCCTGGGGGACGCGCTTCCAGATTAACCATAGGACAAGCGATTTGGTATACTGATTTAGTTTTCCTTTTAGTTATTATTATTATTATTATTATTATTATTATTATTATTATTATTATTATTATTATTATTATTATTATTATTATTATTTTTATTATTATTATCATTATTATCATTATTATCATTATTATAATTATATTATTATTATTATAATTATTATTATTATTATTAATATCATTATCATCATCATCATCATCATCATCATCATCATCAACATCATCTTCATCATGATCCTCATCATCATCATCATCTTGTTTAACACAGCAACTGAAAATCTATTACAAGAACATTTCAGCTGTCCACTAATTGTTGGCAAAAATTCTTCCTTTAGATTTCGGAAACTCATCTGAGGATTCTTGCTGAGAATTCCCTTTCTGTTGCACTATCAATTCTACATTTGGTGTAATTTTCCATGGGTACTTGTTCCTGTGCTTCATAGATAAACACTTCTGTGTCTGGCTTGAAGTCACTCTTCTGTAGCTCCTGTAATCTTCCAACGGTGTCTCGGCGTCTGCATTCCTGCTCATTTCTTTTGCAAACTGCCCGATCATATTTTTCCCATTCCCTTTTCTTTCGTCTTCCTTAGTCTTTCGTCTGTTCTTTGTACTCCTATGTATCCACACAAGTATCGGCCCTGACTTTAGCAGGTATTCTCACTTGAATGAGCAAGGGTTTTGTGATACTCTTGATATACCACTCAAAGGTATTTTCTTCTAAGCATATACAACTTTTATAGCTGATTAATCCTCGTACACCTTTGTGCTTGGTTAGATAAAGCTTGTCAATGTCACACTCACTGTGAAATGATCCACACATTACGAGTAGTTTTCTCAATTTTCCCCATCTTGTTGTTGTTGCTGTTCGCCGTCGTCTTGTCGAGACGTTTTTCTTCGTAGCACATGATAGCTACGAGAATCTATATATTCCAACGGTTACCAAAGAAAATGAAAAACATTTTTCTTTCAATTGGGTTAATACAAAACACGACATTTTGAAGAAGTTCTGATTTCATTTTCTCCAAAAAAGAGAAAAGAAAAACAAAAAACAAAAACAAAACAAGAAAGGGGATTGTTTTTAATACTTTGCTTTTCTCCTCAGAGATTTGCAAATAATGGCATCTGCAAGAACAACATCAACAAAAATATACGCCCACAACATGGAAAAAATACTGAAAAGCAGACACTTGTAACAAAATAATTGAAAATATTGCTTCTTTGTCACAAGATACACATGGAAAAAATATTGACACAATGAAAGAAAAAACAAAGTGACAGTACACATATACAGAAATATCAGAGTGAAAACCTGATAATATAGAGGTGAGAAATATAGTTGTGCGGATGTTCTCCAGTATGGAAACAAAGCATTTTAACATAGTTTTTTTTTTCTTCTCCTCTTTTGGTTTTCTTTTGTGTATATTCACTCGAAGTGCTTACGAGACATAGAGACAATAACCCTTTAAAGATAATTTTGAAACGGAATACAACTACACAGAAAACAGAAAAGAAAACGTACAAAAATATTTTACAGCCAGATTTTGAAAAAGTAAAATTAATGATTTACCTGGGATAGAGAGTCATCAGTATAAGATCAGTGAGAATAACACCAAAACTAGACTGCTGTAGGTGGTGATGTGTTGTGTTGGGGGGCTTGCAAAATGGAAACGGTCTCTCAAATGTTTGCAGAAAGCTAGAGGCAATTTTTAAAGAAAGAACTAAAGAATGCAAATATGCATCTCTCTAAGAAGGGTAGAGAAATATGCATTAACACACCACAACAAACTCAAGAGGTAACCTAACCAAATATAATAAGATACAAATGTATTGCACTCAAAACGAGGTGACTTGAGCAGGTGAGATATACCAGATTAAAAAGTGCCTTAAACCATTCAAGGGCATAAATAAACCCATACTGCTCGAGGAAGACATTTTAGCACAGTTGAATTGAAGTTCCAAACTGCTGAAGATATGAAAGAAAATTCGACAACACTAAAGAATAATAAACTGCTGCCAATTCCATAATACCCCGTCGGAGAATGGTATAAATAAAAGTTGAGTTACCAAAGAAAGTAGTTATCCCCTTGCTTCTGGTAGCTGTAATATATGGCATAGAAAATAATACAAGTATTCCGAAACTTGACGGAATAGGAAAGAAAAATTGGTTAGGCATAGGGATCTAGTGGGATGAATTATTAATCCAAATAGTTTAAGAAGCATGGAGGCTATCCTTGACTTGATCAATATTCCAAATAGTTGGATTTAGTAAGACCGCAGCAAAAAAAAAAGCTAAAATAAAGGGAAACTTAGAAATCGTAAAATGCTTAGGAGAAGCATTGAAACCTACGTGCTTGCGGTGAGATAGGCTTTCGACTCATCTTTCAACGCAAATCACGAAGATTGCATTGTCAGAGCTGCGATGTATGCTCTATGGCAGGAAGGTTTGAAAGCCATGTGATGGACCCGAGATGCAGACGTTCAAGGCAGTAACAAAGCAACAGCTCAGTCTTTGGCGGATCATAATGGGTGCAGATTACTCGACTCAAAGCAGGTGAGAGTGGTGTAGAACCGAAATTTGCTCGACTGTTCGGAACGAGTGTTGGGTCAAAATGCAGGCTGGATTTCAGAGACTACCTTCCCAGCCTATCGCGACTGTTGCCAAGAGAGGCGCGGTGTCGCGAGAAGCTGATAAAAGCTGCAGGAAAACGAAAAAAATTAATTGGCTGTACGGGGTACAATTCATCTGTTTTGGATCTACTCTGGGTGCTTTACTTTTATGTCTGAATTGTCTGGAGATATCTTGGAAGCTATCTACCACACCTGTTAGCATAGCGAAAGAAATTAATGTTCTGTTAGTCGATAAGCGGTAGCACTAATCTCATTAATAATCTTCAGTCCATAACTCTGTTCAATGAAGATTTCAAAATTTTAGTCCAAGTGTTGGTAAAGAGGTTAGCAGTTGTTTCGTTGATAGTCTAACTGGTAATGTTCAAACATGCACTATTTCGAACAGATTTATCCACAACAATCCACTTTTCATGCAATACAAGATAGAGAGGGTGAGTAAAGAAACCGACATGGCTGAGGTCCTGGTCAGTCAAAGGTTTCGATAGGATCGGACGCTGATACTTGGCAGCTGTCCTCACGGCATTCAATTTCGTTCCCCTCTTCCGTAAAGTATAGTCGTGCTTAAGCTTTGTGGTTAAGCTGAATGGAAACCTAACAGCGCTATTCAGTATCATGCACGCTCTTGGTCAGCATTTTATCCTCTCTTCCTTTCTGTATGTACGGACTCTAAATCCACTAGTGGAGACGTTGAGGGGCTTACCACATGAAATGGAATACTTATTATCCGTGTCGGCATACTAGAAAGATGTCACTGTCAATGTGTCGGGACATGGCATATCGTAGTGATTGACACTGCTCTGAGGGACTACAAGGCAATGTTGAGCAAAAACCAACCAAGAAAAGTAATGGGACCTGCAGCGCAATACCCGGGGATGCAGATCCATGTCGTCCAATAACAACAAGAAGTGCTGGAGAGATCGGTTAAATTTCTCAGGTTCTGGTTTCATCTAGACCTGTAAGCGGAGAGAAATAGGACGTGGTAACGAGCATATTGGCCAATCCTACACAGAAATTGGTTGGGAGAAAGCTATGCGCTATGCCTGAAACCCTGGGCAGAAGTGGCGAATGCTTACATCGCCTCCGACGTATATTAACACCTAGCTGTTGTGCTTTGCTCTACTTCATGGTTGAGAGAAGGCTAGAACGATATCTTCAACTTTCTGTGGAGGAGACGTGCTCTGCTTGTCAAACGATCTATTTGCTATGTGGAGGATTTGATATGCCACGGTTTATGATGACCGAACATGTGCTTAATCTATGGGTATTTTCAGCGTTTCCTACACGATGACTGAGTGTGGCCGCCATTGCTTAAATGCGCTTTCTGCAATTCGTCTCTTAAACAAAGTTTCAATCCTGGATCATATATAAGTCAAAGCGGAGGTCTTGGCACCCAGATTGCAATCAAGCATTCACATTCTTCTATTAGTAGGGCAATATGGTGGATGGCGTTCGCTGGACAATTAGTGGCAGGTAAAAGCAACGACATCCTCAGTGAAACTGTTCGCAGATGAAAGAAACAGATGGCTGGTTATTTTCTGCGCTTTTCTGCCGGGACTCATAAGTAATTTTCAGAGATTTCCGGTCTGGTAGTGCTACCGGAAGAGGGATTGAGTCATTGCTTGTTTGGGATAAGCTCTACTAGCAAGAACGTATTGTCAACTGGTCATACCATCATGAAAATCGACCTACTACCTTCCTTTGGCTGAGCAGGCAGGTAGTTTTTCGCTGACTGGTCTCTATTGATAAAATAGGTTGTGTGGTGAACGAGAATGAGACGACTGAAGAGACTCACTTTGATCTTTGGCCTTGCTCTCATTGACTTTTTATATACCATTTGAAAAGGTGACGGTTAGAATAAGTAGTAAATTTGTTGAAAGGTGGGTGAATATGGTGAGAGTCGCCCGAGTGAGTGGGGCTAATTTAAGCTGGTACCTGTAGGATGGATAGAAGAGATATGAGAGAAACCCCTTCCACTAGTGCTCTTGGCGTTCGGTCCGACCCAAGAGATGTGAGTCCTTTACTTAACCGTAAGTGGCATTATACCCCATAAAGTGGGTAAATTTATTATAATTTTCTTGTTTTATTGTTATTGGTTTTATTTTTACCCATGTATAAGTAAATTTTCATTGTCCTTTGCTTTTCAATTGTCCTAAATGTGTTTTTGTGGCCCTTTGTAACCAATAAAATGTTATTGTTGTTGTTGTAGTTGTTATTTCTGCTGCGGCTGCTGTTATTGCGACTCTTGCTGTAATTCAATTTCCCTACCACTGAAATTGCTGGTATTATGCCAAAATTTGACCCATTATTATTAATATTATTATTGCTGTTACGCACTGGAGTCGATGTAATCGATTATCCCCTCCCTCAGATTTTCAGGCCTTGTTGCCTACAATGGAGAGGATTATTATTGTTGTTGTTGTTGTAGGGCGGCGAGCTGGCAGAATCGTTAGCACGCCGGGTGAAATGCTTAGTGGTATTTCGCCAGTCACTACGTTCTGAGTTCAAATTCCCGCCGTAGTCTAGTTTACCTTTCATCTTTTCGGGGTCGATAAATTAAGTAACAGTGAAACACTGTGGTCGATGTAATTGAATTATCCCACCAAATTTCAGGCTTTGTACCTTTAGTAGAAAGGCTCTTCTTCTTTTTCTTCTTCTTCTTCTTCTTCTTCTTCTTCTTCTTCTTCTTCTTCTTCTTCTTCTTCTTCTTCTTCTTCTTCTTATTCTTCTTCTTCTTATTATTATTATTATTATTATTGATCGATGAGATGGCGGAATCGTTTACACGCCGGACAAAATTGTTTAGCTGGGATTCTCCAGACTTTTCATTTTGACTTTAAATGCCGACGAGGTGGACTTTGACTTTCATCCTTTTAGGATCGATAAAATAAGTACCAATCGGGTACTGGGGTTGATGTAATTGACTATCCATTCCTACTACCAAAAAAAACCCTGTTGGTCCTGTGGCAAAATTTGAAACTACCACTATCAACGACCCCGCCGCCGCCACCACCACTACTACTACTACTACTACTACTACTACTACTACTACTACTACTATAGCAGACGGAAATCATCATAAAATAACCATTGCAAAAGGTAAAAGCAAAAAATGAATATAAAAGCAAAGAAAAATCATTAGTTATTTTTGATTTTTTCAGATGAGATTTTCGGGAGATTTCTTTCTATTTTCGGATAAATTATGGAGATAGAAATCTCTTCAAAGAAAACAAAAGAACACTGGAATGTACATTTGAATTGTTCAACTAAATAAAATAAAAAGCAACTGGAGATGGAATCGGACCTTGTGCAAGATTAAAAAAAGAAAAGAATGTAAATATTACTTCTGCAACGAAAATGTAGATAACTGTAATAGACTCACCCGATGTGACTATGTATAACACTGTCAGTCTTTTTCCCTCGTTCTCAATCTCTTTCTCTCTCTTTCTCTCCCTCTCTCTCTCTCTCTCTCACTATATATATTATCTCTCTTTCTCTCTCTCTGTCTCTCGCTCTCTCTCTCTACACACACACACATATATATATCTATACATATATATATAAATATATACATTATATATATATATTCTGTCACTTGTTTCAGTCATTTGACTGCGGTCATGCTGGAGCACCGCCTTTAGTCGAACAAATCGACCCCAGGACGTATTCTTTGTAAGCCTAATACTTATTCTATCAGTCACTTTTGCCGAACCGCTAAGTTACGGGGACGTAAACACACCAGTATCGGTTGCCAAGCGATGGTGGGGGACAAACACAGAAACACAAACACATACACACACATATATACAGTGGGGGGAAATAAATATTCGTACATGTCAAAATTATTTATTTATTTAATTTCTAATGAACATAAATGGTATTTACCAATACTATATTTGCATACATATGCATAAACTAAGAATATGCAGAAGAAACTAATAAATTATAGTAACTAAGGAATTTATATTCAATTATAAATATCTAGGGGTGAAAAATGTATTCGTACAGAACATAAATAACTGATAATTCTGATTTAATACTTCGTAGTATAACCATTATTCAGTTCCACTTCAACCAATCTCTTCTAGTAGTTCTTAATCAATGACTCGCATGTTTCTTTAGGATTTTTTTCCCATTCTTTTTGACAAATTTTCTTCAAATCTGGAATGCACGTTGGGGCTCTTGAATGGATTTTAATTTTCAAATAACACCACAAACTTTCAATAGGGTTCAAGTCATGTGACTGGTTTGGCCATTCTAATAATTTTATATTGTGATCGATAATCCATTCTTTGGTAGACTTCGCCGTGTGCTTAGGACCGTTATCCTGTTGTAAAACCCACCATTCACTAAGCTGGAGCTTTTCTACAGAGTCCCATTTATCATTGTTCAAAATATTTTTTGTACATCTCTGCATTCATTCTACCATCTATCACATGTAAATTGCCAGTACCATTTGCAGAGAAACACCCCCACACCATGATGTTGCCACTTCCAAACTTTTCGGTAGGAATTGTGTTTTTCGGCTAATAGGCGGTACCATCTTTCCTCCGAACATGGCTACGCGAATTTCGTCCAAACAATTCAATTTTCGACTTGTCTGTCCATAGAACATTTTCCCAGAATGTATCAGATTTATCTTTATGTTCTTAAACAAAGTTCAAACGGGCATCTCTATGCCTTTTAGTCAACAGCGGAGTTTTTCTAGGAGAGCGTGATTTCAGTTAATTCCTATGAAGTTCATTACTGCTTGTTCGTAACAAATCTTCTTGCAACTCCTTTCTGGTAATCATTGCGTTTTTTTTGCTTCTTCGCTTCATTTTTATTAAAGATCTAGGGGAAATCTTCTGTGGCGCACATGATCGTATTCTGTTTTTAACAGTTCCCGATTTTTTTATATCTTCGAATAAATGAAGATATGGTAGAAAATGGAATACAAAGGGTCTCTGATATTTTCCTGTAACTTTTACATGCTTTCCACTGTTCAATAAATAAGTTTTTCACT
Organism: Octopus sinensis; assembly: GCF_006345805.1. NCBI lineage: Eukaryota > Metazoa > Mollusca > Cephalopoda > Octopoda > Octopodidae > Octopus > Octopus sinensis. Next base: position 47,130,887 of record NC_043000.1, read on the forward strand.
GAATTTGTGAGTTCTTTACTTTTCGCCATTATTACGATACTACTTTATGTTGTCTCAATGCTGAATGAAGAAGCTAGTGTTTTGACACTTAAAAATACAACTGATAAGTTTATTGGAACAAACGAGAAAGTTCTAGTAAAAAAAATATTTTAACAGTATTTTGTGGCATAGAAAATCATAAATTTATTCTTTACGAATACTTTTTTCACCCAAAAATATTTATAATTGTATATAAATTTATTAGTTACTTTAATTTATTAGTTTCTTTTGAATATTCTTAGTTTATGCATGTGTATGCATATATAGTATTGGTATATCCCATTTATGTTCATTAGAAATTAAATAAATAAATAATTTTGACATGTACGAATAGTTATTTCCGTCCACTGTATATATGCACATATACGAAGAACTTCTTTCAGTTTCCGTCTACCAAATACACTCACAACGCTTTGATAAGCTTGAGGCTATAGTACAAGATACTTGCCCAAGGGGCCACGCATTTGAACTGAACCCCGAACCATGTGGTTGGTAAACAAGGTACTTACCACACAGCCACTCCTGCACCTATATATATATATATCGATATTCATGCATCTGTGAACATCTCCATATCTATAAACATACATACACACAAATATATGCATATACATACATACGTTTATATATATATATATATATATATATATATATACTAGCAATGTACCCCGTAGTTGCCCGGGTCGTTGATAACAATAACACCATGACCAACTGGTGTTAGAGTACATGTTTCTCACATGGAAAAATTGATTTGAAATTGTACCAATCAGTGATCACGGTTTGCATTCCGACCAATGAATGGACACGCACCGTGGGCAGAATATTGTGGGTATGTAACTTTAATTTACCCTCACATGGATACGTGGTGTTTTTGTTGTCTTCACTGAGGTTATCAGGTCAGACAGATATTTTCCATCGCACCACCAGCATTATTGTACACGATCAGCCACTGTGAAATATAGGGAGACAGTCGCAAAATCCTTACAAGCTTAGCGGCTTATGGAATGAAAAATAGACATGAATATATACTAATAACGATAAGCAACTTTGCATAAATTGGGTTGAATAAAGAGAAAAATATAAGGCATGAAAACTCGAAAGGTTCGCCATTGCTTTACGTCTTAACCTCATTTGAACAAATATAGGCTCTTACTGTGCTTACTCCTTGGAGAAATTTTATTGAATTTATACCTAAGAACGCTCCTTTGGCATTCCTGAGTCGTTTTTGCCACCAAGGAAATCTGTATGAACAAATTATTTTCGCTAGTAATTCTAGCAGCAATCATAATTCTGCCAGATATGCGATTCATTAGTCAATTTTCTGCTGAAAAATAAGGGTTTTGTGCAAAGAAATGATACCGCAATACTTCAAAGACATTGTTTAATCATGGAATACTGAAGACGTTCGCATTGGCCATTTAATCGAGGCACAAAGGGTATTATGGGCGGAAAATGTGCGAATATTTGTTTCAAAAAGCCTGTTTTTGGTCATTTTCCGTTGACTAATAGGGTTTGTACATCACAAATGCACTCATAACATTCCATATATATTGCTGCATTTTTTGACACCGAAAACCTTTAAATTGGTAACTTAGATTAGAAGCAAATCCAAATATTGCCCGAAAATGACCACAAAATTGTGCGACCCGACAGCATAATCGAGGTTATTTTTGTAGTAAAAATGAGTTGTACAAAAAAACATACTTCATTTGGTAGCCGAAAGATTATCGAATCTTTTGATACCATATACGTCAAAGTCGGCGATTCAGTTTGCGAATCCATAAGGAATATACGCACCATATATATATATATATATATATATATATATATATATATATATATATATATAGATAGATAGATAGATAGATAGATAGATAGATAGATAGATATAGGGTGTTTCAAAAAATTGATATAATTTGAGATGTAAATATCACAGAAAGCACATAGTCAAAGCAAATGAAACTAAACAGGCTTAACGTTGAACACCATAAGATGTATCCTCCAAATTTGAATGAGAAATTCACAGGTATGTGGATTCCATGAACGTTACATTGCGCGTTACATTTTACTGAAAGAAAAATGGGTCATGAAGGCGCTTCTTGGAGATGGCGCAGAACACATTCACTTTTGTTGAGGCGTGTGGATTCATCAGTTTTCTTTTTGCCTACATAAAGTGTTTTATGGTAGTTGAAAAAACATTAGCGTCTATTTCCAAGTCAGTACGTGGCGAGGCACTTAGCTGACCCCTGATAATAATTATGTATATAATTCTAGAATATTTTGTATAATTCACCTAAAAGGTTTTGTAACGTACTGACTACTTGGTAAAATTATTAATTATTAATTAATTAATTAACTAATTAAATTTTGCGCTATGTTATTATTAAAATTATAACTTACTCCATGATCGAAACTGCAGTTTTTCTGCGAGATAGATCGTAGCACACACATGGGTATAAAGAAGAAATATGTATCACATTCGGCTGAATATTTTTGAGAGTGCGGTTGAATATTAGTTATGCGATGACGCTTGATCGCGTACATATTTGATCCTAACACTCGCAAATTTATAACTCGGAGTAGCACACAGAGGAGAATAATAGGTAAATATAATTTACTTTAAATTCGAAACGCGTCTGTGGTTAACCGTTGTCGTTTGGATTCATTACTTTTCTTCTTAACTACATAAAAGAGTGTGTTTTTGTCTCAGAGATTTTTATGGTAGTTGAAAAGACATTCGCGTCTATTTATAATTCAGTACGTAGCGAAGCACTTAGCTGATCTCTGAATATTTTGTATAATTCACCTAAAAAGTTTTTTTAACGTACTGACAACTTCGTAAAATCATTGATTATTAATTAATTAGTTAATTTTACCTTATATATATATATAAAGTCATGATAAATCCATTCAACAATTAACAAATAATTAAAGGCAAAAATGAGATAAATGGTTCTATAACAGATAAACTTATTTAAAAACCCTGGGAATATATCTATCTATCTATATCTATCTATCTATCTATCTATCTATCTATCTATCTATCTATCTATCTATATATATATATATATATATATATATATATATATATATATATATATATATATTATATATATATATATATATATATATATATGCGGTATTTTTATACCTTCTTATATCCTTACATCCTTTAAGATACGTTCATAATGCTGGACATTTTTTTATATGATTATATTATTTTATATAATTATATCAAAGGACATGCCTAGTATGTCCTTTGATTAATTTTAATCCTTCAGCTATATATATATATTATTAATAGTAGGGAATATAAAATTCCAAACTTACAAGGAAAAATTCAATTTAGCAATTCTAAATCAAATTTCACAATATATAACATATACATATATTTAAGAGAAATAACCTCTATGAAGTAATTCAATTGATAGTAAAAGATATTGTCTATATTAAATCATATAGAAAAAATTTAAATATATTATAATAAATATTATTCTAAAAATTACTACATTAGATAAACATTAAATTGACTATGCGCGTTTCGTGACTATATCTTTAAATCGAAAATAATAAAATTGAAATTGATATTATCAAAATTGATTCGATTTAAAAATATAGCCACTCTTCAGGGCTAAAAAATAAAATAAATGTATGTATCTTAACACATATCGTAGCAATAAATAATCGAATAAAATATAACAATATTAATGAAAAATAAATTCCTAAGTCAATTTAATGTTTATTTAGTTTAGTGATTTTTAGAATAATATTTATTATAGTATATTAAAATTTTTTCTATATGATTTAATATAGATAATTTCTTTAACTATCAATTGAATTACTTAATATAGGTTATTTCTCTTAATTATATATATATATATATATATATATATATATATATATATATATATATATAAATATATATATACATACATATATACAGCGACGAAGGGTGAAGGGACCACCAACAGTGCTAGAAATAAGTGTCAAAGAACTCTTCAGCCACAGAAAATATATTTTCAATTTCCTGACAGAGGTGACAACGTCCCCACAACAATTGAGTGGCATTAGATTGGCATGCCAATGTCGCAAGAAGTTTAATGCTCATCAGTAATGCCTACTAATTTGTGGGTGGTGAAATTGTATATTTGTGTGTGTATATATGTGTGTGTATGCATATATATATACACACGTATAAATACACACACACACATTTATACATATATTCGCATATATCCTTGTATATATCTAAACATACTAACATAGGCTCTCATTAGTATACTTTTCTTCTACGAAACTTGAATCTATTGGTTTACCCAATAGTAGAAGTTATCCAAAGTGCTGCTTGGTCGTATCGAATTCTGAAGCACGTAGCTGTGAAACGAAAATGATACTCACCTATACTCAACTATAATTGCTATACACTTAGCTTTGAGTGAGCAGACACATAACGGAAGACATTCAAGACGTAGGCTGTTCCAATATTCTTTTGTTTTGTGTTTAAATTGATGTTTACGGCTATATTATTCAGTACGTATTTCATCGCCATAAATGTTAATGTATGATTTGAGAGCGAATTAGCTGTTACTTCTTACAAGTGGAGCAACCACACAGAGACTACCTTGTAGCTTCTTGATAATTTATTTATGTTTGACTGTACAAGCAATAGAAATGATAAATGATTCATGACCTAAGTGTAAATTTTCTCATGTTTTCCTATACTAGTCTATTGACAAATGAGACAAAAACTGACATAAAAATGAACAAGATGTTGTCATTAGAAATACAGTCTTTCCCACCACCTGCTCTCTTTTTAAATGCTTTGCCAAAAGTGACATAATTTATAACATCATAGTATTGTAAAGTACTAATGCTGGCGAAGTGGAGTTCTATATGAAATGCTTTCGAAGCTGCTAAGTTTGATGAGTGGTATGAATCGTTGGTGTTGACATTGTCACGGGAGACAGTGATGTATACGCCTGGCGTATATTTATGTATCTATATATATATAAACATATGTATATATATATATATATATATATATATATATATATATATATATATGTATATATATATATATATATATATATACATACTTGTATAAATGTATGTATATATGTCTACATGTATTGTATGTATGTATATATGCATGTATGTATGTGTGTGTGCATGTATATATAAGTCCAGTCAATAACTCTGATGCAAACCTATGTCTACACAAAGTAGCCGATAAGTAAATCAAAAATTGAATGTTCCTGAAATGCTAATATACTTTTCTTATGAGACATGAGACATGTGGTACATCATATATCACGTGATCACGTGACCGACCAGACCATCAGATGTTGTTACACATCGCTGGTCACAATGCGTTCGCATTGTTTTAGCCTTCGAATGACGCCACCCCGCTGGCTAAGCGAGCAGGCCAACAGAATAAAGAGTGGGAGAAGGAGTGGTGAAAGAGTACAGCAGGGATCACCACCCCCTGCCGGAGCCTCCTGGAGCTTTTTGGTGTTTTTGCTCAATAAACACACACAACGCCCGGTCTGGGAATCGAAACCGCGATCCTGCGACCGCGAGTCCGCTGCCCTAACCACTAGGCCATTGCGCCTCCACACATCATATATATATATATATATATATATATACACACACACACATATATATACATACATACATACATACATACATACATACATACATACATACATACATACATACATATGCAGGAGTCGAACAAAATAATGGAATCACTTTATAATTTCAAAGAAATTAATTTTAATATTGGGTAGGAACGTCTTCGGCAGTAATTACTGCTTGAGTTCTTCGAGGTTTGGACTCGTATAAAGTTTTAATTATTTCCAAAATAATTTTTGTCCATTCTCCAGCTAAAACCGTCTCCAGTTCTTGTAGTAATGGTGGCGGGGGATATCGACTCCCTACTTGTTTTTCTAAAATGCACCATAAATGTTCAATAATATTGAGATCTGGGGACTGTGGTGGCCAGATAAGATGTTCAACCTCACTAGAATGTTCCTTGTGCCATTCAGAAACAACTTTAGCAGTGTAAATTGGTGCATTATCATCCTGAAAGATTGCGTTTCCCTCCGGAAACAGTTCCACAAACATAGGATGAATTTGATCAGAAAGAATGCTTAAATAGTCTTGACTATTAATTCTGCCATGATGGGAAACCATTGGAGTTCCAAGATATAGTACCCCCTTGATCATCACATATCCTCCTCCATGTTTCACAGTTGGAAGAAGGCAGTCTGGATCAAATGCTTCTTTTGGCTGTCTCCATACGTATACTCGGCTGGTGGTCAGAAATAAGTTAAAGGATGACTCGTCCGAGACAATAACATTCTTTCACTGCTCTAGGGACAATCCTGTAGGTTTTTACCCCACTCTAAACGCTTTACAACGTTTGCTTTTGAAAGTAGTGGTTTTCTAATTGCTGCCCACCCCCTTGAAATCTGGCATTGTGCAGCTCCCAGCGAACAGATTTCGTAGAAACTGGGTTCTCGAAGGGGTCATTGAACTCTGCAGTAATTTTGGAAGCTGTACTTTTGTGAGCCTTTTTAACTATTCGTGTAAGAGTCTCTATCAGCAAGTTTTGGTTTTTTTCCGGAATTTTGTTTCGACGAGGAGGTTTACTTTCTCTTTCTCGAAGGCTGTCATTACTATCGAGACAGTACTCCTTGATATACCAAGCATTTCGGCTGTTTTCTGTATGCTAGCGCCTGCCATACGGGCAACAAAATTTGACCTGTTAGAAAGTCCGATATATCTGTAGTTTTAATGAATTTTAATCACTTTTTTCTAATGATATCCGAAAAAACCCAGCGATTTTAGCAAAACATATTAAGCAACACTAATGATAAATAAAAACACATAAAAACGAACAAGGTTTTGATGGTATTATAGATATTGCAAAATTATGATGCTATGATGCGAGTTGTTTCCATTATTTTGTCGAACCCCATGCATATATTTATACGCACACACACACACACACACACATATATATATATATTTATTTATTTATATAAGTATAAACACTTGTGTGTATGTGTGTGTACAAGTTGAGTATGTATTTGCTAGTGCGTGTGTGTGTGTGTGCGCGAACGCGTAATTTGTGCGTTGTGTGAAGAAAAGTGCTTAAAGTTGAATTTCAAATTACTCTTCGGCACGTACGAACTATTTCATCAAATTTTGTTGTAAAACGTGTAAAATATATTAAACAAAAACGTGTTTCAATCTATGTCAGCAAATGAATCAACTAATAATGGTTTCTTCAATTGGTGAAAGGTAACACATTTTAAGGGCAGTGGAATAGTTGATGAGTTGTTGCCCCAAAATTACAAAAGTAATTTACGTTATATACCACTGGAAAGATGAAATAAAAATTGGAAGTCAGCAGAATTTTGTCGCTAAAGGGAGAGAGACGCTATAAAATACAAGAAGACATTCTTGATGCTGCATCTAACTAAAGTTCTTCAATTATTAAGCCACTATAGCAGTGATTTGAACTCGCGTTGCCACCTTACGAATGTCTATTTCTTTACTACGCACAAGGGGCTAAACACAGAGAAGATTTTGCCCAAAAATTTTTGAAAATTTTCCTAAAAATTGTTTTAAGATTTTTCCCAAAGATTTTTGAAACATTTTATAAAAATTTTCCTCAAAAATTTTTTTAAATTTTTAAAAATATTTTATGAAAATTTTCCTCAAAAATTTTTTAAAATATTTTATGAAAATTTTCCTCAAAAATTTTAAAAAATTTTTTAAAAATATTTTATGAAAATTTTCCTCAAAAATTTTAAAAAATTTTAAAAATATTTTTGAAAAATTTTTTGAAAATTTTCCTCAAATTTTTGAAGATTTTTCCCAGAAATTTTTGAAAATTTTCCTTAAAAATTCTTGAAAATTCTTCCCAAAATTTTTGAAAAATTTTTGAAAAATTTTTTTGAAAATTTTCCACAAAAATTTTGAGAAATTTTGAAAATTTTCATCGAGATTTTTGATAAATTTTTGAAAATTTTTCATCAAAATTTTGGAAAGTTTTTGGAAAATTTTCATAAAAATATTTGAAAATTTCCCTGAAAATTTGTTGAAAATTGGACAGATTATTTCTAGGTATTAAATATTGTGGAATGGCAACGACTGGATCATATTCAAATCTAGGTCTGCTCGTGGCTGTTTGGTAAGTAGCTGTCTACCAACCACATGGTTCCGGGTTCAGTCCCACTGCGTGGCACCTTGGGCAAGTGTCTTCTACTATAGCCTCGGGCCGACCGAAGCCTTGTGAGTGGATTTGGTAGACGGAAACTGAAAGAAGCCCGTCGTATATATGTATATATATATATATATGCGTGTGTGTGTTTCTGTGTCTGTGTATGTCCTCTAGCATTGCTTGACAACCGATGCTTGTGTGTTTATGTCCCCGTTACTTCGCGGTTCAGCAAATGAGACCGATAGAATAAGTACTGTGCTTACAAAAGAATAAGTCCCGGGGTCGAGTTGCTCGATTAAAGGCGGTGCTCCAGCATGGCCGCAGTCAAATGACTGAAACAAGTAAATGAGTAAAGAGTAAAAGAGAATATATGTAACCTCAAGAAGGATCGAATGTCATTGCCAAATAAGTAAAACGTGAAATGTAAAAACAATGGCAAAATGAGTTTAATCCTGAATTATGTTATTTTTCGCCAGAAGTCAACTCTTTTCGAGCACAACTAAGGTCAAAAGAATTCCAGCCATGACTATCCCGCCATATTCATGACTAGAACTACATCGTTCCATGTGTCGCATGTTTCAGATGTTAGTGTGGTTTCACGAAGACTTTGCTGCTATTTCTAGTATGTCGGGTGACCACGTGAAGGCAAATAGTATACAGTTGCTCATAGTTGCCTGGCGCATAATCTTCTGGTATATTAAACCAATTTTTTTCTTTCTGTCTTTGTCTGACATATTTATGCTTACTCAAACACATTTTTCAATGTAGTCAGTTGGTGATATTTTGATATTCCAAATTCTTTCTCCAGGCTATCATCGAAATAAATACCATCGTGTATTAATGATGCATGTACGTACATACGTCATACACACATATGTGTACTTATGCAACCACATTTATGTATATATGTATGTATATATATTGAGTGTATACGTACATATCTATTTCAATAGACACACGCACATTCACACATACATAATATATATATATATATATTTGTGCATGTATATGCATGTATTTATATATGTCTGTGCGCATACACACGCACACACACACAAACACATCGACAAACAGAAATAATAACATATATTCGGACAAACCGCAATAGTGAAAGTGAACGTAATATAGGGAATTAAATGAAATACAAAGAGTAATTCACTTTCTTTTCTTTTGACTGCTAATGGTCTTACTGAGAACATCATTTACATATTCCAGCAAATATGCACTTTCTTTTCTGGTGGTAAGTGAAATTATTGTATATTTTATTTGCTTTTAGTGTACTAAACTCTGGATTGCGACAAGTCACAGAAACTTTATAATGTAAATTATCTGCAATTTTATTTTATTTTTACATTACACGAACTTCCAAATAAGATTTTACTTAAGTTATCTGTATAAAAGTTTGTATTTATTCCTTTTATCATTGACAAGCTAGGATTTATCTTCTTGACAATGTTTTCAATTTTTTTTTCTCCTGTCAAATGGGAGAATTCTCCAGGAATTTAGTTTTGGAATAACAAGTGATCATTTTAAATTGAAAGCGAAACATGTATATCGCCTATAAAAAAATACTTGAAACAGCCAATTTGGTAAACTTAGGTAGCTATTATGGTATTCAAAATATTTAATACCTTATGATTATGTCTGTGCGCAAGTGGTGTGGAATCCAATAAATCGTATGTTTCCATGCAGTGTATCTTATGCATACTATAGCAAATAGACTGAGTCGTAATAGCAACGGATAAAACGTTTTGTAGTAATTGTTCCAGCTCTCTGAGTTCAAAATCCTCAGAGATCAACTTTGCCTTTTCAATTCTCTATGATTGCGTCCGTGCACAGGTGGCACAAGTGTTGTGGAATCCTATAAATTATACGTTCTCATGCTGTGTATTTTATGTGTATCTTATGCATAAGATTGCGAATAAGTAGAGTCGTAATATTATTGGATAAACTCAATTATTCCAACTCAATTATTCTCTAAGGTCAAATCATGTGAAGGTTATCTTTGCCTTTCATTCCTTCGGTGTTGATGAGTAACATAACTTTGAAGTACTTGTGTTGCTCTCTCTCTCTCTCTCTCTCTCTCTCACACACACACACACACAAGCTGTGACATTCTGACGTACTACTATAGGATGGATAAAAGATTGTCTTTGACTGCTCTAGAATACAGCTGCACTTTTAACCATTAACCAAAACCTGTTACATACTGATACTAAATCATACTTGAGAGCGGTCGACAGACGTCTTCATAAGCATCTAATGCACGCCAACCAGATTGAACGCATTCAAACTTTTTCAAACTTTAGGTAAAGAAAGAGAGTAATATAGCAACGGTTCTCAGCATCTCCATCATAATTAACTGGTATGATAGGCCTGCAGAAATTCTGCTTTTATTCACACTTGTTCTTGGGGTTGACTTCACCTTTCCCCACCCAACATGCGCTGGGTTTAAACACAAAGCTTGTTAGCTTTTGAAATTTTACATTGGTTTACTTCCTACTTTAGTTAGTCCTACACTCTCTCTTTCCTCTCTTTCTTTCTCCTCTCTTTCTTTCTCCTCTCTTTTTCTCCTCTCTTTCTCTCTTTCTTTCTCCTCTCTTTCTTTCTTTCTTTCTTTCATTCTTTCTCTCTTTCTTTCTCTTTCTCTCTTTCTCTCACTCTCTCACACACACATGCTTACATAAACATTATTTTGAAACGCCATTTTAGCTTTTGTTTGTTGGTTAAACATTAGTTCAATATTTAACCGTAATTGATACAGAATATAATCTCGATTAAAGTTATCCTACGCACCATGTTGCATTGTCTAGGATCAATGAAAGATTTGATTTCAAATATGTCTGATATTGAAATACTCTTTAATTAGAGTGGATTCCATTGCTTTTAGTTGCCATCACGTTTTATTTTTGTTGTGGCATAAGCCATGATTGAGATTTTCTTCAATGCACCAGCACTTCAACAATGGTCATCTCATCTTTTTTACATGCTGTAACTAAAACTACATAAAATGTCTTAAATTTTTAAACAGTTGGTATAATTTTGCAATTTTCCTGCAAGCCGAGCGACTATGTAGAAGCATATCCATTAGTTCATTTCTTTGATGTACATTCAGTTTATGAACCATATTAATTACTTTTGGACTAGGTGTAGCATCCAGCTAGGCAAAATGCTTAGTGGCATTTCGTCGGTCTTTACATTCTGAGTTCAAATTCTGCCAAGGTCGACTTTACTTTTCATCCTTTTCATCCAGGGTCGGTAAAATGAGTACCAGTGAACACTGGGGTCCATGTAATTGACTTATCCTGTTCCTTGAATTTGCTGGCCTTGTTTCTAAATTTGAAACCAATATTGTCACTTTCATACTTTTCTCTAAAAGAAAGTTTGAACAACTTACATATAGAACGGAAGTGAACGCTTTACTTCTGTTGGCACAATAAAAGTTCGTAGATAAAAATAAATTGCAGTGAGTTGATCTACAGAGAAAAATAAAAATCTGATGTTTTAGATATCTGTCCATCTTTGGTGAGACGGAGAGGAGTGAGGGGAGAAAAGCATCGAAAAACTTAGCACTTGGAGTGAACATACGAATGACAGCACTTTTACGCTTTAGTGTCAAGACGTTTATTTGTTTTTCTTCACTGTAGAGAAGGACAGATTATCCAAAATATTAATCTTTCACACTTCACAGCAAACTTATACTCATTGTCTTTGAAGTTACTTTAGCTGACGGAGGCTACCACCAACATTTAAAGATTCCGGATCTTTCCTAATAATGGAAACCCCAGGTCCTCTTTTGTTTATATAACAATTGACGTAACTCTATTGAGCAAGAACAAAAACTTTGTGAAACCTATCGATACGAGTGTATATGCACCAAACATTAACATTGATGTGAACAAAGAAATTAAAAGAAAAAAATCACATCTAATCAATTATTTGTATGATGTTACATATAGTTAGCAATAAGTGGTGCCATGATGATATAATTATGTTTGTCTTCAAATATCGATTTCTAACATAGGCAGAAGGTCAAAACTGTTTTGAGAAAGGGGGTGGGTCCCTGTCGATTATATCGACCCCAGTACTTGTCTGGTTATTATTTTTTATCGACTACGGAAGGACGAAAAGCAAAGTCGGATTGAATGAAATAAACATATTTCTAATTGATATATATATTTATTAATCCTACGCTTTAATGATTTACAATATCCTTTGTAGTTATTTTCTTTCTATTGAAAAAAGATAAAACAGTCTTATAATTCAGATTTACACCTTTATTCTTGAATTTCTCTGCCTGAAATGATTTTAGCGGACGATATGGATCCCATTATTTTGAGAGACTATCAATATCGAGCATTTTATTTTTGTCTATTGGAGAAAAAAGAAAGGGTTAAGCCAATGTATTGGGAGGAACTTGAGACAGAAAATCATATTACCTGAAGATGCACCAATTGTTTTGCCATTAATATTAGAATCAGCTCGAAAATTTTCTTTGTTTAATTCTCATCCCATTTTCAGGTGCTATACACTCAGTGCTCTCTCTCTCTCTCTCTCTCTCTCTCTCTCTATCTATCTATCTATCTATCTATCTCTCCCTCTCTCCCGCTTGGTATTTATAAGAGCTTTATTTATAACATGAAAGAAATTAGAAAGTAAACCTAAAGACTACTAATCATTTTGTCAGAGATGGAAGAATCAAACAAAAATATATTGTGGTATTTGGTCCCTTTTTCTCTCAGGCGTACTTTGCCATTCCATATTCTGAGTAGATAAAATAAGTTCCAGGTAAAGTACTGCTAAACCTAAAATCGAATAAAATGCTTCTGTGTGATGCCTCGGTATTATATTCCAAAACTGAAATCACTAAAACTTTATGCTATATTAAGAACTCCGCCTAGATGGGTTCGGTGTTTCGGTCTTAAAGGATAATCACGTCATAGCCAGCAATTGGGGAAATATTTCACTGAAGTAAAGTTTCTTTTAAGCTTTACGCAGCTCTAGTTAAATCCTGAGCTGTTTCTTATTTCTTTGTTGCCCACAAGGGGCTAAATATAGAGGGGACAGACAAAGGGATTAAGTCGATTACATTGACCCCAGTGCGTAACTGGTACTTAATTTATCGACCCGGTCAAGGATGAAAGGCAAAGTCGACCTCGGTGGAATTTGAACTCAGAACGTAACGACAGTATTTCGCCCGGCGTGCTACCGTTTCTGCCAGCTCACCGCCTTGATCCCGAACCGTTTTTGTATATTTATATGATTATCTGTTGAGTGCATAGTGCTACATTTAACTAGATAATATATTGTAGGTGGCAAATTGGCAGAGTTGTTAGAGCCATGGGTAAAATACATCGCAGTATCTGTCCTGCCTCTCCTTGTTCAAATCCCGCCAAGGTTAGCTTTGCATTTTATTATTATGGAGTGATAACGTAAACAATCAAATATTGACATCGATTCTTCTGTCTCTCATCTCTCTCTCTCTCTCTCTCTCTCGAAATTGACTGCGTTGTGCTATGTGAAGCTTATAGGAGAATACGTTCCGCGTCAATTTCTCTAGAAAGGAAAATATGCTGGGCGACGGCCGGCTGTAGAAAAGCTGATATGCTTCTGAAACCGTCCAAAGAAGGCTCTATATGCAGCACAACATGGAAGAGAAATTAAGAAGAACTAATATCATAGTAATAATGTAAAAGTAAATAAAAGTTGTTGCTGAAATCGATTTTTCTTTCTCTATTAGTTGGAGATTTTTTCCACAGTGATCGAAATAAAACACATTAAACGGTCAATACCCTACGGAAAATCTGATAAATGGAGAAACTTTAAACTCTAAGGCAGATTAGTCTGAGAATAATGAGACTGAAAATGTATTTAAGTGTAAAGATACATTTTTGACGACATCGTGGTAGGTGAGTTTAAATATAAAATATTCGTTTGTATTCTCTGGCGAGTGAAAATATTTTACTAAGCAGTACTATTCTGTATTTAACCATAAATAAATATGAATATATTGAAACATAAATATTATCGATTATTCACGCGATTGCTATAACAGAAAACATAATAAAAACGCATGCTCTTATTGTGTTGAGCCCAACAGCTAGTTTTATTTCCCAACAGAGACAAATTCACTTCAATTATGCCACTAATAACTTTGGAAAAGACGTAGGCATTATATAATTTTCCTTCCTTTTCTCAAAAATTGAGAATTTGAATTTAGTGAAACAAGATGACAATCATTATTTTCTTTAAATTCTGAAACACTATTATATGTATTACTTATCATAATTTCTCACACTGGAAATTTCAATTAGCAATAGCATTTAACTGGAACTTATTTTATCACCTCCAGACTTTGATGAGAAGTACACCCACGTCAGGTACGATAGGAATTCAGAATATATAAATATATATATATATATATATACGATACTAATTACAATAAATAGGGTAATTTAAACTGTCTGCGATAGTTGTCCTCTTTACTTCCTTATACACCTACAATAATGACTTGTTAAAGCAAAAATCTATAGAGAAAAACTGTAAAAAGTTCGCAAGTCTATCGCAATGTTACTTGTTGTTTATTCCAAGATCATTCTGCCTAAAGTCATCCAGCAGACTTTCGATCAAGCGATCTCTAGGTAGTTTCATTTTTAACTTTCATTTTCTCGGATACACTATAAATGTCCTTGGTCGATATCTCTCCCAAAAAATCTAACTTCTGTTAAACCAATACCGTCTTCTGCAGCTATAGGTGCCCGACAATTGTCTTTACGTGCCAACCGAGCCACCACAGGGAAATGCTTCACATTTTCTGCTTGTTTTGTATCCAGCACTACACCTTACGTAGTAAAGAAATCTTCTAAACGAATATTTTATACTTTTCTAGTTCCACTACCTTATAATATACATGGCTAGTGCTAAAATAGCTAAAACACTCCACCGTAAACTCTTTAATTTCTCCTTTTATCTCTCTCTCACCAATCCTTTCTTAACCTTCTTCCCCCTCTCTCTCTTGAGATATATCCTGTTCTCTGAAAGCAGAATAAAGCGCATCTTACTTCCAAGAATGCCACACTCACGAATCTTGCCAATTACAGTCCTGTCACACTTCGAATACTTCAATGATAATGAAGATAAACATTAACAAAAACCTTTTCCCACCTCTCTTCAGTGATCACGAGTACGGTTTCCGTAAGGCTAGAGCTACCGGAGATCTACTCATCTACGTTATTCACCATTGATCGTTCATTATCAAGAATTTAATGAAAGCAATGTTGTTGTTCTGAACATCAGAAAAGTTTCTTGGGCAAACTGTTCGCCAATGAGCTCCATCTGTGTATCTTCAGTGGTTTTCTGTCAGATTACACCTTCACAAAGTGTGTTAATGAAACTCTCTGAGGCTCATACATTAACAACTCTAGCAGATCTCAGGGTTGTGTTTTCTCACCGCACCTTTCACTTAAAGATCAATAACATACTTGCATCAGTTCTATGAGGGTAATGCCATCTTCCTTTCTCATTAATTTTCCGTCTCATCTAAAACCAAGCTGTATTAAGTCTGTACAAATAACTTTAACAGAGATTTCCTTAGCATCCTCCAGCGTGGGCTTGTTTATCGCCTCTTCTTTAAAAGCACAAAACGTATTTACTACCCTTATCAAAGAAACATCATCGCCCTATATATGAATAGCACAACACTAGAACACGCAAAGCAGCATTAGAGCTAGGCTTCACTATCATTGAAGATCATTCTCATCGTTAATAAGACTACTTCAGAAACAGAAAATACTTTATCTTTCAAGATCTCTCTCTACAAATCTTTTGTGAAACACACAATAGAGTACTGCTCTAGGACGATGCGGTCGTTATGCACACAGATGCCCTGTCTCAATCCAAAGAAATGCCGCTTTATTAGTTGGTGTGAAGGCACTCTCCAACACTCTCTAACGCCTGAACTACGGATGTCTGTATATGTCTGCCTTTTACTACTGTTATTGCAAAGATAGCTCCTCGAAGTTGGATTGTCTCATGCTATCTCTATTCACGCACTCTAGACTCACTCAGTTATCACGTATATTGTTTCCCTTAGGCTCCGTGCTAACCTCTATGCCTAATCATCTTGCCCATGTAATCTCACAAGACTTTCCTCCTTACACATATTTTTCCTGCAGCCTAATACTTGCAACTATTCCAGAGGAACTTTAGCTTCTTCGAATTTATCTCTATCGGTGTAACTGCGGAGATTATAGGCTCAAACCTTTAATACTAATTAATCCAACGTAAAAAATTCATGTTATCTAAAATTTGTTTCCAATGATTTTTATGTCCTTTTCTTAAAGTTTTAAATGATTTAATATCAATTGATAGGGTTTGACAGAAAAAAATGCACTTATTCATTTCATGTTTAGATTTTAATCGTAAGGAATTTCTTAGCTGCTCTTTTTTATCTGTAGAGAATAAAGTTTCAAAAATATTCCTGTGAGAATATTTTTAGTATTTCTGAAAAAAGAAAAATATCTAACATTTCAATGTTGAACTGAGTGCACATGCTTATGAGTAAATTTGATTCTAACGTAGAATCTCAAAACATCTTCGATAAAAGAAACCAAATATCCTGTTATTTAAATTGTAAATAAATTATAGAATGTTTACAGAATATTCACAGTATTAATATACGGAGATAAACATCTGCTGAGCATCAAAGCATGTTTCAAGTATTAATCAGGATCTAGGCTTTCCTAGCTATTACTCATTATCCTTGGAATTTTTATTTTTAAACAATGTGTTTTGATCAATTCACTTTATTGTCGTATCCAAGTGCCAATTACTTACTATACTTAATTTTAAAATGTTTGAGGAAACCAAATGAATTGAGGGAAGATGTTTCTACAACAGAACTGAACGTTTATTGGTGATGAACATAACTGTGTAAAAGTATGTTAACAGTTAAAGTGTTGAACCTCTCTTTCTCAGCACTGAATGTAAAATATTAAATAAATTCACAACAATCGTTTTCTTTTATTATAAGAACTCTTTACGCCAACTAGATTGGCAATATGTCAACGTCATAGTGCTCCTACTCATTGTAACCATATCGGTCAAAACGTATCGCAAAGAAAATTAAAAGGAGTCTTCATTATTGTCTGGACATTTGCCAGACATGAATTTATGGCAAATCATAATGTCAAAACCGAATTCAAGAACCTTTAAAAGCAGCAAAATTTTTATTTGTTGCTGTTCAGAAAAGATGGTACAAATTAGAACCTGAATTACTGCAAAATTATTCCGACAGTGTAATTAAAAGAAAATGAAAACTACAAGAAAGTACACCAGAAACGTTGATTAACACATTTCCCTTATTAACTCTATGAATAAAATGTGATTGCAACGTTTTGGTTTAAACGGAAGGTTTTTTTTCTAAGTCAGAAAGCTGGAAGTGGTTTCATTTCGTAATAGTTGTTGCTATTTTTTTTACATTAAGTCCTGCCCCGATCAAGCTGATCTGTTATCAAATACGCCCTTTTTTTCTGATACAGTGCTTGTTTGCTCGTTGGGTCTGCATGCGAGACCGTGGTGTGATCGTTCCTGTCTTAACTGCTTCATGTAGTCATTTTTAGAGAGAGAAAGAATAAGAGAGAATGAGAGATCGACTGGCAGACAGGCAGGCAAGTTGACAGTGGAGAAAGAGAGAAGTGAAATGAACATCAGTGTTTGGCTGGTATATTATTTATCATCCCAGATAGAATGAAGGGTGAAGTTATCTTCGGCTTATAGCATTCCGGCGCTCTAAGGAGTTTGACAATTTGCTACTTTTTCAAGTACAACATATCTCAGACTCTAGGCTCGATTATCAAGTATTCTCTTTATAAAAAAGTTCATAGGGTATAGTTTGATGAACATTTGGGTTGTTATTTGTAGATGTTGCTCTCGTGGTTGTTGATGTTATTTCAATGTGAAAAAAATTACAACAGTAACTTCCCCTTAATGCTTTTTATGTCTTTGCTGACACAGCTTCTTTTATTGTTCTTTTCTGTTGCTGTTTTGGCCACTGCTATTGCTACAGCTGCTACTGATACTGACGTTACTACTACTACTACTACTACTACTACTACTACTACTACTACTACTACTACTACTACCCCCACCACCACTACAACCACTACCACTACCATTACCACTACCACTACTACTACTACTACTACTACTACTACTACTACTACCGCCGCCGGTGCTGCTGCTACCACAGCACCTGGGACTCGAGTCATTGCGATCACGCTACTCACTAGAAATAATCTACAAGCGCGAGAATCAAACCACTTATGGGATAAGTTTTTCTTCTCAAAGATGACAAATATAAAATGTTATCATATATCTTTGGAAAAGTTAGAAAAGAAAAAAGTAAAAAGAAAACAATGCATTCATGAATTGCTTGAAAACATTTCGACAGGACAATAGAAAGTGACATTACGTTGAATGAAGTGCGTCTAAAATCGCAGATTTGCTTTGGGGTTATATGAGAACGAATGTGAAGTACTTTTAGATTTCCACGTATAACAATACTATACATAAACAACAAATAAATTAAATGCCAACTGCAGTTTTCAGTCGAAGGATAGAGAAGACAGAAATAAAATAAATAATATATTTTTCAAAATTTGAAATAAATGAAATATAATTAAATTAAAGCTTAACGAATAGTCGACAATAGATGATATATGAATTCAAATTTTTCTTAAAGCATCGAATAAAATAAATCGCTGTAATCGACTCTGGCACGAATTTCGATGTACCAACGGGAAACCTGCTCATTGAATTAGCGTGCAATGTGGCTGAGTATTCCATAGACACTGTAAGATGGAGTTTTTTTTTACATCGTTTCTGTTTACCCATTTCATACACAATTCAAGGTGCGACACAAGACTGAGCTAAATGCATTTCTCAAAGATTCCACTCAATGAGATCAGTTGGTCCTGATTCACAATTGTCTGTTTTTAAGAACACCCTTTTAGTTGACGTATCTTTAGAGCCAAGTGTGGTTCTGTTCTTTCTTGCAATAAAGTTTATATAGTCGTGTTAAGAATTCAGTCTCTGGATTGCTCTATTCAAATTGTTTTGTTTTAGCTCAAATTTTTGTATTGCATGCGTGTTTAGTGCTAAATGTACTTGTGGCTTTTGTGAAATTTGTCTGAGGAATAACTATTTCTGTTGAATATTTATATTCTTTGTTAACTGCACGTAATATTTGTTTTTAATAAAATTCGAAACTTCTCGTAGTTGAGTGTCTTGCTGCTTGTGGGATGGGAGTTAAATAATTAACCAAGCCTACAAATTCTATATTTTATTTCAAGTGTACGGGTATTTGTTATTCTGCCAAGAGATTTCATTTGGTTGAAGTAGTTTTAATGTTCACTTTTTTTCTCTTGAATATTCTAATTTAGTACGTAGAAACTAGCTTACTGCATGTATTATTCGAGGTGAATTCGTTTCTTTTAGGTTCGCCCTAATCCATCGGTTATATTTCTTTTGTGTTAGTCCTTTAATTCTAGCATACCGCGTGTATTGACCTTTGTTGACCCCCTATATACATACACATATGCAAGTAGGTCTGAAACAGAGGCTCACTTTTTCAGAAGAGGTATCAGTAACATCTCTAAACCAGAAAGGTTCCTTCTAGCCAGGCACGTAAAAGCGATTGTCGTGACAGGGAAAGAGAAAGAGAAAAAGACAAGGGAAGAGAAGGAAGGAGAGATAGTGGAAAAGAAAGAGAAAAGGAAGGAGAGAGAGAGAAAAGTGGAAAGAGAGAGAGAGAGGAAGGAGAGAGAAAAAGAAAGAGAGAAACTATAATTGTATTATCTGTTCAATTGTGATCATATGTCAGAGTTCATATTAGAAAAGATTAAGAACTCTTTGTAATTCATTTACAGTTCCCACCATTTTATTGTCAGTGTTCCCCGATTTGGTTGCATTGCCTCATTTCAAAGTCAACCTGGTAAATTTGTGAAGTTCAACCTGAACAATGCTGTTACATCTTAAAAGATTTGAGCAAACGAATATTTTAACACTGATTTCAAGTAGAAAGTTCTAATATCGCTTTATCTATCAGTACTTGGGCCATCATGAGCCCTTGCTACACTCATTTTACTTTTTAGTTAAAGACTGTTCATATCAGTGTCTTGGCATAATCTTGATGAGAGTCATTGTCTAGGGCGTGTAGAGTCAAAACTACACATAAGTTTCCTGTTCATGTTATCCGTCCTTGTGAATTCTTTTTCCTTGTCAGCAACTCTGGTATTGATGATGAACACTATATTATTTTATTGCTTCGGTTGTTAGAGCGCCGGGCTAACAATCATGAGACAGTGAATTCGATTCCTGGATAGGACCGTGTGTTGTGTTCCTGAATAAGACTCTATTTAACGTTGCTCCAGTTCTCTCAGCTGTGGAAATGAGTCGCGACATCACTGGTGCCTAGCTGTTTCAGTCTTTACTTTCCCCTTGAATAACATCAGTGGTGTGGAAAAGGTGGGCTGGTATGCATGGGCGACTGGTGGTCTTCCATAAACAAATTTGCCCAGACTTGTGCCTGGGATGGGAACTTTTTTTATGCAATCCGATGGTCATTCATGACCGAAGAGTGTCTTTACCCTTATCCTTATTATTTCATTAAATCGCTCAGAGTTATGAATTGTGTCTACAGTTAAACTCTTTCCTCTATAATTACACCTGTCTCGTTTCTTTACTGCTACAACCTGATATAATTTTTCTCTTGTTATATGTGTTAATTCATTTAGTTTTTATTTCATTTAATTGTATATCACACTGAATGAATAAATGTGTTATTGGTTATAACTTTTCAACGGAACAACCACATGTCTAATCAAATACTAATGATGAGAGTGACAAATGAGCTTCTGCAACTCGAGGATGTTCAAATATTTAATTCGAGAAGCAAGAATAGTGTTTTCTATCTCTCCAATCACTTACTTATTGCACCGATTTGTTTCAATGAAAGGCATACATAAGCACATTAACACTCATACACTTGCACGCAATGCGATAAAACACACAGCTATGTTCTTGTTTCCTTTTGGTAGGGATGTCTCCCAATATCCATAATTTCTTCCCAAATATTTCTAGTTTTCCTTGATCTGGTAGATATTCTATTTTAATTGTCATGGTATTTAATTCACCGGAGAATTTTTGGTTATATTCTCGAAATATTTTATTTTGTTTGAGTTGTTTGATTCTCTTCTCAAATTTCTGTGTCCTCATCGATTTAGTTTTCACCTGCTGAATTATTATTTCTTTTGTGATTTATAACGTTGTTCATCTTGAATTTTAAGATGTCTGTGTTCGTGAGAACAATATCAATATTCAAATGATTTATTTCAATTAGTAGTGAGCTACGGTGTAATATCGGATACTAATGGTGCAGAATATGTATTGTGTGTATCTTATTATAGCGTTTGGTGTAGATTATTTACAATGTGTTGGGTTATAACCGGAGTTGGTCAGATAAAGTATTTGATATTTTGGCAACAGAAATTTTTCTGCTCTTAACCCTGTCATTCTCGTCCACCATACTTTACCTTTCACCATATCGACGAAACACAGTGGTTACCAATACACACTCTAGGAGTGAGTCCGCGATGCCAAACGATATACTAAGGTTGAGACATTATGGAAAGTAACAGGCGAGTTTAATTTTATAAGACGTGTTTTCTAACAGACTTTCACTTTGCTTTAGTACGTCCTCAAACGCAGAGACATTGGTGCATGTTGCATCTAGATTACTGCCAGATGTAGAAATCATTTTATATACTGAGAGACTCTCTATAATAAACTGGAAGAGGTGTGATGACCAGCGGATAAACTGAAAATGAGTTAGCTTGACAGAGTATTTTAGTTGGACATTCAGGCAGAGCATATGGATAATTTTCAAATGCTTTTGATCTGACCGTGCTACTAAAAGAGAATACGCTTCTGTTTAGAGATGTGTTTTTATCCATAAGGAGAAAAATCATACATGTTCAAATTTGTCAGACATTTTCAGTTATAATGCACGGCAGTCAGTTCGTAATAACTGTGAAGCAACGTAATTGTTCATCCCCTTTGTCAAACATTTTAGAAAGCTGTCAGCAATTGTGTAACGCAACTGTCGATACCTACTAAACATTTCGTATGCTCAATCAGACGCTTCCCGGCGAGTTCATGTCTAAAAAAGTAGGAGCAGGTTTTGCGTTGCAAAAACGCAACCAAGGGTACATATGGGTCTTAAGGTAGCAAACTGGCAGAATCGTTAACATAAGCCTGAAGATTGGTGAAAGTATAGAAGTATATGTATTACTATGATTTATAAAATTGTAAAACATACAAAAATAAAATGTGAAACTCAGACTATGTTAGAGTCTCATTCATATGCATACATATATATATACACATATACATTATGTGTGTGTGTGTGTGTGTGTGTGTGTGTGTGTATGTGTATGCTCCATCTTTCTGCACTTTGGACTTACGTATGTGTATGTGTTGTTGCATATAAGCACTCGTGTTTATATCGTTTGCGGCAGAAAATCTTTCGCCATCGCCGCCTGAACTGCCAGATGACGCGATTTCGGCCTGATTTGGCCTTGTCAATGGCAGATGTCCGTAGCTAGAAATAGCGATTTCTCCGTCAGCGATATACGCTGAATCTCAGTGACTATTCAGGTATTGGTGTCAAAGATAGTCAGGGGGTTTATTAAAAATAATTAATGATGACACAGTTAGTATTAATTCCAAATGGTAATATTTATCCTCATTTAAAATAGGATGTTGTGTTAAGCCACATAATACAGTGCTATTTACCATGAGAGAATCTCTCATATCGACTTGCGGTGCATATAAGTAGTCGTGTTTATATCACCAGCGGTAGATACTCGCATATCATTGTCGCCAGAGCTGTCACAATTTAATTTTAATTACTTTTAATAAGCTTACTGTCTATTTTCGACACCTGAAAAGACGCTAAGATTTTCAACCGCGTAATCCATGGGGTTACATTCGGAGGAAGTAAGTGACCAGAAATTGGGACTGGTAAAAATGTAGAAATTCTATGACAACCACTTGTTTCCGGAGCTATGGCAAAGATGTGAATCCTGCTGTCACACATATAGCCTTCTAGCCAGCAACCACCTTCAGCCAGCGTTTGACCACAGGCTGCAGCAGTTTCACACAGTCATCGAAATTGATCTTAAAGTCCCGTTCAGTGATGTGGGGTGATATGACTTTACCTTCTCTGGAGGCACACCTAAAGTCCATCCTTCATGCTGGCAACAGTTTCGTAGTCTTCATTGCAGCAGTCTATGTTTCTTCATACAGCCTTTACAGACAGTATTCACAGAGCAGCTGTTATGGCATGGGCATTTTCACACCCGGTACGAATCATCATGATACAGGGAACTATTTTCCAGTATTCCGATGTCTTCCATTCAGTCTTCCATGTTAGCTACTTTTTTCAACTACTTTAATATTTAGGCTCTCCATGTATTCATCAATACATCAAGTTGTTCCTGAAAAAAAAACTTAGTTATAAAATCTCGTCAGATTTTGCTGAACACTCAGCATTATGCATAAATATGTCGACAAATATATATAATTTTATACTTCTTTCATTTGGCACTTTATCTACAATTCTCTCAATATATATATATATTTATTTGCGTGGGAAACATTTGAGAAATAAAAGTTGGATTTAATTGTTTGGTGAGAAATCTAGCATCATAATTACTATTGAAATTTATGAGTCAGTGATTAAGAATTTAAGAATAAGAAAATAAAATAAATTGAAGTGATAATAGCAGTAATTATTATAATTATCAACAAAGGGGTTAAAATATATATATGAATATAATAAGCGGCTGGAGGAAGGAAAGCAATGATTGTAAAATTAAGTATGGAAATGAGAATAGGAATAACGGTGAAATTAAATCTCATAACAAAAATATAATAAATATAATATGCAAAAGTAAAGTATAATGAAAACAACACGAATAAAAAAAGTAATGAAAACTGACAATAATTCAATACGCACATTAATACATACGTATTAGTAAGTATGTATATATATAGTTATGTATGCATTTATATATATACAAGTGTGTGTATGCATTTGCGAGTGTGTATGCATATATATATATATATATATAATATATATATATATATATATATATATATATATATACATACATACATACATACATATATATATATATATATATATAGATATATATATATAATATATATATATATATATATATATATATATATATATATATATATATATATATATTATATATATATATATATATATATATATAGTATGTGTCTCTGTATGCATAATGTCCATAAAATAGCATAAGAATAATTTGAAATTATTTTGTTGACTATAAAAGATTTCACGATGGCATTCCAGTTGTTAAATATTAAGTTTTGTGTAATGGTTCGCCTAATATTCTATTTAGCTACCAAATATATGAATCATCTAATCTTCTTCCGACATCCGGGGCAATACAGATGGATTTTGTCAGTGCACGAAACTCAGGAGTTTTATAGGCAATAATTACTTAGTAATTTTCATATTCCATCTACACCAAGACAAGACACCAGTCCTCAATTTCATCCTGGTAACACAATATTACACAAAGACGGACATTAAAACTACCCTTCACCCTCCCTAACGTCCACTCGTTGCTCCCAGTGATTTTTCGTTACTCCCAAAGCAAAGAGCGATGAAAAAAATCTATGAAGAGTGTTCTAAATACCTTCACTTTGAGTGAATTCCATGGGGTTTTCAGTTTATTTTCATTTATTCTTTTGTGTTGAAGAACGTTGGCTCGAAATGTAAAAGATTTTTCACTTTCCCGAGCGTCAAACTAATACATCTACTTGTTGTTCATATACCTGTCTTCGTTTTTTTGTTTTTCTATAAATTTCAACTATTTATTATACGCTCATGTGGTCATCCCAGTTTTATCCTGCTCCATCTTTCTGCACTTTGGACTTACGTATCTTAACTATTTCCTGAACTTTCTGCACCTCTCGTCAGTATATCCAGAAAACTACTGGATATACTGACTCTACTATCACGGATTTCACTGGACTCTTCCGTTAATGCAAAATCGCTCCAATCTACCACGACATTTTGAACTTTCTAATTTTTCACACTCCGTACATTATTACTTTGCCTTTCTCTCTCCTTTCCTTCTTCTTTTCTTCTCTCCTTTTCTTCTTTTCTCTTTTTCTTTTTTTGTTTTTCTTCCCCCTTTTTCAGCATGCCCGATTATAAATCTTTCCTCCTCCACCTTCACTACCACCTAAAGAAACACCTTTCCACGATTCCTTTCCACTGCTTTCAAACTTCTGTTAATCTTTCCCTACTGATTTTCAAAAAAAAAAGAAACACCCTTCTGTAGTCATATTTCCTTTCTTAGTCGCTGCCCCCACCACCACCTCATTTCCAAAGATTTCCACCTCCATTTCCACTCTGCTTCTGCCATACTACCCATAATCTGTACTACTTCTTACCGCCTTATGAGTGCCCCCATTCGTTCTAGTCTCTCCAAAATACACACCCTCGACAGCCTTCTCCCTCTCGCTTATTCCACATTTTTCTCCTGCACATTCCATTGTACATTCCACTCTACGCTTCATATTCTGCTTAAATCATATTTTCCACATGTTCCTCGCTCGCATTAAACAACATAAAGCCCACTCACTCCTTCATTATGTCCCACCCGATGCCACTACACCCACCCCTCCACCATTCCCTTCCCTCCCTGATCCACTCCCCTTATAATCACCCACCTTTCCATTACTCCGCTTCCCTAGACGCACTTACTCCTCTCTCTCCTTCCAGCTCTCCACTGCCCCTACACCCTCCCACATCAAACTCATTCACCCCTCTCCATTTCAGTCTGTTGTTACTATTCCTCCTGATCTCACTCTGAGTCGGAGCGCTCTCTTCCCAGTAAGGCTCGGCGCTTCATCCCACTTCACTCCATCCAATAATGAATTTCAGACCCATGTTGATACCCATAGCTTTGTGCGCCGCATCAGGCTATATGCACTATTCTACAGCACTCGACCTGCATCTAATGAGGACTACTTCACCGACCTGGGCCGCTGACCATCCCACTGGATGCCAGCTCCTGGCCAGTTCCAAGCAGTTGATCCCTTTGCAAGCATCTGCCAACGTGTTGTAGACCGCTGCAACTTTCGCAGGTGTCTTCGATATTTTAATATCTCCTCTCCCGAACTCTCAGCTCATTCGATATCTCCGACGCCGCAAAGACATCATCATAAAACCGGCCGACAAAGGTAGAGCCGTGATAGTGAAGAGTGCAAACATCTCCGCCAACTTCAAGGCACTTCCTTCTATTGCCCCCTGCCCGCCAGCCCCACGCCTAACTACCAACAGATTGTGTCTTCCATTATTCATGATCTCATCTCCTCCTCCCGTCTCCCCCCCACTACCTCCGACCTTGTTGTCCGCACTCCACACCCCCACCATTTACTTCCTTCCCTAAATCCAGAAGCCCACCAGCCGTGGATGCCCCATCGTCTTCGCCTGTAACTGCTCCACGGATTTTTCTCTAAATACCTCAACTATGTTCATGCAATGACACATATATATATATTTGTATATATACAATGCTGTGTCTGGGGTGAGTAATTCGCTTTTGGTGCCTTATAATTTAGAACACTTTCCGGTAAAAATTCCATTTCTTTCTTTTTATTTTATATTTTATTTTTCTAAAATGTTCGTTGTATCTTGTAAACTTTTCAAAAGTTGAGCCAAAACTATTGAAAAAGTTGTAAGACGCAAGGAAAATTTTAGAAAAAATATTGATAAAAAAGAATCAAGTGGAAATTTCACAGGTGAGTCTGTTAAATAATAAGGCACAAAAAGAGAATGACTCTCACCAGACACAACAGAATATGCATCAACACACGAAACGAACGCACATAAAAAAATATTGCAAACCAAATCCTAAAATGATATATACATATATATATATATATATATCTTTTACTGTTTTATTTAATTGTTTCAGTCATTTGACTGCGGCCATGCTGAAGCACCACCTTTAGACGAACAAATCAACCCCAGAGCTTATTCTTTGTAATCCTAGTACTTATTCTATCGGGTTCTTTTTGCCGAACCGCTAAGTTACAGGGACGTAAACACACCAGCATCTGTTGTCAAGCGATGGTGAGAGGACAAACACAGACACCCAAACACACACACGCACAAATATATATACGACGAGCTTCTTTCAATTTCCGTCTATCAAATCCACTAACAAGGTTTTGGGCTTTGGTCAGCTCGAGTCTAGAGTAAAAGACACTTGCGCATGGTGCCACACAGTGGGACTGAACCCGAAACCATGTGGTTGGTAAGGAAGTTACACAGACACTCCTGCGCCTGAACAGCCAGGGGATAAGCAATATCCAGTTGGTCACCTCATTTGCACTTCCTGCAGGAAAGCGGCTGGCATAATAAAATGTTTGAATAACCAAACGGTAATTTGTTATTCTTCGGTCAATTGAAAAAGTCTATCAAAAAGGCATGTTATAACCATTACAAAGTGAATGATTAATATTCTAACTGCAGAGAATGTCACGTATACTTCGGTGAACGAACATCACTTATTTCACATTACATACAAAATCATGCAATTCATGTAATAAATTTAGTCTTCATACGCTTCTTCATACATTTTAATTGGAATCACAATTAAATTATGAAATTATTCGCAATGCGGGATGAATAATTACCGTTACATGGGCGTGTCAAATAGACAAAATGTGTATATAGACAGGCAGATAGACGAAATGTACAGGCGTACCTCAGCCTACGGTATTTATTGGTTCCAGGAGACACGACATAAGTCGAAAAATGACTCAAGTTGAATTAACTTGTCTCTAGGCAAGGCTAGGCAAGCCCAAATTTACTTGTCTCTGGGCTAAACCGACAATTACCTCCCAACATAATGGTCACACATTCTTTTGCGACCTTGCAACCTGGAATAGTTTTCTCCTCCTTGGAAATGAATGAACGGTCTGGCAATTTCCCCCCATAAAATCCAGTTTCATCTACGTTAAAAATCTGTTCGGGAAGAAACCCGTTTTCTTCGATGATTTTCTTCAATGCATTAGGAAATTCCGCTCTTTCTTGTTCGTCAGCTGATGCACTCACTTTGCTTCTTAATGGAATGTCTTCTTCGCTCCTTAAATCTCATGAACCATCCTTGACTTGCCTTGAAGTCTACATATTTCTTATCTAGATATTCTTCAGATCCTCAAACAAAGGTAACGCTTTCTCTTGAATGATTTCTTGACTAATAGTAGCACGCCGATGATTCAACCTAACAATCCAAAGAGAAAAAAAAACTTTCCACTTCTTCAAAGTTTTTGATTCCTGGAGCTTCAGATTTGATATGTGCTAAAATCTTGTTTTTTTTTTGTATAATCTTCGATACAGTTGTCCGACTCATCCACAAAGATCGTGCAATTGCTACCACGTTTTTACTTTTTTTATGGCGTTTTGTCATAACTAGTTTATCTAGTTTATCTTTCACTATGAATTTTCTTAGGAGCCATTGGGGCAAAGGATAAAGTCACAAACGAATGAGAATGCGAAAGTAGCCGATAAACAGTCGTAAACCAATCTGAATTCAAAACAATCGTAACAACGACGCCTAACGGTACATATCGGAACTACAGTGCAATATAAGCTCCGAAAGACTGATAAATAAGATAACACAGCTGGTTTCATGATTTCGTTTGCTAAGCTACACTACAATATGGTGTGTATCTTAACGTATACTGTACGTATTTTAATATGATTTTATATGCTTTTATTCTTATTTGTTTTACAGTAATATTTTATGTACTTTTAAAGGTTTTCTAGTGATTTTACGATTCCAATATTTGTGGCGGGCTGACGTAAAGTCGAGTAAATTTTCCATATATTATTTTTGAAAACCGACGTATAATCAATAACGACTTAAATCGAGACGAGGTATGTCTATATACGTTAATTAATCATATCAGTTCATTAATATACTATATGGCAGGCAATATTTAAAGCAATTAATCAAAGTAAAATGCCTCGTGCGGTTCAAACCATCATTTTCATCGATAGTCCGGTCAGTAATATAATCTGATTAGCGACATTTTCTTACCCGAAAAACTTAGACGGAATGAGTTCTAAACGGTTAAGATGTACAGAATAACAAAAAATAAATATAACTTGGTATGCTAATCTAATGCTTTTCTCTCTGTCACTCTTCCTCTCTCTCTTGCCCTCTACTTTTATATACATATATATATGTATACATTCATATATGTTCATATATTTAGATATGTTTACACATACACATATGATATAAACACAAGCATTCATATATACATATATATAAATGTCGATATGCAAAAATTATCAAAGATTTTATACAAAATATGTACATGTGTAAGTATATAAAAAAAATCCGACTTACCATAGAAATGATGTTAGGTATTAAATGGGTTGACTAAGAGTTTTACGAGTCCGACAGCTGTTTCTGGGGACTTCGTGGTCCAAAACAATGATTGTAATTTGATTCCATCATGGGATAACACCAGCCTCCGTCTTCAGGGATGTATTTTGTATTTGAGGTGTTGACAGAATGGAGTTAAACTCAAATGCAAAACTCTTCCCTGAGCTGTTGACCATGAAGTTATCTCAAATGTAAATGATTTCCCTGAAGACGGAGGCTGGTGTTATCCCACGATGGAATCAAGTTACAATCATTGTTGTGGATCACCAGGCTCGCAGAAACAGGTGTTGGACTCGTAAAACTCAAATCCTTAAATTCCTGGTATACCTATTGTATGTATGTCGGACCTTTTTTTATATGCATAGTACATCTTTTGTATTAAAAGTATGTAATATTTCTTGTATATCGATCATGCTTGTCCTTGATAGATCGGTAGCCACTACACACATTTTTCTCTCCTTGTTTATTCTGTGTCCCTTTCTGTAGAAGAGCGTAGGCTCGAAGCGTAAAAGACGTTTTCAATTCCTGAGCGTTCTACTAATAAATCTGTTTGTTCTGTACACCACCTGTCTTCGTCTTTTGCTTTTTTTTCGTGAACTCTCCCTATATATATATATATACTGTATATATATACATTATTTAGCTTTTCTTTCGTCACTGAATTCATTTTAACCGCTTTGCAGGGTTTCCGTCCAAATTTATCAGCGCATTAAATTGCCGCCAAGCAGAATATATTACTGTTAGTATTAACACTAAGAGGAAGATGTTTTAAACTGCATGAAGTTTTGCCTTAAATTTTGTTAGATTTACAAGATGATAGAATATATTAACATTAACATTTTGTCAATTTGCCTAGTTGTTGACACGCCCATGAAGTGATTAAAATTCATCCTGCATTGTGATTTTGATCCATAAATTGATTATGATTCAAATTAAAATGTTTGAAGATGTGTATGAACTCTAATATATTGTATGATTTGTAAAACATAGTGTGTGAAATAAATGGTCTTAGTTCATCGAAACGTACGTAACATCGATTTGACTTCTCTTTTCTTCAGTTAAAGTACCCCTGAAAATTATCAATGGGGAGAAGACTGAATGAAACACCAGTCTGAACTACATGTGATAAGCCAATGAGTAGACAATAACAAAATGTGGTTAAATGAGGGAAGATTTGAAATGATGAAGTTTGGAAAACAAAACTAATTTCAAATAACCATATTCTCTTCTTTCTGAGGAACCACTCACAGCATTCAACAATATCAAGGACCTAGGAACGATTGTTGAGAGAAATCTCAGCTGGAATGACCACATTAACAATAAAGTCAATATAGCTCGCTGTTTCAGCTCCTGGATCCATAGAACTTTCCAGTCGTGAGAGCAAGATGTCATCATTCCCCTCTTCTCTTCCTTTGTACAGCCACATCTAGAATACTGCTTCCCTCTGTGGTCTCCCCACACAAAGCAAAACATTACGAGAAGTGTGTCACCCTAGAGAGTATTGATTAAAAAAGTTAATGGTATGACTAATCTTGATTATTGGGGCCGCCTTAAGTCATTGAAATTTTACTCTCTCTCCAGTACCGCAGTGAGTGCTACGTCATTTGCACAATGTGGAGAATATACCACCAGCATTGCCCTAACGGCCTTAACATTAGATTCAGAATTCATACAAGGTCGGGGCCACTTTCCATACGCCTCCAACACAATTCAGAATCACAGTACATAAATTTACTGCAACAGAATGTCTTTTCCTCAACAGGCCCTACTCTATTTCACATTATCCCCAAACAAATCTAGGTAGAAAAAGATCCCGTCACCTTCAAACGAAACCTGGAAAAATTTCTTCAAGGGACGCCAACTAATGAAAGACAGGTCAACCTGTCAGCTATAGCCAAGCTCGTCTTACGAATAGAGTTCCAGCACACGCGCGCGCACATATACATACGAACGGATGTTTAAATGAATGCATGTGTACATGTATAAATATGTTATGTCAGTTCGCTCTTGTACTACTGCTAACATGTAGCCCAGTACAACGTATTTTCTTGCAACAATATTTTTTCTATGGGCACACAAAAACACATTTACCAGAACTTGATACTGGAGATGGCGGTGATAAAAAGCTATCGCTAGTGGTTGGGCGTCCATCATTGACGAAACTAAAGAAAGTCGAAGTCTCGTGACCTGATGGTTTCGGCGCTAGAGGTGACTGGGATTCATCTCCCCGCGAGCGATAAAACCAAGAGTGCATTTTCACCAAAAACCAATATGAGAGGTTCTCTCATGGTATCTGCGACAGTATAGTTTATTCTAACAGAACATCAGCATTTAACCCATAAAGCGCTGGTATTTGCACTTACATAGCGTAGACGCTAAGCACATTTTATGAAAAGGAGAGTACCATGCACAGATAAAAAAAAAATAGTTTAAATATCTTAGTATATAATAGTGGCGTGGAGGTGCAATGGCCCAGTGGTTAGGGCAGCGGGCTCGCGGTCGGAGGATCGCGGTTTCGATTCCCAGACCGGGCGTTGTGTGTGTTTATTGAGCGAAAACACCTAAAGCTCCACGAATCACCGGCAGGGCGTGGTGGCGACTCCAGTTGTACTCTTTCGCCCCGACTTTCTCTCAGTCTCTCTTCCTGTTTCTTGAGTAACGCTGCGATGGACTGCGATGGACCGTCCAGCTGGCAGAACACATACGCCACAGAAACCGGGAAACCGGGCTCATGACCCTGGCTGGGTTTGAAAAGGAAACATGAAAAATAAAATATAATAGTGGCAAGATTTACAAAGTCATTAGTTGAACTATTAGCCCTCTTGCATTCTGGGGAGTATCGGAACGTTTGAGTGACATTAAACACCAGCAAACGCCCATACATTACATGCAACTATCTGGGCCATGATCATGGCGCGTCGCGCTTTATGTGTTAAGTGGATATAAATATCACCTAACGGCATTAATACTGCCTCTGTCGCTGATGTATATAGGTGATTCCATCCTAGCATCACCTTTATCGTTGATTTTCACAAGGTCGAAATATATTCCAACCACCTTTGTGTGTTTAAGTAATTGTTTTGATACCTTGTGTCAATGATGCAGAAGGTGTGTCAGAGAACTTCCTCCTGGTTGAAAACCCCATTAGGTGTCATTTGATAAGTAATTTTCTTCAAAGAACGTGATTACTTTCTTTCTGGCTGTTCGTTCCATGACATTGCTGATGCGTGAGATCAGAGATATTGTCTTGTAACATTTAGCATCTGCTCTGTTTCCGTCTTTATGGTTTTCTTTGACTTATCTGGAAGTCTTCCTTTAACTTGCTCTGCTTCCGCCTTTCTACACTCCTTTAACTTGCCTGAAAGCTTATCAGTTGCAAGGAAGCTCTGGAAGTGAGACTGCAGTGGTTTTGTTAGGGCTTGTTTACTTTCCTTTTAAAAAGATCACTGGGAGTCCATCAGAACCTGTGAATGAGTTTAGGCTTATTACATCTTTTATTCTAATGTAATCGATCGTTGCTGCCTCCCTATGAGCAGCTGCAGTGACAAAGAATTCATTATGTTGACTTACTTGCATGTAAGTAAAAACACGTTTGAATTGATCATTCAACATATGTATACGTATACATATACATACATGCATACATACATATATATATATATATATATATATATATATATATATATATATATATATATATTATATATATATATATATATATATATATATATACAAAAAGCGAAAGAGATAGAGATAGAGAGAGAGACCTAAAATCCAAATTCAACAAAAGAAACAGAATTTAGCTTATCGAGTCAAGTTCTGTTTTTCTTTTTTTGTACAATTTCAATTCGAGTTTTAATCCGAGATTCAAGTTACAACATTATTTTTAATTTACGTTTCTTCTGATTTCAGTTAATTGACATATTTTAACTTTAACAATTTTAAGCTTAAAAAATGAAAAAAAAAAATTGTTGTTTTTTTTTAGATACGAGCGCTCAAAAATTCTACATTAAAGACATGAGTTGAAATATCCAGCCATAAAACTAACAAACATACTGTGTAATAACTTAGAAATTTACTCCTTTTTTTTTAACAGAATCAATGCTTCTTTGATGATGTAAAGGATGACGTATAATTAAATTCATGGGGGAAAACGATTTGATTTATTGAAAAGATAGCGTACATGATCGATAATATTTCATTAACAAGTGGTGTAAGATTTTTAATATATATATATATACATATGAACATGATTATATATACATATATGCATATGAACATGATTATATAAATATAAATATATATATATATATATATATATATATATATATATATATATATACATATATGTATATATACATACATACATACACACATATGTATGTATATATATATATATATGATCATGTTCATATGAATACACAAATAGGTGTATAATAACCATGTAATTATATACATATACATATATATGTACACACATACACACACATATATATATATGTATACATACACACGCACATATATATATATATATATATATATGTATGTTTGTGTGAAGGTGTGTGTGTATAGAGAGAAAGTGAAAGAGAGAAAAAGAGCGGGATTCGTACACTTGAAAATGTGTGAGTATATATAATAATATGCATATATATATATGTACGTGCATGCGTATTTATATTTAGACAATCTCTTCTGAGCTAACATTTATACCTATAAATATCTCATGTATGTAAACACATACATACATATACGATATTTATATAAGAAATTTATATAGGACACATATAAGCATAAATGTTGGTATGGAAAAGTTAGTCAAACAGTTGCATGGTTATTAAACTGATAACTTAAAGAGAAAATTAGGTTTGTAAAGTCGATATTTTAAAATAAATCTGCAGCTTTCTTTCATTCACCATTCTAGGAATACCTTACATTTAATGTGTGTGTCGTTAAAGTAGTCTCTGATGGGTTTCTCACTCCACCAGGAAACGCCGAAGCAAATCCAACGAGCGCATAATGGAACATATATGCGTTTGCTTGTTTGGTTAGAAATAGCTATCAATTCTCTGTTTTAAATCACCATCCGTTGCCGTATTAAAGGCAAGATACGTATTCCTGATTGAAGAACCTATTCCTGGTTACGGAAAAAATAATGGGACAGACCTGACAAAAACGTCTTTGATCAGAGGTCAGTTCGATCATGGTTGATATAAAGCTAATCATCAAAAATACCTAAACACACTGGATAACATTATCGTACAAAAGTCATTCAATTGGGTGGGCATAGCATGTAGAATCTTCTTTTTGGGCATTTGGCAAGATTTTGGACCCTTTGATATAGGTATAAAGTTGTTGTTCTTTTAAAGAAAGATTTGTAAAATTTAATTTAGTAAAAGTAGAATCCCTTTTCTCTAATATATGTTTCAAATATCAGCACAAAGCCAATAGGTTTTGGGTCGAGGCCAAGTCTATTAAATTGACCTCAGTTTTCAACTTGTACTTATTTTGTAGACCTCAAAAAGACGAAAGGCGAAGTCGGCGTCGGCGGAATTTGAACTTAGAACGTAGAGACGGACGAAATGCCGCTAAGCATCTTGCCTGGTGTGGTAACAATTCCGTCACTTCTCTACCTTTCCTTTTTTTGATATTGTTCATTTGCTTACTGCACACCAAGCCATTCTTAAGTGGCTTCAGAGTCATTTATGGTTTTTCTATAAAAGTGGTTATTCGACCCTTTTTCAATCCTTCTCTCTTATACTTTATTCTTCAACTCTGGAATGATGAAAGACAAATTTGACCTTGCTAGGATTGGCACTCAGAGCAGTGAATGTACGCGGAGTTTCTAGATCTTTCGAATTGCAAGTACAGTCTAGGAAGTATGTCAGAAGAATCGGCCTTAGCAGTAGGTTTGTATTGTATTTATCGATTCCAAAAGGATTAAAAACAAATTTGTAACCTTAGCGGGATTTGAAATCAGAGCTAAGATATCCAGAACAGATATCACAAGATAGTCTGTTCGACGCTCTAACACTACGACAAATCTGTTGTTTTAATGTATTGAGCAAACTATGTGAGGAATGACAGATGACAGGATGGCAACGGTTAGAAGATAGTTCGAACATGACACCCTTTATTTTCCTTCTATGTTAAGTGAGACATTGCATCCGTGAGTTGTATTTCGACGTTCAGCCGACTACCGAAATGCCACAGCACTGACCCAAGACTACACAAAAACCATCGTCGTTCCAGAATATCTCTACGTGATTACTGGATGTGGCAGAGATAGCAGCCATATTGGCATTAAATCATTTTCTTTCAACTTTAAAGAGAATGATTTATGTTAAATAATATAGTCCTAGAAGCACACAAAAAGATGGAATGGTCATGGCTGGTATGCATTTGGTATTAAGTTACATCGCGGAGCGGAAGTTAAACAGCATCTCTAAAATTAATACTAGAATTATTTTAAATAGAATGGAAGTTTTAAGCATTAAGCGTTAAGATATTATTTTAATGTTTGTATAGCATGATCTTGATTAATATGTTTTGGCATTAATAGAATTTACGAATCCGAGATTGATAAAATAAGTACAAGAGATGTACTGGAACTACGTAACGGACAATTCCTATTCCCCAAAATGGTTGACTTTCTGCCCATTTTATATCTGAATATATTCCTTTCTACTATAAGCATAAGGCCAGCAATTTGGGGGCAGGGGTCTAGGCAATTACATCAACCCCAATGCACCAATGGTACTTATTTTATCAACCCCGAAGGATGAAAGCCAAAGTCGACTCGACTGCATTTGAACTCGGAATGTGAAGACGGGCGAAATGCCACTAAGAATATTTTCCGGCGAGCTAACGATTCTGCCAGTTTACCACCTTATACATCTGAATGTATTTTCAGGTAATTACAATGAACATTAGTCTCGGGAGTGATTACTTTTGTTTACTGTATTCTAGATTACGATTTTCATAATTGCATCCTGAATACCGTTGTCTCATAATAGATTCAATTATCAAACCCTTGAATACCGCAGTATCATAATAGATTGAATTTTGAATCCTAATCACTCAATCTAGCTATAAGGTATCGTAGTATTGGGACAAATCATTGTTGCAATAAGCAAGGTTACTATATGACAGTGGTTCTCAACTTTTTCACACTGGTTCCCAGCAGTGGTTTCCAACAGTAGTTCCCAAACCTTTTATTTAAATGAGTTTTTCCACGGCCCCCTTTTAATATGCTTACCCTTATGTATATATATATATATATATATAAATATATATATATATATATATATATATATATATATATATTATATATATATATACATACATAAGGGTAAGCATATATATATATATATATACATACAAATTGAGATAGGGGTTGTAAATGCAACCCTCTATGGGATAACAAATATCCAATATACTGCTAGTGAAGTACCCAACAAAGTTAATACATAAATGTTAATGGTTGCGATGCAATCAATTCATTTACTGTATTATATGGGCAATATATATATATATATATATATATATATATATATATATATATATATGTGTGTGTGTGTGTGTATGTATATGTGTGTGTGTGAAATTTTGAATTCAGCTCACGGACCCTCAGTATTACCTTTGCGGATCACCAGGGGTCCACGGACCCCAGCTTGGGAACCACTGCTGTATAACTAACATGTTTCTTGAAGTTGCAGTCTTCCTAATGGCAAGTTAACAAGAAAATACTACAGTAATGAACATTCATCAGGGGCTCACTGGGACTCAAAACACTTAATTGTAAAAGCATAAATAGGGAATTATGAATACATCCCACCGTCTCTGTTATTGTTGCATGTATTTGCTGAACATTGCTATTTTGCTGAATACCACGAAGTATCAGATGAAATATTTGGGCAATTTTCGCTCTCGAATAGAGGACAAAGGTCACTCAACTACGTTAATGCTACTGGCAAAGACAAACGATCTAAAATTGATGGACAAGGACTCTTGACAGGATGAACCAGAATTCAATTGCAACTACTCGAAATAAAAACGAAAAAGAAAAAAATCTGATCAGGTTTATTAATATATAAATTGGTTTTAGATCTAGATTTTAGTTCTGATTATAGCCTCATATGGTGGTTGATGTCTTAGAATTCAACCTACTCTGAAATCAGGAATCACATGTGATGAATTGTCATACTGGACTCGTGATAGACAATGAAGAAAAAATGGTGTTGCATATAAATTTCTATTTGCAGCCAGTCGCTTTACAGTTGAATTTAATATAAAAGTTTTGTCTTTTATATCATAATAATTTGTTTCATTTTCTTTATGTGTGTGTGTTTTCATTAATTAAATAAGAGTCTTAATATAAAACGTAGTTTTATTGTTTCTTTAATGAATTCATCTTTGGTTATAATATTTGAATAGATTATACATGCAAGACCTCTAATGCAGAAAAACAACTCTGTGTTACTTTATTTCTAATTTTAGCAAGATAATTATTGTTTATTATCCTAAATGGGTTGTGCTTATTGTTCTCAATTATTATTTGGCAGTTAATTACAAAATTTCTATTAATGAATATATCTTTTGTTTTGTTAGTCATTCTTCACTAATGAGATATAACTTTGATGTTTTAAATCAAATTTAAAATTTTCAATGTGAATCTTGGCTTGTATTGATATTTTAATATTCAATCTCTTTGTTTTAAGAGAAGATATTTTAAAAAAATTACATGATTTCGTTGATAAAAATGCTATAAAAGAATATATTTATAGAGTAAGATTTTTTTGATTGCTATTAAAAATCTAATCAAATTACACTGGTGAGCAAGATAACTGTGCTATGGTTAATTTAGTGATTTAAACATGAATCTCTCTTTTTTTTTCTCAAGTCAATATCTACAAACAGGTTAAAGCTCTAATCATAAAACATTCATTAAAACACATAATCTAACCTACAGAAATTTATATATTAAAGCAAACAGACAACAAAGATATTATGAAGCAATAAAAACGCCAACACAGTTTTCATTCTAATTGAGCAGGTTCTGTATAAGTGGAACTATCTTCCCAATTTGTAAAATGGCAGTGCATGTATGCTTTGTAAGAAGATTACTGACAAAATATTAAATTACATTTAAATTTAATTTAGCATTTGAATTTAAGACATGTACACCGAAGACACAGATGAATAGATTGAGAAGATGCGACATAACCAGTTGAGAGGTGATGGTGATTAGAATTCTCTAATCTGTTCTGCCTTGTGGCACTGCTAATGGTCAAGATACCTAACTCTTAACAGCCAAGTCAATCTAACTAAAAACATGCCCTACAGAATATTATGAGTGACAAATGGCTCATCAGGGTAAAGTGCTGAGTTCAACTCCATCGTACATAATGGCAGATATTAAGCTTCTAACCGTATTGTTCAGAATGAACATTAAATAAACAAACTTGGCCATTTATGCATAACTTCGAGTTTTAGAAAGAAGACACGACATTCATGCGATATGTTAAACAGAAGAATCAACTGAGCAAGGAGGGCAGCAAAAGCATACAAAATGAAAATGAAAGGCATGCCAACAAATATTTTTAATGATATCTATCTATCTATCTACCTATCTACCTATCTCTCTACCTACCTACCTACTACCTACCTACCTACCTACCTACCTACCTACCTACCTACCTACCTACATACATACATACATACATACATACATACAAACATACATACATACATACCTACATACCTACCTACCTACCTATCTACCTATCTACTTACCTATCTATCTATCGTTATATATACATGCATTCCAAAATACATGTAGATTATTGACGGTTTTTTCTTCCATCTTCCTTTTCTCTTGGACCTTCCTCTGTTTCCTGCTTCTGAAGAAAAGCTTTGCTCGAAACGTAAAACACCCTTTCTTTCCTTCCCAGAGCATCTTTTAATACTTTGCATGTATCACGTCCTCGCGTTGTATTTTTTCTTGTGTTTTGTTTTGGTTTTTTTTTGGATCAGTTGCTGTTAAAAAACCTCGATGACACAATGTGGTAGCTCAACCATCTAGAAATAGCAATAAACTTCTCTCAAAGAAAAAAACTATCGCCTTTGAAAGGAAGGATACGTTGGACAACACACTCACATGCACACACACACATTACATACATTTCATACATACACACATACATATATATGTGTGCAAAATACGTACGCACACATATGTATATATATAAGGGGATGATCGTAGTTGAGACTATTTTATTACTCGTTACTGTATGACGACTAACAAAACAAAACAATAATATATTATACTTTCTGTTTACTTTCTGTTGCTGTTTTAAAGTTGTCATCTTGTGATGTCATAATGATAAACCGAAAGTAAACCAACAACACCTTTACGAGTTCTTCCACAAGCTTGAACAAAGAACGAAAGCGCAACTTCAACTTCTTAAATGAGAAATATCATACCGGTTAACTGCGACTTAGATAAACACAAAGAAATGAATTATCATAGGTGGAAAATCTTTTCTCATAGTGATTTTTCTCTTATAGTTACTCACTCAAAGCTGATTCATAACTAATCAACAAGAAATACATCAACAAATAACTCCAATATTAAGAGCTTTTGAAGGAAACTTGAGTTGATTAGATGTCAAATTTTCTGAGATGAAAATACCAACAGCACTTGGAGAAAACTAGCAGGCGCTAACATTTAATTGTTCTTTTGCCTTTTTTTCAACACCACAACTACCGCAAGACCATCGTTCTCACTATAGAAATGTATTTTAATACATACATCACAAACCTCTCGGGTTCTTCACCTTGTTTAACTGCATACGGTTCTTCTGAGGCCTTGCAGAAAAGGGTCTTTAATATATTTATGTAATTGTTCTTTCTTCCATCATCCAGGCATAATGTTTCTTATTTCTATATTGCCCACAATGGGCTAAACATAGAGGGGACAAACAAGGACAGACAAATGGATTAAGTCGATTACATCGACTCCAGTGCGTAACTGGTGCTTAATTTATCGACCCCGAAAGGGTGAAAGGCAAAGTCAACCTTGGCGGAATTTGAACTCAGAATAAAGCGGCGGGCGAAATGCCACAAAGCATTTTGCCCGGCGTGCGAACGTTTCTGCCAGCTTACCGCCTTCCAGGCATAATGTTTCTGTAAGCAAAGCACACTCGGAAAATGTCTCCACTGCTGCTGAATTTGTATCCAATTCTACACTGCATACACTGCTTGTTCCAAAAATATCATCTTCACCATAAGATTCATTATGACAAGCATATTTACATCAAGTGATAAAATGCTTTTCTTGCTTGAAACCATCATTGGAACCGGTTATCAGAATATCGTTTATCTTCTAAAACAATGAGCTCCAAATCTAGCTCATGAACTCACTAAATGCTTCAATCTCGCTCTCCCGCCTCTTTCTCTCTCTCTCTCTCTCTCTGGATATAATTTGATCTTCAGCGTTTCCCCACTCTATAAAAGAGCAACCGCTCTGACACTGCAGCTTCCTGACCAAGATCCATTCTTCTATGTAACTCACTGGTGAACTTTTGCCCTTGAAAAATTTGGTGAAAGCAGAGTTGTTGTCCTCGACAACAGTAAAACCTTTGGCCGTATGAGGTATACGAATTTGTTGTCAAGACTACCCCCATATGGGTGCCATATGTCTCTCAACTCTTCATTTAGCAGCAGCTTCCTACCAAATCACCAGTAGCGACGCGTGTAGGTGGTACTCGTTTTGGACCCTACTCTATCCAGTTTTCCATTTTGTTTTCAACGCTCTTCACTGGTACGCTAACGACCTATTAACCGTCAGCTCCAGTAATATCCAGTCCTACATGGTACATGATAACAATATTTATTCCTTCCTAATCTTCTACAGCTAAGCAGCTTCCACATTTAGGTGGACACCTTCTGCCGATTCTGTACTGCCCCCATGAACAGAAATATCGAAAGAACCTAACAGTGAGGATAGTAGTCTCATTTCTTTTGACATCCACAAAAACATGACAACAATAATCAGAGAATATATAAATCTTAATGCATCTCACATTGACGTTAAGCTACACTTCTGCGGACAGCTTCAAGTGCTATAGGCTTCATTATCACTGTGGAACACTTCTGAAAAACACTCATGCTTAACACCCAAAGGCTCTTTTCCATTAGAGCTAGAAAACACTTTAGCTCTCAAGAACTAATAAATTTTCTACAGAGCTAGACTGAGACCAACATGTAGTACATTGCTGCTGTTGAAGTCACAAAGACACCCTAGACCACATTCTGCATTCTGTATCGGAAGAAGTATTTTAGGTTTAGTTCAGAATTATCACTAAGGAGAACAAAATCAGGTCGAAACCCATCTGCGAACCATTGATGTCCTCAGCTACACTGTGTTTTCAATATACGAGTATCTTTGAGAATTTTCTCTGCGACAAAATATTACAGCTAATGCCAGTCCTCGTTTGTATGTAGTTTATAAATTTTATGCACGCGGTGTTTTATTCCACGACTATTTTAACTGCATTTTTCTCACTTAAAGATATTTTTAAAAGTTCTGTTGTATGAAATTCAATTTTCTTCAATGACTATAATCATTATATGTGATATGCATCGTTTGCACTTAGAGATATAAAGTTTTATTCTTCATCCCAGCTCCCGAAACAGTTTGGCGCAGTTCCCTGCTGCAAAACGGGAATAAGGACAAATTACCAGCATGAGAATTGAACTCCAAATACATTAGAACGTTGTCTAGAATAATATCTGCTTGATTA
Source organism: Octopus sinensis (assembly GCF_006345805.1). Lineage (NCBI taxonomy): Eukaryota > Metazoa > Mollusca > Cephalopoda > Octopoda > Octopodidae > Octopus > Octopus sinensis. Next base: position 47,173,552 of record NC_043000.1, read on the forward strand.
CTACATTGGTCTCTGAAAATTATAGCTTCTGAAAAAATTTTAATTCTGCGTGTGTTCGTACATTTGAGACGGTAATTTTGATATCAAGTTATTTTATTCAACTCAGACTGACATACGGAAATGACAGATAAAAATGAAAAATTAAATTATGAAATCTAATACTCAACATACTGTTTATTCTTTTTATTATTTATTTCTATCAACTTTTCTCCCCCTGTCCTTTCAAAGAATCATCTAACTTTATTCAAAGACGATATCAATTCAGAGAAAAGATACGATACAACAAAATATTTAAACTTTTATTTTCGAGTTTACCATAGTTCTTAGGCAAACTTACTGTTGGAATACATTTTCAGAATATGTAACTAATTGCAATACAATAATAAAGATTTCACTTTTTATCTTTTGATAAAATACAGCCATATAATTTTTTTAATCTTTAGAAAAAATGTTACTTTTTTGACACAATATTTAACCTTTTTTTATCGTTTTAAAATTGTTATTATTATTATTATTATTATTATTATTATTATTATTATTATTATTATTATTATTATTATTAATGTTGTTAATTTTATTTAGAAAGATATTCTCTAGAATATTAGAATATCTATAATAGCAAAGGTTTCTACAGCTGTAGAAATGATATACACACATATCTTATATATATATATATATATATATATATAATATATATATATATGTATGTATGTATGTATGTATGTATGTATGTATGTATGTATTTATGTATGTATGTATATATATGTATGTATTTATGCATATATATATATATGTATGTATGCATGTATATATGTATGGGTATATGTAAATATATATATATATAAATATATATACGTGTGTATGCATGTATATTTATATATATATACATATATATTTGTATATATATATGTGTATATATCTGTATGTATGTATGTATATGTATATATGCATATACATATATGTATATATGTATAAACATATATTTAATGTATGTTTTGGCTTATGAATGCATATGCATGCATATATATTTATAGAGAGTTAGATATAAACACCTACATATCTACAAACACACTTATCTGACTATACATGTATATATATATATATATATAATATATATATATATATATATATATATAATATATATATATATATATATATAAATATATATGTATGTATGTATATATATGTATGTATGTATATATATGTATGTATATGTATATATATATATATATATATGTATATTCAAATGGTAATTTCTTGGTTACAAATGCTGGAATTGTTTTGTTGAGTTGTCTGTATATAATTAAATTTATCTCAATTTAAGCTTTATTTTTAGTAAGTTTGCTCAAAGATAGAACATAATTCCATCTTTGTGTACGTAATCAGCATACTTTTAAGATAAATTATTTCCTGTCATTTTATTCTGTATTTGAAGACACTATTTTTCGTTTGTTTTGTTTTTGAATTTTTTCTTCCTTTTAAATTCTATTTTCTTTCTCTTTTTCTTTTTTTTTCCAGTTTTGCTCTGAGCAATTGGAACAGAAGCACAAATCTATTTATCTGTCTTAGACTGAAAATAGGAACAATAAAACTGAGTGAGTATTAGACAGTTAGAAAGAGATGTAGAGTAGCAAAATTGAAAGAGAGATTAGAGAGAAAACTGATAAATAGTAAAATGTGCTTCCAACCATCCATCTACCCATTCATCTATGCATCCATCTATCTATCCAACAAGCCAGCCAGCCAACCATCCAACATACCAGCCAACCAACAGTCCACCATTTTATGTATGTACATTTTATTACATATTTTTCTTTTGAATTCCACAGATAGAGCTAAAGAAAAGGTATATTCAATGCAATAATAAGATTACATTACGCTACTTAGTTGAACCTTTCCTGTCTCTGAACAACCTGAGGTTTTAGACGTTCTACTTAACAATATTTCTTTCTTTTGTATTTGTTTTTACTTTTATTTGAGGTAAAATGTAGATACAAAAATGACTATGAAACAGAACCTGCAGCATTGAGAGTAAATCACAGAAATAGGACTTTTATAAATGTAGGAGAAAAAATAAAGCTCAGAAATCTTTGCAGTAACTATAGTTAGTAAGAAGCATCGACCAAATGCAATGATATATAAGTATAGTTAAAACGAAGAGACACTTAAAAATAAAATCAAGGCATATACTGAAATAAATACATAAAATAATTCGATATCTTTTCTGGACACGATCTTATTTCTAGCAGTCAGACATTCATATATATATATGGGCACGTGACGCCTTTATCAGCGGAAAAGCAAAGAGAGCCGCATGTAGATTTTTACTGCTTACGTATCCCATGGTGTTTTGAAAGCGGTGATATAATGTAACAGTTGAAACATAAACATCAGAAACACTTTTGATTTGTTTTGTAAAAGATTTCAAAAGATTACTTGATACCCTGATATAAATAAGAAAATATGCATAAATACTTGTATATAATATAAATATTGTAAGTGAATGTATATGATGGTATATGTGTGCGTATTATAACCTTCCCTCTGATGTCTTTTTGCTGGCACATTTGGATACTTTTAGGAGTTTAAAGATTTAAATATAATTTATCAGTTGGCTGGACGAAATCAGTGTGGATCAGGCATTTGGACGAGATAAACGAATTATTTGCAGTAGTTTCATATGTGTCTCGTTTAACGATTTCTTTTTGCGCAGGCACTAAGCCAACATTGTACAGGAAAAGAAGAAAAAGGATTTGTATATATATGAATGAATTGACCTACAATACCTTGCTGAATTTTATTACTTATTAATCCTGGAATCTTGGATGTTGCGCTGCGGATAAAATAGCGTTACAAATATTCATGGCAGGAATTTACTTACGCCCTTTTTTGTTCTGAGTTCAAATCCTACTGGAGTCGACTTTGGTTTATGTTTTTCGAGTCAAGTAGTAGAAACGATAAAATCAACTAAAGCATCACACCGAATGTGTAACATAGAGCCTCTGTTAGAAATCATACATGCAGACTTTATTTACGATCCTTTACGGCTGGTGTTCAAATCTCATCGAGGTCAACTTTATCTTTCATTGTTGGTGACAATAAAGTAAGTAGCAGTTAAGTATTGAACTGATGTAATCAAGATTTTTTCCACCCGAACATTTCAATCAATATAAGAAACTGAGATTTATGGCAGTAGTTGAATATAGAATAAATATACATTAAATTTTTAAATAATGTGAAGCTTTTATTCACTTTTCCCCTTTGATCCGAGTTCATTAAGAGTGAATTAATTCTAGAGTAACAGTACCATACTACTGTCTGAAACGATAAAATTGAAGTTGGAAAATCCCAGACCAGCACAAGCAGAAACTGCCTTAAAGACGTAAGGCTGTTGCGGGTCATGTAGTGACAGAAAACACGTAGAATACGAAATACAAATTTCAGATCACAAAAGTTTGCACTTATATAATTCTCATGCGTTAACAAACTACAAAAATGAAGATGGCTAACGTGCTATTCCTCAGCGGAGTCTGAAGCGATATTAATGGAGTTCCAGATATGATGCATTTGGGGATCTTGAAGTCCCAAACCTTTCACAGATTCTGGTTTGAAAATGCAAAATAATGTGGTGGTCGAAATGCAATAGCAAAACCAACCGCTTGCGAACATTCTGTCTCAAAGAGAATAATAAAGTCTTGAGCGACACCCCTTGCAGCTACCAGTATTTCATTTGTAGTTACATCTAAATCACAACAAAATAGGCAGTAGAAAAACCAACACCAACAACAGTCGGGGAAAATAGGAGCTTCATCAACAGCAAACTGAAATGCCTCCGTTCCGAAAAAAAAAGGCTTTCAACTAGATACAAGCATGTAAGAACAAGTTTAAACACACAAGGAAACAACTTTGACACATTCCAATACATCAAATGAAGAAGTTAACATGTGTGGCAGCGAACAGTCGGAGAAATTATAGAAATAAAAAGGATCGACAAAGAGGAATAGATGTGAGACAAAAGACGTCTTCGTGGAGCTGCACAAAAGTTTTGCCACTCGAATATCAAAATAAATAAAACAAAAGACCGTAACTAAAAAGGACACCACCACTTCTCCAGCAACGACAACAAAAGGAACAACAACAACGACACCACCAGCAGCTTGAATTAAAAACCACCATCCTTCCGTATAAATATGTACTCTATACACTTTTTAGCAAGTGCAGATCGAATAAATTGACACTGCTAATTCTCTACGGCCTAGGTTTACAGTTAAGCGAAATTTTCCTAGATGTGGATAATAGTGGTAGTTCTGGATACAAGCAGCATTGGAGGAAAAAAATAATTTTCGAGTGCGACTGTTTACGTTAAATAGGAACTGGAATACTGAATTCCTTTTGACGTCTAAGAACATTCCGCAGAACATCTCGTTCACTAGTGTTACTAGTGTTACCGCAGGGGAATGTGCAAAAGCAGCGATATGAAACAAGTCAAATCAAACTCGGAATTTGCTCAGGCAGTTCCAATTTAATGATAACCATCACCTTGGTTTCTGGATTTCGCAATTTTAAATCGGACAAGACGGCAAGCTGACAGAATAGTTAACACGTCGGGAAAATTCCTTTGCACCGTTTCGTCTGTTTTCTAGGTTCAAATTCCGCCAAAGTATAGTTTTCCTTTCATCCTTTTCGGGATCGAAAATGTAAGTACCAGTTGCACACTGGGATAGATTAATCGACTTATCCATTAACCCGAACTTGCTGGCGTTGTACCAAAATTTAAAACCAATATTAAATCGGATAAACTCATAGATGAATATTTAAGTTGTACTTATTTTCCATCAAGCTAACTGATAGGGATAATGGAAATTGTCTACAGTTTCGGGCATACGCTACAAAAACTACATATTCATGATCTCTATACTAAACGTAGGTCCGGATACTGTAAGCTGAACACACTTACACGTAGGGAAAATTTAAGAGACCTGATTACCATATGAAATAAACTCGAAGTCATGGGTGAAATTATTGATACAAAGTACTTCTCACACAAAAATGAAAAAGGAAATAAACAAAATGTGAACAATGGCGGTGCCCCAGCATGGCCACAGCTCATGAGCTGAAACTGGAAAAATCAAAAATCAAATTAATAGTTAGAGGAACTTCTGGTTAATCCTTTTGACAAAAATAAAGAAAAAAGAAAAAAAAAAGAAACACATCGCATACTACGTGCTTTCAGTGAAAATGGTGCTTAATCACCTTTCTTGACATGAAGAAAGAAGAGATGTTTATGCTACAGCGTTCCTTCTTAAGCACAATAAATCGAAATCCACTTCATGGGCCCAGATGGCAGATATGCAGTGAAGTAACAAAAGCACACTTCATTATATGACGGCCCACAACTAGGGCATGTAATCTTATCCCAGTCAAATGTGTACTGTTATTTCAGAAACAGTTTTCTTAACTGATCACTAGAAATGACGTATTGGGAACGGCGGTCTACGATGTTTGTATCTCGGTCATCTGCCGCTAACCAAGCTGAATATCGCTCGAATTCGCTCATCATTCAATCGTATGTGTCAGAAACCCCATCTGATGCGGTTGAAACGTTACAAAATAGCAATTTGTTGCAAGTGGTGACCTCATATGTATAGCACCTTCTGTATCACAGAGATGAAATACAGGTACAGAGGGATGTAATGCTTTTCAGTCAAATTTATGGCATATGTGCAGGATCGACAAAATCAGTCTGACTTACATTATCTATGGAGCTATTTTTTGGTGGGCGGAACTGGAAGATACATATGAGTGTGTCAGGCTAATTCAGTGTTTTACATAGCGTAACCTCTAAATGTTGTATATGGTTGTCTACACTTGTATAGATTCTTTCTTACTATTTTGCTGATCTTTATTAGCGCTGTTACCTTTTAATAATTATTTTTCTATGTCTCTATATTATTAAGTATTAATCACGCACTTTTCCATGATGCAGATCCTACAGTGTTTTACTTGTCTTTTTTGAGTTTGTTATTGTTCTATCCTCAACGTGTTCGGTTCTGTAGTCAAATAAATCACTATTATTATTATTGAGTGAGAGAGTAGGGCAAGCCATCAAAGTGACACTGGGGTAAAGTATACGAAACACAGTATACCAATCATGACTACCTGTCTGATAAGGGTACACCAGGAACATGCATCACAACTATATGTGCGCGACATGGTGATCTCATATCAAGATAAACAGCGCATGACCTTGCAGATGGAGCCCAGTTAGAGCAGCCCATCCCGCTCAAAAGGTTCTTGAACGAAACACCCATGTTTCCAGAGGTGAATTATCCAAACCCCAAAGAATTCCTTTCAACACATAGCTATGATGCTCCTCCACTACTTCTGTTCATGATCAGAGATGCACATATCGTCAGCCACTAAGGGACATGCTCAACTGGTTATGGTCAAACAACTGACAAATAAATCTGTGGTATTGAGCAAAGTATTTGCTGTAGCCCATATTTTACACCAAAACAAAACAAAACAATGTACATGATAACATTTCCAATCAGTTAAGATGAGAAACCATGACAGCCACTGCCTGGTACTGCATCAGGTCATTATTAATATTATTTATTATTATTATTATTAATGTTATTTATTATTATTATTATTATTATTATTATATGTAGTAGTAGTAGTAGTAGTAGTAGTAGTAGTAGTAGTAGTAGTAGTAGTAGTAGTAGTAGTATTAACACGGTGCCCACCATGTCGTCTCATAAAGTTTCTCTCGATAACCTAATTGTAGCAGATACTTTTGCCAAGATAAGCAGATATATCATTATTACGCTGTTTCGTGTAGTGAATGCCTCAGAGCAACAGATATCCTCACTGCGAGCTGATTTAGTTGACAGTTTTAATAGCACGTTGGTATCAATTAGTTTTAGTTATATCGCTAATAATGCTGAAAAGAGCCTTACCTCAAGGATTCTCTTTATCTTCTTTTCTAAACGTCTAACTAGAAGCTTAAGTTTGGAAAGCATTATTGCATATCTTTATAAAAAGAATAGCAAGGGATATGCCCCTCGTAACTACATAATTGTATTAATATTATCCCAAATAAGAAAAATCTTGATCAGTAGCTCTTATCTTGATCAGCGTTTGTTAAACGTCTTTTCAAAGAATAGCGTTTAACAAATGCCCCATCCACATCTTTTACTATTTTACTCATTTCAACCATTTTATGGCAGTCTTACCGGGGTAATGCTTTTATAGGATATTTGATAAAAATACAACCCCTTAGCACAATTATCTTCTATTTATTGTTTTATCGGTTTCAGGTAACTAGACTGCGACTCTGCTGGAGCATCGCTTTCAAGAGATTTAGTCGGTCAAATCGACGCCAGTAGTTGTTTCAGTGTAGTTTAGTGGTTGAGGTATTCGTTTGGTCGCGAGTTTGATTCCTACCGGTTCATTGTGTCCTTGAGAATGACATTACATTTAACGTAGCTGCAGTTCACTCGGCTGGCAAAAATCAGAAATACATATATTTCAAAAGGCTAGCTCTGTCACATTCTGTGTCACGCTGAATATCCTTAAGAACAAAGGCAAGGGTTCCCGTGTCTGTGGAGTGCTCAGCCACTTGCTAGTTAATTTCAACGAACAGGCTGTTCCGTCGATCGGATCAACTGGAACACTCATCGTCGTAACCGACGAAGTACTAAATAATTTATTTCAACGTTCTCTCTTTGTACAACGACTAAGATAAAGATATAAAGAACAACAACAATATGTAAATGCATAGGCACACTGGCACATGTTGCCATTACCATTTTCTCTACCCATGTCTCGTTCCTGGCTCATAACCGGAAATTTGCCTGCAACCTGATGATGACGTTGGCATCACTGACGGATTTTGTTCTACAACTTAATTGCAGCCATATATTTAGCCTAGTCGGAACTATTTTATGGCTCTAGCATACAAATAAACTGTAATACCATTTGTAGTCCTTCTTTATTCAAATTAGTGCGATTACTTGTGCGTCTCTCTACAGAAATATCATGGTAATGTGTATAAATGTATATGTGGTTCGTGTACTTTTGTTTTAAATTATCCCACTATATGTAAATTATTTGTGATCTTATCTCACTATTTCATTTACCAGTGTATAACTCTATAAATAAATCTTAACTTTTTTCCAACTGATTGTGAGTGTGTATACATCTGCTTTTCTTATCGTAGTAGGACGTCTGTTTTGATGTTCAGTTTACAATCCGGGGCAGCTGGTTTTTGTTCTAAAATCCGCAAAAAAATACGAAGTTCAGAACTCAACTGCCTCCAAGGGTTCCAGATAAAGGATTGTGTACCTGTATACATACATACGTACATACATACATACATACATACATACATACATGCATGCATACATGCATGCATGCATGCATACATACATACATACATACATATACATACATACATGTATATATATATATATATATATATATATACAGATATAGATATACATGTACATACATACATGTATATATATATATATATATATATATATATATATACAGATATAGATATACATGCATACATTACACACACACACACACACACACACACACAAACGCACACACACACACACACACACACACAAACGCACACACACACATCATTTCTTTGATATTGAGTTCTAGAGTGAATATATTATTCATAAATAAGATTGAAGTTAAGGAATAAGGGAGAATTGTTCCGTTACTAGCCTGCATTTTTCTGTAAATAATATTCCGTTATATAATTCCTGCAAAGTTTCATGGAAGTTTTCGTTTAAGGCCATATCTGGCCCAAATATTCTACATGTTTTATATTCAAACTGGCAATATCTAGCCTCTCACACCTAACCTACAATGTCATTCTAAATATAAACAATCGCATCATTGAAACCTCAAAGCTATAAGATAATGCATGATTAATTCAAAACAATTTGAGTGAAAAAGTATTACATTTAACAGAGTAATCTGAACGCTAAAGGGTTAAAATAGGTGCACACCCTGTATTTATGTAACCAACATAATTACTTCTCTATGTAGAGGAAGATACTTGGTTCACGTGTTTCATTTCTATTTTAATACCTATGTCGAAAGCGTTGATTATTGTAAATAATTGTATAATTATGTATGATCTACTGACACACTTAAATAACATTTGTAAAATAAATGTGCAGCATCATATTGATAATGCCTATTTTATTCGGGACGATAAAGATGCTTTGTCCAGCAGAGATCTTATCACTGAAATTTAGTATCTATTTGGACACTACTTATATCAATACCATTTCAAAACTACAAAACATTGATAGTTAAATATGTGTATTTAGTTACACATTTATGAAGGAAGAGAAGGAGAGAGCCTGATGAGTAGCCGTTTTCAACGGTATCTCTCTATATATAAACGGCAGTTTGTCTGTGCGTGTTTCTGTGTGTCTGTTTGCTTGTACCCTCACCCTGACCACGGCTTTCAACCGATTCTGATGAAACTTGACACACACATAGCCCAATGTCATAATTCAAAACTAACGCAGCGAAAATTTTGAAAAGTTCCCCCAGTTCTGAAAAAAATCGATAAAATCGACATGGGGTCGAGAATCAGAAACAAACCACAGAACAAACCACTGTCTAGGGGACGCAACTCAACCTTTTGTAACTAAAAAAAAATTTACCATCATTTTTTTGCTATTTTTTGGCTATAACTCTCTAAAAATGCTTTATAGTTATTTCCCTTACAAACCTGAGCAACGCCGGGCGATACTGCTAGTTAGCTATATAACTGAATGAATTCATTTCCTAGTGCTATTGAAACTGTCAACTGAAACAGCTCACTGAGAAATTATGTTACTCTCAGGCATTCACTACAACAAACATAATGATTAAGCAGGGATATACCTGATATCTTAGAGAATGCGATTAAGTTGTGAGACGAGCTGGGCATTGTGTTAACGATAATGATGAGTAAGGTGGTGAGCTGGCAGAATCGTTATCACGCCGGGCAAAACGCTTTGCAGTATTTCGCCCGTCTTACAGTTCTGAGTTCAAATTCCGCCGAAGTCGACTTTGCCTTTCATCCTTTCGGTGATTGGTAAAATAAGTACCTGCTGAACACTGGGGTCAATGTAATCGACTTAACCCCCTCCCCAGAAACTGATAGCCTTGTGCCAAAATTTGAAATCAATAATAATAATAATAATATAATAATATAATAATAATAATAATAGTAGTAGTAATAATAATAATAATAATAATAATAATAATAATAATAATAATAATAATTGGTTGGAAGCACTCCGTCGGTTACGACGACGAGGGTTCCGGTTGATCCGATCAACGGAACAGCCAGCTCGTGAAATTAACGTGTAAGTGGCTGAGCACTCCACAGACACGTGTACCCTTAACGTAGTTCTCGGGGATATTCAGCGTGACACAGAGAGTGACAAGGCCGGCCCTTTGAAATACAGGTACAACAGAAACAGGAAGTAAGAGTGAGAGAAAGTTGTGGTGAAAGAGTACAGCAGGGATCACCACCATCCCTGCCGGAGCCACGTGGAGCTTTAGGTGTTTTCGCTCAATAAACACTCACAACGCCCGGTCTGGGAATCGAAACCGCGATCCTACAACCTCGAGTCCGCTGCCCTAACCACTGGGCCATTGCGCCTCCGAATAATAATAATAATAATAATAATAATAATAATAATAATAATAATAATAATAATAATAATAATAGGAGTGGCTGTGTGGTAAGTAGCTTGTTTACCAACCACATGATTCCGGGTTCAGTCCCACTGCGTGGCAACTTGGGCGAGTGTCTTCTACTATAGCCTCGGGCCGACCAAAGTCTTGTGAGTGGATTTGGTACACGGAAACTGAAAGAAGCCTGTCGTATATATGTATATATATATATATGTGTGTGTTTGTGTGTCTGTGTTTATCCCTCTAGCATTGCTTGACAACCGATGCTGGTGTGTTTATGTCCCCGTCACTTAGCGGTTCGGCAAAAGAGACCGATTGAATAAGTACTGGGCTTACAAAAGAATAAGTCCCGGGGTCGAGTTGCTCGATTAAAGGCGGTGCTCCAGCATGGCCGCAGTCAAATGACTGAAACAAGTAAAAGAGTAAAAGAGTAAAAGAGTAATAATAATAATAATAATAATAATAATAATAATAATAACAACAACAACAACAACAACAATAACAACAAAAACAACAACAAAAATCACAAGAAGCGTTAAGTACGAACTATGAGGAATGCAGAATTGACAACACAACTGTGAACGACAAATGCAAAGCGAAACGGTATGGCATATTGTTAGCGAATTCCCGAAATTGGCACAACTTGATTACAAAAGACATGACGCTGTGGCAAGAATGAACCATTGGGAGCTCTGTGGAAATCACGGCCTAGAAAGGGCAAAGCTGTGGTATGAGCAAACTCCAGAAGGAGACACCGAAAATGATAATTGCAAAATCTTATGAGATGCAATGATTCAGTGCGATCACCTGATCAGACTTCGAAAACCTGTCATTGTTGTACTCAACAAAAAGGAAAAAAAACCTTGCATGATAATCTACATGGTATGTCCCAGTGACAACAGGGTCAAAGGGAAAGCAGAACTGAACAACTATGACGATTTGAAATGGGAAATACGCAAATTGTGGGCAATGAAGAGAGTGGATGTTATATCAATATTAATTGGCATGCTTGGCAGTATCAGCACTCAACTACCAATGTGGCTTAAAAAGATTGGTACAAATGTAAAGATAGAACACCTACAACAATTATCGTCGTTTGGAACTGCAGGATTTCTCCAGAAGATTCTTGTAGCATGATCAATAAACAAGTGCCACTTTAGTCTGCAGTTTTCATCTATTATCATAATAATAATTTCATTTATTTGCCACAGGGATTACAAATAAAGTAGACATTATAAGAACAGTTTGTTATTTGAGTGAGGGTTTACATAAAAGATGAGGGAAAGGAAAAGAAGGGAGGGAAAAATAAGATATAGTTATACGTAGTATACAAAATACATAAACACATATATGATCCATCTGGTACGGAGACCTTCTAACTAGAGATAATCAAGAGACCTCACAAATCCAAGATGATCGTAACTAGGCAAAAGTTCCACCTAACTTCTGTTCCCCAATCTAAAGGCACAAGAAAATGTTTAGTCTGATCTAAAGATCACCCTAAACATTTTCTTCACAGTCACCCATGGAAGAGAGCGTTTGCCTCTCTGTTCTTACTTCCCACTCCAAGTGGAATGTAAAAGAGTCGATGGGGGTTTAACTGAAGAGGGCGGTATCTTTCCTCAATTATGACAGCCTCGCCTACCACACAACATCTTTTGCAATAGCTACTAAACAGAGGAACATAACTTCTACTGCCTTGTTGAAGGTGGATGGTGGCGCTATCCCCTCCGACAGACATGGTCAATTTGTCCTATACGCGACTACAGCTGTTCAACATAACTTTAAAAATCAACACTACTCTGGCCTTGCGCGTACAATTTTGTTGCTCTGCGCGCATCACAGTTTGTCCTGGTTGGCGGGACTTCAGTGCCTTCAAAGCTTACCTCAAACCGGCAATGCCCATTGGTATCCTGAATTGGCAATACTCCTAGAAGTTCTAGAAATTATTCATGGGCTCCAGCTCCGAAATCCTCTGAATAATACCAACCAGCTGATTTCCATTAAAGCCCAGAAGACGTCATCGCTGTTACTCACCAGTAACTCTCTATAGAATGTATTGGTGAAACGTCCCCTAATCGCATTCCTCAACAGCATTAATTGTGAGGGCTATATGTCAGACAGTCAACACTTGATTCAGTACTGCATCTCACTCAGAAGAGATGAGCAGATGTAACAAACGGTGACCATACCTGTCCACTGTCAAAGGACGTCATAATTTCAACATATAACTACACACCATTAGCAACGCTATGCTCAGTCCTCCAGGTAGTGGGTCATGAAAGCAAACGGACCGGCGGGGTACCGGAGCTCAAGTGCTCCATTTTGGTCTGCTGCGAAGCGGAGAAAGGCAGGACGGTCGGGTAGATGGGAGATGTAAGGTAAGCATTTGCCATTTCCTTTCGATCAGTCAGGGATAGTTTCTTCCCGGTTCACTTCTGGGTGAATCTAACCACCCTGTTTGCTACATTTTTGCAATTCTGATCCCACTGAGGATCTGGATCAAACGAAACCAAATGCCGGGCAGCTTTTTCACTCACCCCACAGGTAAAAGTTTGAAAGAATACGAAATTTTTTCACACACAATAAAAATCGGAATTGGCTTCCACGCTAAAATCTTTGCTGGCCGGCCAACAAGAGAGGAAAGTGGGAGGTGATTTGATAGTGAAACCACTGCTGGTAGTCAACACCTTTCAGCATATATCACTTCAATCATCGTAATGAGCAGCAGCCAGTCGAAGCAGCATTAATAGCAACAACAATGATCCTAACATAATAATACCAGTAGCAATAACAGCAACAATATTAGAGTAGAAGGAAGACGGCGACTGGCAGAAACGTTAGCACGCCGAGTGAAATGCTTAGTAGTATTGTGTCTGTTTTTACGTTCTGAGTTCAAATTCTACCGAGGTCAACTTTGCCGTTCATCCTTTCGGGGTCGATAAATTAAGTACCAGTTGCATACTGGGTTCGATCTAATCGACTGGTCCCCTCCCACTTAAAATTTCGAGCCTTGTGCCTAGAGCAGAAAATAATGCTTGAGCAGAAGGTGTGAGAAGGCATCACCGATGGTGTTAAGAATTTTTGCTCCCAACAGTAATGGAAAGTAACTACTGGCTTTCACTACTGCCAAAACCACAACATCAACAGAAAGATGGAATGGAATAAAAAAAAAGGAGAATATTCTCCTAAAAGCATACGATTGTCTAGAGGAAAATAATAAACAAGTGACAATGATTTAGATAACTGAACATAGATATTATGGAAACAGAAATCAGTTGAATAAGCAAGAATGAGCACAGAAAGAAAGGATACAGGTTACGTTCTAAATATTTTACAAGTCAAATCATTCGGCAAAAATATAATTAGTCAAGGTTGGAATGAATGAGGAGACAAACTATCGATCTTCATCGTAGCCAGATGTATTTACGTATAAAACATATCTAACACTAAGCAGGCAGAATTCCTTTGAACTACATTCTATCACAAACAAGTCGTACGAAATCATCCTCAAACTCCTGAAGAGACTATTCAGAAACCTTATTGTATTATATCTGTTCCAAAGCAGAAACAACCAGTCTTGGAGAGAAGAAATTTCAAATATGGTTCTTAAAAGGTTATCAAGTTTGGAGGAGAAACCAACCTTAAATAAGACACTCAATTCATGGAGGTAACAATTAGATTTAACATACAATGCTTTCCATTTTCTTCTTTCTAAGTTATTTGTATTTTTGTTTATACTTTTGCAGAAATGGCCTTTTATATATTCCTTGCTCAATCAAGACTTACCAGTTTTATACGGATAATCAGATTGATATCTATATATCTCTCAACTGTCTATTTTTCTGCTTGCCCTTCTTATTTTTCTCTCTCCCTCCTTCTCTCTCCCCTTTCTCTTTCTTCATGTACATGTGTGTGTGTATTAATTTAGGGCTCTCGCGGCACATCCCACAAAGCTGAAAAAGTGGCATGTAAAACCCTTTAGGATATTACAAGTTATCGAGGCCTGCTTGTGGGGGGTAACCTTCATCATTTTTGTCTGTAAAAGGGTTTTTCCAACCCATTATTTATATATTTTTGGAGCTTTATGTGAAGGTGGAAATATTCCAAACAGGAATTATTTACGTCCTCTCGACATTATGACGTCAACAATATGTGCATGCGCGCATGCGCGTACGTCATACATACATATATATACATGCATATACATACACACAAACATAGATATATACATATATACATATTTGTGCGCACATACGAAGAACTTCTAGGTAGTGTATGTCTAGGTTAGTCAATCTTAGACTATAGTAAAAGATTTGCCCACTATGGTATACTGGAACCACATGATGTTCTTAATCAAATAATCATATCTAAGCCGACAGCAAGCTTTTAGCCGATTAGGTTTCATCAACCCCAATGACCTTGAGAAGCATTTTGATGGGTTAGCCGGTTAAGGATGTTATGTGGGGCATTCATTCAAGATATTCATTAATCTATGCATCTTAAAACTTGATTATTGTAGAAATTGTCCCGACTTTCTGAATGTAGGTTTTTTTTTTTTGCAATAGTGGATATTTATTACACCACTGATAACTTGCATATAATAATACCAAAACAGTTTTTAGCCTCCTTTTAGTTGGCTTACATGATTTCAAACATTAATTCTGTTTGATGGACTGGAGTTCTTTCCCTTGATTAATATATTTATTTCTGTTATGTTCGTTGATGTCCCTCTTTAATGCGTCTATTAAGGTTTCCTTTTCACAAGGTTTCTGTTCACGCTAGTTGACCTAAGTTCATTCTTACCTGCTAACCAGCGTGTTTTCTTTCTTTTTTTTTTTTTTAAATAGCGTGGAATCTTTAGTATAAGGGTCTAGCTCGTTTTCAGATGTGTCAATAACATTATTTACAAGAATAAAGACTAAGTGAACCAAGTATTGAGCTTAATATTATTAATTCGTTAGTCGATAAGAGATGAGAAGACTGGCCTGAAAGACTGCAGTTAATGGATAATTAATTAAGGTAGCTTTGCAGCCATCTAAGCAGTTTTATGCGTATTCCCTTTGATATCAGCCATGCGCAGAATTCGTCGTGTCAGGCTCTGTCAAAAGCTCATTTGATGTCCTGGACTTAAATTTAATTGCACCATGTCATGGAAAATAGGAGAAAGTCTGGCGTAAGTGGTTTGAACAGAAGCAGAATTATTTACTTAATTGGCTTTTTAGCAGTTGTTTATTGACTATAATTCCATTACTTTACTGACTGTCGTTATTAAAGATACAGGGATTATAGCAGATCGACTCTGGAGTCTTTCTTATGAATAGCATCCATAAACGTGGCCCTTCACTGGAATTAATATAAGCTTCAGGTAAATCACAGCTAAAAGAAATGATGCAGAGGGCTTTATGAGTATATTACAGACCCCTTCAGGTTTTGGGATTAGATTTTAACCTGAATCTATAGCATTATGTAGCTGCAATATTTGTTTGGTGAAAATATCATAATTTGAAGTCTTAAAGCATAAGGTTAATGGCATATCGTTTGCATTTGACATGCGGCAATTTTCTGCAAGAGTCTGAAAGGAGACAGGTGCTAATATAGCTGTGTATTTTATCATTGTGTATGCAGTTTTATTATGTTATGTAAGGAGAATATAGAAGCAAATAAAGAGAGTGCAAGTGTCAGGCAGACGGATGGAGAATTACGTAAGAAGGAGAATATGATTATGTACGAGACGAGAGAGCGAGGAGGAGAGAGTGTTTGTGTATGAGAGAACGCGAAAGAAATAGTGGGTGATACTGAAAGATATAAAAAAGAGAAAAAGAAGAGTGAGAGAGAGAGAGAGAAAGAGAGAGAAAAAGAGAGTTTGCAATACTCTCTCTTTGCTGGTCAATGATTGTATTGCCTGTCAGTCTTTTTCCAGGGTTAATTATCGTACTTTTTGCCTGTTTCTCTTGCAAATTGAAGTGATGTCCGGTTTGCATAAATCACCGTTTGTTTCCCACATTAATACTGCTTTTACAGTTACAGAAAAAAGAGATAGTGTTTCCTACAAGAAAACTCAGAAGTGGCATTTTCATTTGTTGCTTTTTTAGTGGTCACATTTCATGAAATTTATTTGTTCATGGTCTTGCATATTTCAAGTGCATATCTTCTAATGGCTCTTTTCATTAAATTTATTGCAATGATCGATTAATTTAGCGAAATTGGCTGAGTCATCAGGACGTGGAAATGATTTGTCCTTACGGTCTGTGCTTTAAGTTCATTCGTTTGGCTCCGACTAAGTAAAGTACCTGTCCAGGGCAGGTAATTGGCAGAATTTCTGGATGAGATAGTGTGTTGTATCAGTTCTGGTTCTTTGGGCTCTGTGTTATTTGATGCTTGGTTTGGTTTAAAACGACTTCTGGTTCTTGAGAAATCTATAGCGTTACATATTCTGTGGTTAGTATTGGGATAGTATTTTAGTATAACTCTGCCTTCCTCTAGCTACTAATGAAGTGTCACAGGTATTGTCCGTTTTTGTCCTTGAGTTAAACAGTAAAAAACATTCATTCAACCAAATACGAAAGCTAATACCATCTTGACTTAGAAAACTGGAATATTTAACATTACCACCAAAATTATGTTCCTTAATAATTTTCACACACAAATTAATACAATCTACATAAGATTACATAAGATGATTACACTTTGAATTTTAAAAGATGAAGTAGACTAGCAAAATAGATCGTGCATTATATTTTTTCAGAAATGAAGCAGATTGATGAACACTGGCGGGTGCTCAAAGAGGAGAAAGGCTCGTCAGTGCTCTACCAGCATGCTCAATTAGAACTTAGAGGCTTGGTTAATAAAACAGATGGTAAAGTATTATCAACGCATAAAACAGACATGACACTTAGACAGATTACAGAGGCCACAGACATAGTAATAGACAGAACGAGCCTCAATCCCAACCTTCACCACTACACTATGTAACATGACGTCACAAAAAACATATCTAAGATAAAATGGGGAAAATAGAGATAAAAAGTAAATAAATGAAAAAAAAACTTTATAAAAGGCACGGAGACAAACAATATATTAAGCAAAACCATCTGCACACACAGATACACAAAACACACATACAAAACAGATAGACACGCATACATACACGCACGTACACACACAGACACAAACGCATGCTCAGGCAGATGAGGATGTGCACCGTTGAAAGGCAGAATGAACTAAACAGAACAGGAGTTACGTGGAATGGAGAGTCACAGAAGAGGTCGCAGGACGTGAGACGAACGATTTCCAGAAATGGACATAAAATAAGAACAATAATAAAGAAGTGAAGAACAACTATATAGTTTTTGAGTTTATATGGTAAAAAATAAACAGAACCATTCCGAAATATAACAATAAAATTAAGTAAGTTTGAAAACATAACCACCTATTCATCGGACAGGTATGTCCTCTCTTCACGTAAGCTTCTAACTTTATTTAAAACCGTAACTTAAAGATATGATCACATTGGTTTTTATGATTGATTACTTAAAATTCCTTATACGCCACCAAGTATAATAATGAACAATTTGGTGTTAAACTTTTATTCGAAAGACCGTTGAATATATTTTTCCTCCGTCGTTTTTTACATATACATATGAATATATGTATGAAACAGAACTCGATATATATATGTATATATATATATATATATATATATATATACGCACACACTTATTGTATAATAATACAATAGCAGCAATAAATGTTGCAGAACGGGTAACATATTTGATAATGGTTTTTACTCTGAGTATCCTGTAACATTGAACACATAATGTTAAAAATATACTTATTAATTAACAAAGTGGTCATTAAAACTCGCTGTTGACTAGCTGAGGGGAACCATGGAAACTCTATTGCAAATTGTAAATGGCGGTAGTTGAATATTTGCTGCACAACAATACATTTAGGATTGTGCAGAAGGTTAATAAACTGTGCATCAAACAAGAGAAAATACAGTATTATTTTATTAACTATAATGCTATAAGTATGCAGTTATGAATGTATCCACCTATATGTGTGTGTGTATACATATATATATATATATATATATATATATATATATATATATATAGATAGATAGATAGATAGATAGATAGATAGATAGATAGATAGATAGATAGATAGATTACGTAGATGTATATATATATATATTGTATTCACAAAAATATTCATATACACATATGTGTGTGTATGCGTGTGTGTATGTGCGTGCGTGCGTATTGAATCACACACGTATGTGTATGTATGTATTCAGAAAGTGAAAGTGAAGTTTGTGAGTGGATACGTTATTTAATAATGTTATTGAATTTCTGTCCTATAGCAACTAATGGAACAGCATGTCATTAAATTTGATTACATTAGTGGAAAACGGATAATTTTCATTATTTACATACGATTTAAACATTACATATGTCAATGGTCTCTACAAAACAGAATTTTCAGCTTTACTCTTAGGTTTGTTATTCTTGTATATATATATATATATATATATATATATATATATATATATATATTATATATATATATATATATATATATATCGCTTGCCACACGTGATGGCATTGTAATGATACCATCCCTTATATATATATATATATATATATATATATATATATATATATATTATATATATATATATATATATATATATATATATATATATATATAGATATATATATATATATATATATATATATATATATACATATATATATATACTCGCAAACACACACATACACACATGGTTCTGCCACGTCACCCCGTTGGAATATGAGAAGAAAAGAAAGAGTTGACACCAGAAAATGATCTTATACTCGCACATCGCATTGGCAAATATTTTTTCCCGCCTGTTCTGTCTTTCTCTATAATTTAATTACTCTTCTACTACAAATTCAGTTCTATCTATTTCTCCCCATATCTGCTAATTTCATTGTTTCTATCGTACCGACACATAGTATCTTCGGAAATTTATTCCTCACTTAGGGAAATGCGGTCGTTTGTGTTTTTTATAAATAGTATGCAAATATATTAATAATCAGTTGTGATAAAAATCATAAATTTTTATTTTACGAAGTAAAACCAGAAAAATCACCTTCGAAATTTTAATTTAGACAAATCATTGTTTTTACTTCAAAATTCGATATCTTTAAATGAATAAAATACAATGTAAAAATGTATATAGCTTTTACTTGTTTAAGTCATTTGACTGCGGCCATTCTGGGGCACCACCTTGAAAGGTTTTAGTCAAACATATTGACCTAACACTTTTTTAAAGCCTAATACTGTTTCTATCAGTGGTTTTCGCCGGGCCACTAATTAACGGGGACGTAAACATTCCACACCGGTTGTCAAGCGATGGAGGGGGATAAACACAGACACAAAGACACTCACACATTGATATATGCATACATAAATGCATACATATATATATACATATATAAATACATACAGATATACATACATCGTCTATTAGATCCATTCACAAAGCTTTGGTCCGCCGAGGCTATAGTAAAATACACTTGCCCAAGATGCAGCGGAATGAGACTGAACCTGGGACCATGTAGTTAGGAAGCAAGATTCTTTCTACACAGCCACGCATACGCCTATGTACTCTTTCACAGTTTGTTTAGAATCCGTACTACAAGCCAGGCTCCGGTTTTTAACAGAAATACCGAAGCCTCATTACTGGAATTTGGATAACGACATGAGTCATTGCATATTTTGAATTCCAAAGTTTTGCATATTTTTCTGTTAATTTACAGATTATATGTGACATGTGCACATTAGCCGGCCTCGTTCTTTGCTTTTTCAGGTTGTTGTTTATACATCTACTAACTTAACCTAGTGCCCCAGTGATTATTGGTATAAATGTGCATCTACAATTAACGTAACACAAATGCAGGTTCCGAAGCAGTTGTCCATAAATTTTCGTTGGTTTTTCGAAAAAGATGTTCACACCTGCTAAACTGTTAGCTTCCACGACGATACAGTTTTTCTCTTTTCTGTCCCAAATAACTCTACCAGGCTTGTTATGTTTGCACTTGCAGAAATTTTGATGGCAATGTTCCACTATATGTATATCTATATATGTATGTATGATTGCATTTATATGTGTGTGCGTGTGTATGTGTGAGTGTATATGTGTGCTTAACGATGCATCTATATATTACGTATATATGTATGTATACGCATGTTAAGTTTTAAAAATGGATAAAAAGAATTCAGTAAATCACCACTAATTCGGAATATGTAGAAAAGTTTTAATAGCGGAGATTACTATTGGAGTTTCGTGGTAAGGTATTGGAAATGAATGCTTGGATAATAAAAGACTATGTATACGTGTGAGTGTATTTGTGTGTGTCTATGTGTACGTATATAGTTTTCCACTCATGTGGGTACGTGTGTGTTCGTGTATATGTGTAAATATATATATGTATGAATGTATGAATGTATATTTATTTCTCATTAGGTTTTAAAAATTTCATGCATTATATATTTACCAATACTTTTCCTGTTTTTCTTTTGCCAAGTTACTGAAAGATAAATATGCAATCTTTCGAACCTGTTAGTTTGTAGCTATTTGCTTAAACGTATTAATATAACAAATCTCTTGCAGGAAAAATCTTATTCTCTTCAAAACAAAGACAATAAGTTTTATGTCGAAGATATTACAATGGCATTCCTTTAGTATAAATGGAAAGATTATAACTAAAAGATACAGATAATATGCTTCATTTCGATTGGTTACCTATTTGATTGCTACCATAGTTTTACCAATAACAACAGCAACAATTACAGGACTTCCTGTTCGATTCAAATACAAACTATCTATATGATGATGCATGTTTCAGAAATGTAATATTGTAGGATAGTAAAAAGTGGACAGTATAGTCAGAAAACATTCAAGTATTGAAGAGAAATGAGGCAATTATTATTTCGTAGATATGCACTGTAATCTCGAGAAATATCGGCTAACCATAAAAATCAGTTAAACACAAAAGCTCAGATATCAAATGCGTTGGTCAGTTTAACCATAAAAAATTTGAGTGTTGGAGTTATTATGTGCATGTAAAACGATCGAATGGCTGCATTGAAGATGAATAACTTGGCTTGAGTTGATTGCAAGTGCTACACAAAACAAACCTAGCATTAATAACACTTAAGTTGAACTACTCATTTCAAAGATTTCAAGGTTTCCATTAAACATTCTGTACAGGTATGTTCCATGTAGATTCAAAAGTAGAAGTTGTATATTATTGATGTTGATTAACATAAAGTAATTTTATAATATCCTGTTATATTGCATCGACTTAATATTTTACTATGTTCATTGCATTCACTAAAATTTCTATTGCTTGCCGGGCTGTCGAAGGCAAATTTGCCCAGCAGTTGCATGACAATCAAAGACCACTGTGTTTGTCTATAATTTCTTTTTTATCGCTATATGTATGTTGCTAGACATATCGCGTTAGTTCATTTTCAAGATAAAAAATAAAAGATGCAGTGATGTTACTAATTACTAAAATAAATATACAACATTTCTGTATATATTATTCAAGAGGCATTACACATAAACTACTATGAGAACCAAATATTTTAGATTTATCAAGATTATCTATGATGGGAAGCCACCCGTCAGTTCAGCGATGGATATCTCTGTGGGCGTTCGACCTGCTAAAAGAGTAGCAAAGTCTGCCTCAAACTATATAACGCCATACTAAAAGAGGCAAAAAAGTGAAGTAAGAGTGTGTAAAAATAATAATAATAATACAGTCCTTGATAAACTCTGCCTGAAAATATACGCTAGACGGTAACGATGAAAATGTCAGTGCCAAAAGTGGGACTAAACAACAACAAAAGCAAAGGAAAAGATTAGTGTATAAAAACATTGTACTGAAACTTGTTTTCTTTTAATAAGCTCCATGTCCATTCTACCATCATTGTGGTGTGTTGAAATTTGTTGAAGAAAAGTTTGGTTGGTGATATGAGGCCGATCGAACAAATATATCTAGAACTTTCCTTCTAGTTTCAATAATGTTGCTGATAATACGCTTGTGTTTTTTATGGTCATTTGTTTTTAGAAATTCTTTATCTTCCGCTTACTTTACATATTTTGTTTGTGAGTATAGTGCTTTCCTTTCTTATTTATTACTAGTGTGCTAATAAAACTTTTATTTAATTTATGTCTCGTGTTTGAGTTAAAGGAAAGAAAACATTAATGATGTATTGTAAGCAGCGTATTTGAAATGCAACAACAAAACAGAACAACAACAAATAAACGACGAGTCGTACAATGAGGTAGATGGGTTTGTTTTTATATATAGAATATAGATGTACGGATGCGTTAAGCATCTTGAAATATTTCATTTTAGCCACATAAAACTGTATTTTATATCTAAACGTTCTTGACATTTATTTCTAAGCAGGGAAAAAGAAAATGGAATACTGGAATATCTTTTACACATTTGTTCTTTGAGGAAACTATTCTCTGGAAACATTGTCAGACACAGAGATCTATTTCTATGTCTGTAATAATCTAATTAAATATGTGTTGTGGTGGTGCTAAGTTGTTCTACTTTACCTCATGCACGAACGTGTAAAACATTCTTCTGAAAGTCTCGTAATTTTTCAATGTCGAACATAACTTTGATATACTCTAGCCAGCTATAAAGCCTTTTTACGCGGTAGGTTTACCTGCTGAAAATAATAGTTACATCTTTCTCATTGTAACTGTACTCTAAAGCCTAAATTAAGTGACATTGGCTCACATGGTAATGAATTCTCTATCGGTATCAACGATGATGATTCAGTTATTCGACCAAATTAACGTTTTACGGATACGTGCACCATTAATACAATTTTCGGTCTGAATTTGGGCGCCACAGTGTAACAATTGAATTACAATAGAATTTAGACAGTCTGAGGAAGAAGAGAGTAGGGGTAGGTAGAGCGTTATAGGTCGAGAGATTGAAGGTCAATTATGGAGACAAATAAACATTTTCTTTATGTTTCTCCGTCTCTGTCAAACAAAGTTTAATAGAGACGCATAGACATAAATAAAAACATGTTTGTATAAAACATAAACAGAAAAATATGCTTGTATTAGTGAGAATAAATACAGATTCACTGAGAAGTACATATATAAATATATGTGTGTATATATAAACATATATAACATATCCCCGCATACACGAATACACACACACACATATGCACACATATAAATACATTCACACAGAAATAAATGCATACATACATGCATACTGGCACACACGCACACACACATATATATTCATATCCATACATATATTAATTTTAAGGTAATAAATATTTTTCATTTGAAAATTAGTATTGATTTCATCCTTTTGTATAAGCAACAAGAAATTTAATAGACGTAAAATCATAAATATTGTATGTTTGCCATATTTTCTGATATTACCCATGGGGCAAAAATATACTTCTAAAGTTATCTGCCATGTGATGTGTATATATATATATGCATATATATGTACGCTTATATCTACATATATGTGCGGGGTGTGTGCGTGTGTGTGCATGTATATTCAAGTATATATTTGTCGAGTCAGTCTTTTACAACTCTGAATTTGGCCAATAGTTGTACGAGGCCCTCAGACAATTTATGGGTCATAATCTAACAGTGAAGCCACTGAGAAAATAGCAAAAAAGAAACTGACTGAACTAAAATAAACTGTATTATCAATCTCGACTCTAGGTACTGAGTACTCGTCTTACCGACAGTCAACAAAAACGTACACACACACACTCTCTCTCTCTCCCACACAGTTATAATCACATACACATACACATATATATATATACACACACGTGTGTGTATGTGTGTGTAAGTGTGTGACTGTGGGCGTATTTAAAATTCTAAAATATATCGAAGTATATTTGTAGTACAAAAAATTTCTGATATAAAAATCAATATGTTGGGTAGACTGGATATATATATATATATATATATATATATATATATATATATATATATATATATATATATATATATATATATATATATATATATATATATATATATATATATATATATATACATATATATACATATATATATACATATACATAGATATAGAGAGATAGATAGATAGATAGATAGATAGATAGATAGATAGATAGATAGATAGATAGATAGATAGATAGATAGATAGATAGATAGATAGATAGATAGATAGAGCGATAGATAGATAGAGAGATAGCTAGATAGATAAAGAGACAAATAAATAGACAGACAGACTGACAGATAGATTGATAGATATAGATACCTACATACATATATTTTCCAGAAATTCGAGGTCTTGCAACTTTGTTATAAAATTACTATTTTCATTTGAAAATTAAAGGGTTAAGTATTAAATAGATTAAATGTATTTCAGAGAAGAAAAAGGAAAAAAAAAATAGAAAAAAAACAATAATAGTAAAAGAACGATAAATCAAACGCTCTCAAATGAAATCTAATTGAATATTGACACAATGATCCTATTAATTTATGTCATTGAAAGGCGAAAAAAATACATTTTTAAAAAAATAAGATTTACAATTATATTGTAATAAATAAAAAAAGAAAATATAATTGGGAAAATCTATGTAAGATAAAGAGAAAATACCAATAAAAAAAATCATATCAGCAAAATTTCAATATTTGTTTCTATTATGCATATGATTTTATATGAAAAATAGAAGAAAATATCGAAAAGTTTTCTAAAGCAATACTACTAAACAATAGCTTTGAATAACAAAACTATCAAAAGAAAAAAAGACTAAACTGTAGATAATTATAGATACACATATGCGTATATATATTTGTATATATATATATATATATATATATATATATATATATATATATATATATATATATATATATATGTATGTATTATATAGTGCTTCTATATGTATGTATGTATGTATTGACGAAATA
This sequence comes from Octopus sinensis, assembly GCF_006345805.1. Classification (NCBI taxonomy): domain Eukaryota; kingdom Metazoa; phylum Mollusca; class Cephalopoda; order Octopoda; family Octopodidae; genus Octopus; species Octopus sinensis. Next base: position 47,199,287 of record NC_043000.1, read on the forward strand.
CAGAAATGAATTAAGACATTGGAAACGGCAAGATTGGCAGTATAGATAAACTGTTGTAATGTGTTTAACACATACAGATGGTAATAAATTTAGAAGTAAACATTCAACAAAAAAATTGATTCTAAACACCACCACCGCGTTTGACAGTAGTAAGATAGTCAGCTATTTATTAACACAGAATATTGTATTGTTAACTTACATACAAAAGCAGGCAGATATACACACATATATGTGTGTGTGTGTGCTTATTGACTCTTACGGTTTATATATTTGAAATTGAAGCTGTTTTGAGTCGTAACTTCGATATGCCTATTTTTGACGGTTCGTTTAGTTGCTCCAATCTTGAACTTATCTGGTGGTTTAAAGTAGTTGCTCAGAAAAACCAGATAAGTTCGAGGGCCTCAAAGCCATTTCTGTTTTCATTTATTTGAATAATTCCGTCTTCCTATAGATTTGGTTAGATTACTGCAACTGTCAAAGTGATAAGGTATGTCCTCTTCGGCAAACTGTGCAAAGTACGATGCTGGACTTACCGATGCATGGTAACATTCTCAGATCCTCTCAGTCTTTTACATGCTATACCAGAATGTGCGAAAGCAGATTCAAGAACCTGGGCTTAAAGTATAACAGTGGTTCCCAACCCTTTCACTACTAAGGACCCCTTTTATTTAAATAAGTTTTCCAACGGGTCCCTTGTAATATGGTTATCCTTATGTCCATCTATCTATCTATCTACATATATATAATATAATATAATATAATATAATATAAATTTATATGCATATATACATACGTATATGCACATACTTGCATCTATATATATATATATATATATATATATATATATGTTTATGTGGACAGAGGAGGTCACGAAACGTGTACAACACAAAATACGAAGTACGAGTATATGGAATGTGAGCTATTTTTTCGAACAATGAAAGATACAAATAAAAAACAAGACAAACAACATAAAGAACGACACTTCATCAGTTGTTGGCTGTTTTTATACTCTCGTATTTCGAGCATTTAACAACAATATACGCTTTCGACAAAACAGTTGCTCCTGCAAAGCAAATTCAGGACAGTGAAAACAAACAGGAAAGGCTGCTAAGCCTAAACGAGTCTGTGGTGGCGAAGGCGTAAAGCAAGCTTGGACAAGAGACAGACAAGAACACGCCTTCCTTGATCTAGCTACAAGGGAGAGAAAGAAAGAAACACAAGTTAGGAGAAGAAAGATGACCGATGGTCACGTGGGAGCCATCTGAGCAAGGGAGGAAGAGTGAGAGAAAGAGAGAGTGACAGGCAGAGAACTGTGAAGGGGAAAGGAAAAAGTTGGAGATAAGATAAGGGAGAAAAAACAGGAGGGGGAAGGGGAGCTCCCACGTAACCATCGGCCATCCTTCTCCTATGACATAATTGGTACAAAGGAGAGTTAACATAGTTACATGTAAAAGGTTGCAGTAATGCGGTGCCTAGATTCACTCATAATATGAAAGAAAGTGGGGAGAACAAGCTAGGGACAAATAGAAACGAATAGGAAATGAACAGAACACAGCCACAAGGCCAAAAGAACACGAATGGTGGGTAACGCTTAGAGGGCAATCCTAAAGGATTAAAGGGACAAAAAGATATGTACCAGTGTAACAGAGAATTTAGGACCGGGCAGCAACGTGACCGGCCTAAAAAGGAAAAAGGAAGAAAGGCTGGCCACGGGCCAAGTGTCAGCAGCAAGCAGAGGAGAAAGAGGGTGTGAGAGATAGAGTGTGTGTTTGTGTGAGACAGAGATAAAAAGCAGGGAAGGGATGAAGAGGAAAAAGAGAAGGAAGAAAGGCTAGAAATAGAAGTAAGAGGGCAAGAGAAAGGAAAAAAAGAGAAGAGACGAAGAGAGGAAAAAAGAGAAAGAGGAAATGCTAGAAATAGAATCGAACGGATATCAAAATAATTTACCATTAATAAAAACCAGGGTGCGTTGCATTCCGTTACTTAATAGGTGAAAAATGTATAGTAAATGCACAAACGAAAAATAAAAATATATATAACGTATATTGAGTGCACAATCGGATGGAAGACGGACACAGAAGGTCCTTGATTCTTCATCAGGTATCAATTAGATGTCATTACTCAGTTT
>NC_043000.1:47206414-47236414 GCF_006345805.1 Octopus sinensis
ATCTCCTCCAAATTTCATTCTATTTTATTAAATTTTGGAAAGATACCTAACAAACAATATATGTCGTGACTCAAATTGCTAAAAATAGCAGCCAATCTCCATTAGATTATAGTTTATTGCCATAAAAATTCAAACAATATGTATGAATCTTATATAGCGTCTGTGAAGATACTCAACGTTCTAGAAAGAACAGCTGATCTTCCTCAAATCATAGTCTACTTTACTAGAACGGGAAGGACATTATCTAGTGTTTTTTAATATCTTATGAAACAGTAAGCTAGAATTTAAGCGTGATGGGACTGTTATTTCTAGTTAATAAACCATCATGTATATGATCCCTTATTAGCACCCATGTCCTTCTCATTCAAAAGTAGACTGATATTTGAGGAAGAACAGCTGCTTTTTCTAATGTGTGGAGTAACCACATTGACGCCATATACGATTCATGTCGCTAACATTTTGTCTATTTTTCTAAGTTCACAAAACTGGAAGACTAGACCAGATGTTAGCAATTGGAAAGATTTGGTTAGATGTGAGAGCGTAGCTGAACAACATTCTTCACGTTTTCATTGGACCATTGTAAGTGTGATGCAACTCTCTATTCTCGGCCAAGACTTTTATCGCCATAAAATGATTCAGCACAGAAGACATGTATCTTGGTATGGTATGGTATGAAATAAGGTTACGACAAGCATTTTGGTTGAGCACTATCACCACAGTAGTGAAACAGGTTTATCTTCAGTTATTTTGATCGTTTCTTCTAGTCAGTGAGTTTGTGAAGCATACAGCCATAAATATGCCAACTGCCGGAAACAGTACACCGAAGACAGGCGCCTAACGGATCAGGACCTGGTCGATATTATTACGCTCCTAGAAGTCCAGAAGAGTTAGGTTCAGTGCTCCAATAAATGACAAACAGAGTAGGTGAAGAAGTAACGTAGTAGATCTGAGGATGGGATTTACGGAAGGCAGTGGGGTGCAGGCCATGGGCAAGGGGAGATGCAAATCCTTGTGAATCAAAAACCTGTTGAAAACGTGTGTGTGAGTGTGTTTAGCCATATGCGTGTGTATACCCATATGTATGTGCGTGCTTATGTGCGTGTGTGTGTGTGTGTCTATATGTCTGTTTGCCATAGTCTTCTATCTTATTTACAGGATAGTTTACTCCAATAAATCTCACAGTGGAAAACTACGCTCATGTAGACACCGTATATACATATATATTATGAAGCATCATACGATTCTAACTTATTACAATAGCTGTGCTGTGTCAATAACCAATGTATTTTAACTCACTGTTACGCCGAGCTGACGAGGAATGATCCAAACAGTCGGATAACTTGCTAGAAATAAAGCTCAATCTAATCCAAATCATAACTCAAACTACCTTAAAATAAGAAAGTACACTCTCGGTAATATCGTCAGAACACAAACGGGCGTGATAGTGATGAGTGTAACAACTCTAATTATAGGTTTGCTCTAACAATGTTGACTTGAGACTGAACAACAATAATTATGAAGAACTAATCCATTTTAACACCACTACATGGCAATTGGGTCTTTGCTAAGACTTAGAAACACGGAATGATTTAGGAGTATTAAATTTTTAAATCCTAATTCTGAATTAACGAGATATAAGAGGTTAAGCCCCATTTTTGCGTATTCCTCTCAAAGAGTTTGGAAACTAGAACTACCTACTGCTCTATTGCAATAACGTGAAGTTATGAATAAATATCTATAAAATGATATGAAAAAGTTAAAAAATAATGATTATTGTTTCTGATCTTTCAGACACAAGGCCAGCAATTCATAAATCTTTTTACCTGAAATTGTGTGATAAGCTACAAAAGCCAAACACACAATTCCACCTCATCATATTGATAATAAAAAAAACTGTTTGGGAACATGAATATCAAAAATTGACTTTCTTCTAGTATATTATTAATATTTATCATACCGACTTCAGAAATCGAATAGCAAATATCTTTAGTTATCCAATAACTTTGGCAGCTTTTACAACGCTACGACTGAGCGTTAAAATAGCTACACAACAACTTAAATGTGGACCAGATATATTTCAACTTTGCAAAAGTCTTTGATAAAATAAAATATGGTATGATATGTCACATAATACGTGATCTTAGTGTTGCCGAGAAGCTTGGAGAGAGGCTACACGACCTTTAAAACGACAGAAGCCAAGCAGTGGTGGCAAATAGATCCACCTCTAATTAAACACAAACAGTGAGTAATGTTTTACTCGGCACTTTCGAAGGGCCACTGCTATTCATAATGGTCCTCTGAGATATACTTATAACTGCTCAGATAGCCACCCTTTCTAGTAATGCAGACGATACAAAAGTGTCTCAGAGGATACAAAATCCACGAGGTTTTGCGCACCTGCAACGGGAGATAGACGCAATGTATAAGTGGACTGGGGACAATAATGTGCAGTTTAATGCTGAAAAATTTCAAGCGCTGTGCTATCAGAACATGAAACTGAATGAAATGCTGACAAGATACATTGGCCAGCAGGGATGGCAATCGTTGAATCAAAACCAGTGCAAGACCTGGGTATTGACATGTGTAATGATGTATCTTTCCGGATGCATATTACAAAGTTGGCAATAAAATACAGGCGACTGGCTGGATGGATGCTTAGAACAGTCAGAACGAGAAAACAGGAAACCGTGATGGTTCTCTGGATGACATATGTCCTCAGCTGCTTAGAATAATGCTCCCAACTATGATCACCAAATTGACGGCAGAACTGGAAACAATCCTGCGAAGATACACCAAGTAGATCGTTGCAATGCGACATGTCAGCTATTTAGAATCGTTGGAAACGTTAAGACTTTACTCCGTAGAACAAAGGCTGGAAAGACATGCTTTGATATACATCTGAAGAATCCTGGAAAGACTTGTACCACACTTTGGAATTGAAAGTTACACAAACAGCAGAACGGGTTACCAGTGCCAGAGATCCCAGCATCGTCATCAAGATATAGGACCATATATTGCAACAGCTTGGGCGTCAAGGGCTCACTGCCCTTCAGTATTCCCTAAAAGCCGGAGGGACCTGCATGGGGTGGATGTAGGTTTCTCGAACCCAAAACTGGGTCTCCTTCCGTCTAGAGTTATTGATGAGTATTTCTCGCGACAAAAGACACAGATGAGGGTAGCAGCTTCAAACTTCCTCATCCAGGAGATGTTTCAAGTAATGAAGGTCTAACATAAATAATGGTGGTGCCCCAGCATGACCGCAGTTCTCAAGTTGAAGCTAGTTAAAGAGTTGAAGAGTATATATGACATATTATCTTATATTTATATAGACAGAGATATAGTTAACATTAAGGCAAATTCTCTCTCCTTGTTCTCTCTCTCCCTTTCATTCTCTCTTTCAAAATCGACAACACTGCACTAGGATAGGGGACGTAGAAGAAACCTCTCACACCGTTCTTTTCACCGGTAATTGAAAAAAGTTGGAACTTCTAGTTAGTAATCTCTTTTCATAGAAAACGAAAATGACATGCTACTAGTACCATTAAGTATAGAACGACGATGGTTAGAATAGTTCTTGGATGTAAGGATAATTGTATCATTTTTTAAATCTTAGAATATTATCTCTCTATATATAAACGGCAGTTTGTCTGTCTGTGTGTCTGTGTGTCTGTCAGGTTGTACGCTCACCCTGACCACGGCTTTCAACCGATTCTGATGAAACTTGACACACACACATAGCCCAATGTCATAATTCAAAACTAACACAGCGAAAATTTTGAAAAGTTCCCCCAGCTCTGAAAAAGTCGATAAATTCGACATGGGGTCGAGAATCTAAGCTTTTTATATGCAACACATTTTCTGTCTAGGGGACACAACTCGACCTTTTTATCGCCCAAAGGGACAGCTAGGAACATCGTATACACAGAAGTATTCGAGTAAAGAGAAGATATTGCAACCTACACATGCGCCTTCGTTCCCAAGAGGGAAAGGACTAGATTGGGATTAGTCGTTGCCTACTAGGGGCTCTTACATACCCGGGCAATGCCGGGCTATGCTGCTAGTTATACTATAAAGAAGTCAAGTGTATTTTCATTTCTTACACGGCAATTGGTTAATGTTTGCCAGCAGATTCAGAATTCCGTCGTTGTTGTTTAGCCTCTATTTTAGCCATGATTGAGATGATTAAATGTGACTCAGCCATTATTTCGCGTTCTGCTCTCAGGAATGACACATTTGGTGCTGCAATATTATTTCCAATACCTTTCCAGCTTTTTACAATGGTAGAGTGTGATTTGAGTGAGTTCTAGCTACTATTTCTAACAACTTCAATGATCACGTAATAAATAGTCTTTTTACCTGAAATTGTGTGATAAGCTACAGAAGCTAAACACACAATTTCACCTCATCATATCTAATACTTATTGTAAACTTGGTAATCAAGGAAACTAATGTTTGGGAACATGAATATCAAAATTGATATTTTCTTCTAGTATATTATTAGTATTTATCTTACCGAATTCAGGAAGTCGAAAAGCAAATATCTTTAGTGTGATTTGAACTAGCAATCCAGACAAATGAAAGACAGTACTAGAACGAGGCTCTTAGTCTGAATCAGTCCGATCCGGTCTGGTGCACCACTATTTCTGTCAACTTACCGCCATAAAATTATAAATAATATTTTTATTTAGATTCTAGTTGAGTAACACGATTGATTTCAACATTTGTTCAGACTGCTGATTAAAATAACATTAGTGACTGTACTTTAGTTTTAAACAAACACGCTCAATAAGATGATGACTAATGCATTAATAATTTACTGCCTTAACATCATTATCCACGCCACCACTGTCGCTATCATCATCATTATTGCTTTTGTCACTTCCATCATTACTCTTGTCATTATCTATCACCCATCTGCTTACCAATTTTGAATCGGAACTCTATAACAAAGAATCATATAGATTATCTTTAGAAATTCATCATGTCCATTTTGACAGTATTCTATGAAGATATTCTTAGTTAGTAAACACAGATGCAGAAATTTATTGATGTCATAGCTAAATATATTTGGCAGCAAGAAACTGCATATGTATTTAGATCCATTTTCAAAGGTTCTAAAACTTAGCATCAAACGAATTTGGAAGATAGATGAAAATTGATCACTATGCATAATTAAATTTGTTCTGAGGTTGGCAAAAGTTTTTCTATTTGTGTTCAGGTTATAAGGCAATGAACGATGACGAAGAAAATTCTTTATGACATAAATTGTCCGTATAAAACAACCATATATCAGATAATTTATTAGTAATGGGAAAATGAGTTGGCAAAACTTTTCCTTTTATATTTTGTAATCTGCATTACATAAGGTAACAATATCTTTAAATAAGCGGTAAACTACAGGCAATCTAAAGTTAAAAATTCAGAAACCTGTTTCAATTCTTGTCTCAACACATTTTATTTATTTCTTGATAATGTTTTTCAAAATTGAAAATGTGTCTATTAATTTGAATAGCAAAAACCAGAACCAAGTGTCAAACGTCTCTGAAATCACTGCCTACTAACAAAAACTGAAATCTATAATCTATACTTGAACAACCATACTGGATTGTCAGAACTCATTTCTTTACAGATTTGATCATTCGGGAATACTACTTTCTCAATTAGGCCTACATAATGTTTTTAATTTTAATACAAGGCCAATAATTTTGAGGTTAGGAAGCAAGTCGATTATATCATCTCCACCGTACTAGACTGGTTCTTATTTTATCGACACCGAAATAATGAAAGGCGAAGTCGATCTTGCGAGAATTTGAGCCCAGAACGTAAAGAGCAGGACGAAATGCTGCTACAGCAATAGCCGAATTGTTTGTTCCTTATTTTCCTATATAACATATAAAGGTTAATTGTATGTTCCTTATTCTACAGCTTTGAAAAGGAATGGTATAAATATTGCAATGAGAGCCACTTGAAGATACCCAAGAAGAAAAGGACTGAGTGCAAGAGCTGCGACAAAAGAAATTAATGACGTGGAAGGTCCAATCAAACGTGTAACACAAAACAGATTCAAACATTTCAAGGAAGGTGACACCAACTCTGAAAACACAACAAAGAAGATGAAGCCTTGTTTGAAATGTTTGAACAGCAACAGCCAAACACAACCATATGCACATTGCCAGTAGATCTTGGACTTACACAAAGCACCATCAATCCATAGACATAAACTCGGCCTTGCGAACAGAGGCTTTCAAAAAGCTCCTCATGAACAAACCTATGACCAGGATCAACGACGTGTGGACACTTGCAAAAAACTGTTTGCAAATCCTCAGGGTGCCCGTTTTTGGCGTCTAATTGTAACTGGAGATGAAAAATAGATCTAATTTCACAATAAAAGAAATCAGTCGTTTCATTCAGGACAAGTTATCAAACAAACAATGGTAGGTTGAACAGGAGGTCATCTGCATTTGGCGGAATTTCGAGGGGTTGTTGCCATATGTGTATGTCCGATTTGGTGATGCCGTGAACGCTAACTTTTATTCTCAACGACTGCAGTGAGTATATGATGCTTTGAAAGCTCATTAGATGGCATTGGTCTATCGAACATGCGCACTCCCACTGCATGACATTGACACAGCACACACTGCCAATGTTACCAAGTGCAAACTTGGGGAACTTGAGGGGCGGGAATTGCTGCCTCATCCTGTCTGTGTTCAGAACTTTCTCCCATGGATTACAACTTTTCCGTACTATGGCTCATTTCCTGCACGGCCTGTTGTTCATCAATGTGCATGAGGTTGAAGGCGGTGAGGTAGCAGAAACGTTAGCACACCGGGTGAAATGCCTAACGGTATTTCGTTGCCGCTACATTCTGAGTTCAAATTCCGCCGAGGTCGACTTTGCCTTTCATCCTTTCGGGGTCGATAAATTAAGTACCAGTTACGCACTGGGGTCGATGTAATCGACTTAATACCTATGTCTATCCTTGTTTGTCCGCTCTGTGTTTAGCCCCTTGTGGGTAATAAAGAAATAGGTATTTCGTTTGCCGCTACGTTCTGAGTTCAAATTCCGCCGAGGTCAACTTTGCCTTTCATCCTTTCAGGGCCGATAAAATAAGTACCAACTACGCACTGGGGTCGATATAATCGACTTAATCCGTTTGTCTGTCCTTGTTTGTCCTCTCTGTGTTTAGCCCCTTGTGGGTAGTAAAGAAATAGGTATTTCATCTGTCTTTACGTTCTGAGTTCAAATTCCACCGAGGTCGACTTTGCCTTTCATACTTTCAGGGTCGATAAATTAAGTACCAGTTGCGTACTAGGGTTGATTTAAGCGACTAGCCCTTTCCCTCAAAATTTTGGGCCTTGTGCCTAGAGTAGAAAAAAATGCGGATGAGGTTGAAAACATGTGCAGGGAATCTTTTGTATATAAACCGGCCAAATAGTATAAGCGTGGAATTGAGCTTCTGGGACAACGGAGGCAACAGACAATATAATATGATGGTACACATTTTGATAAATAAAGGTTTCTCATATGTAAATTTACTTTGAACTATTTATTAAAGCTCGAATTACGAAAAACACTTTTGACCAACCTGGTACTTACAGACAGACACTCCACCCACACATAAAGACTCACACACATATACACAAATGCAAATTTTATTGTTTAATGTTCTGTAATCTAATGGTCCAATAAAAAGTCATAAAATAAGCACCAAAATGATAAATACAGAGTAATGCGGTTGATGTGCTCAAATGGTCAGTATGGCCGTTGTCCTTTGATGGAGACTAGGAGAAAAAGTACACACTTTTTATTAGGGTTAGTCTGGATAAGAATGCTAGCATTAATGACGTTTTCATATTTTCCTAAATTAGTGGTAATTTACTGGATTTCTAGCCTAAATTTAAAGTGTTGTCTGTTGACGATTCCCAAAGGCAATGTTAGAACGTGAGTGGTTGAAGTATACCATTTATGAATAGAAACGGACCCTTAGCTGCACTTCCATCTACCAATTTTCCTCTATCAGTAATTATTGACTTGTGGCTTTGTAGAAAGCTATTATACAAAGTTGCCCCGCAATGCGATTTACCCACAGACCGTCTAGTCAGGCACACACAATCATGCGACAACCATGCATGATTGTATAAATTAACGATGATATTTTGAGTGTATTTTGAAAAGTTTACTGTCGTCATTTGAAAGAGAACAAATAGGAAATCTCGTTCCATACGAAGGGCATTCCCCAATGTCAATTTCAAAAGAGAATTTTTTTTACATTAATTTTTCCTTTTATTTTAACCGATGTTTAACTGGTTGCAATATGTTTGCATGTTCATAAGGCGGCGAACTGGCGCTAGAAAATTGTTTAGAAAACCAACATTTCTATCATTTTGCATTCTGAGTTCAAATTCCACCGCGGTTGACTCAACCTTTAATCTTTTAGGGGTAACAGCTGAACACTGGGGTCGAAGTAATCGACCTACTATCTTCTCCCGAAATTCTTACCCTTGTGCTAATATTTGAAATCAATATGAATGCATAAGGCAAAAAATTCAAAATCGGTTTTACAGTTTAAAATTTGTCATTTTCAAAATGTCAGCAGTAAATTTTAAACTTTGATGTGTTAGAGCAACGCAGAAATAGAAATTTTATTAAATTATCACAAAACATTTATTACCTTGCTGAGTAATTAGTAAACTACTGAATAATTGTGTTTGCCATAAGTAGTTGTTAATCCAACTGCTCTTTAAGTGATATATCACTCTCTGGGTGAGAGATGGAACTTATAAATCTCAATTTAAAACAAGCAAACGACTTAAGAGGATATATATTTAAATAATTAATCTGCAATGTAATGCAGCGTGTATATATACTTGCATACATGTACATACACACACAAACTCACATGCGCACATATATAGGTATGCGTGTTTACATACTGACGCATAAATATATGCGTATACACTCACACAAACACAAAATCAGAAAATCTCTATAAGAGGTGAAAGTAGTAACTATACTGAGAAGTAATGTTTATCGCCACTTGAACACGGCTGTTTCGTTACTATCGTTTTTAACATCTGGTGGACGCTTCCTCCAGATGGTTATCAATGCAATCTGCACACGATATATTGCAAGTGGGGAGCAAACTCTACCACCTTCTAGCGACGATGATGCAACCACCAAACTGTCCAGTTTCAAGCTATTTGTGATTATCGTCAGTGGTGGACACCTATCCGATCCGCTAGAGATTAATTCTTTATTACAGGAACAAAGCCTAATTACAGAGGAGACATACAAAGACATTCGGGAACATAAAACATATGAACAATGCAAATGAGTCGGCCATCTCGCTCCCGCTGCGAGAGGAAACCGTGTATTCCTTTAACACAACCTTTAGTCTCGCTTCGAGGCGAAACCGCGACTTCCCTCTTCGCTTTGGCCATACCATTATAAACCTTTTAAACCAATGTTCATACAGTGCTTACTTTTCTTTCTTTCTTTTATTCTTTTACTTGTTTCAGTCATTTGACTGTGGCCATGCTGGAGCACCGCCTTTAATCGAGCAACTCGACCCCGGAACTTATTCTATCGCTCAAACCGCTAAGTAACGGAGACATAAACACACCAGCATCGGTTGTCAAGCAATGCTATGGGGACAAACACAGACACACAAACACACACACGCATATAAATATATATGCATATATACGACGGGTTTCTTTCAGTTTCCGTCTACCAAATCCACTCACAAGGCTTTGGTTGGCCCGAGGCTATAGTAGGAGACACTTGCCCAAGGTGCCACGCAGTGGGACTGAACCCGGAACCATGTGGTTGGTAAACAAGCTACTTACCACACAGCCACTCCTGCACCTTATTTATTTTCCTTAAAAAAAAACTAAAAAACAAAAGAAAAACCCAAATGTTTATCACATTGTTCAAAAACATTTTAACAGTTTCAAATTTTACATTATTTTTTCCTTTTTTTTTTCTAAAAAGTTCAAACAATCATTTCTCTCAGTTACAGTCTTTACAAAATTATAATGACTTACTACTTACTCCTTTCAAGCTGGGATTTCCTATCTCACAATAATTTTTCTTTTCGTTTGTGCTTTTCATGTCTCTTTTTGCTCATATTTTTCCTTCTATTTTATGTGTTCTTGTATTTCCATCTCTAAGTCTGTGTGTTCGTGTATTTGTGTGTATGTGTGTTTTTGTATATGTGTGTCTGTGTGTTCGTTTGACTGCATCTCTACGTGTTTCGTCTATGTGTCTATGTCTTTAGGTTCCCGTAATTCTGGGTTGTCTCGTTTCTGGTCAAAATAATTCTGTACTTTTAATTCCTTTGTTGGTACTTCCACTAGTAATTTCTTTTTTGCCGTGGGTTGAGTTTCTTCTTATTTCCTTTGCACTTCTTCTTTTCCACTGTCGTCGATGACTTTCTTCTCTCTCTTCTCCTGGGTTTTACTTCCGCCAAATTCCTGTCATATGCCCCTTGTGAGTAATAAAAAATTACAAATTCTTGTCATATTATGATCTCTGCTTTTCCCTTTTTCCACAACTATATCTTCCTGTACACTCTCTTCCACCAACTCTACAACTGCTCCCAGATGCCCTCTTTCACCGCATCCGTAACATTTTGGGGGTCTCCCCTCCAACATTACTTCCTGCTTTTCACCGTTTGGTAATTCCACAGTTTCCGCCATTTCGTCGTAATATTCTGGGATTACAGCGCAAATTACTTCAATGCCATATTCCCGTCAATTCAATTGTTGACTTCTGCTTACTATGCAAATGTTCAAGTTTTCACTTCCCTTCCCCAGCCCTGAATTAAATATTCCGACTATTACCCATACTGGGTCTATCGAAGGTGGGATTCTTGCTACCTTACGATACATTTGCCCAAATAGTTCGGCACCAACGTCCATTTCTCTCCCAGTATCAGTCCGTTATTCAATTTCGCATCCTCTTCTGATGCAAAGGTGACTATTATAGTCGCATATTTCCTTCCTCTTGCAAAGAAGGTTATTCCTTCACCCATTTGTTCCTTGAATATTTCCTCCATCTCTTCCTGCGGCGCGTGTTCTATTCTCCTATTTTCATTCGAAAATGTTCTGAATATCGCTGTTTTGCTTTCCATTTTTCTTTTTTCCTCCTCTTGCATGGTCATTTTTATGTTTTACCCTTTTTTCTATCATGCCATAATATTTTGCTATCTTCTCTTCATTCCACTCCATCCTCTTCGGCTTTAGCACACGTGGGGGTCTATGGTATCTCGATCTCCGGTAGCTTCCATGTAACTTCTTTTCTTCCAATATTCACTTCCATCAAATGACGGTGTATTCGCAAAACATTCCGCTTAGCATTCTTAACAAAACAACAAAATGTACGGCCGCTAGACATAAAAGTAGTTCGCGCCAGCTCGCAGTATATAGAAAAATAAGTGACAAGCAGTCACTGATCTTGCAACAAGTAAAGTAGCTTGTTAGAAAATATCTATAAGAGATGAAAGCAGTAGCTATACTAAAAAGTAATGATTATCGCAACTTCAACATGGCTGCTTACGGGAAAGTGACCTCAATTTGGTTGTTACAGTGATAACGTATCGGTCATTTTACACTCTGGCCTTCTTTAGGTATCTGTTATATTCGAGAAATTTCTCTGAACTTCCTTTCCAAAACAACTTTTATTGAATCCACAATTATAAATTGTTCCCATTCAGTTATTCATAACAGGCATATTCCCGTGTTTGTGATTTTCCTCTTTCTCTTGTTACTTTCTCGTTCTGCTTGAACTAGATGATATATAGTTACTGACTAAGAGAATGAAATGGCTCCACCAGTTAAAGTTCTATTACACATTACACTAAATCTTAAGTTCACAATTCCATGTCAATTAAAGAAATCCATTTGGTATTCTTTGTTATGCTAGCTCTTCTGGGTAGTTAATCAAAGCCTAGCCTATGTTCTAATACTTTTATGAAGTGTCAATATAAAGTAATTTTGTATAAAACAAAAATTAGCTTTCGCCAGTGGCAACAATTTGTACAACAAGGTCGAATAGGGGGTGTATTAAATGCATACAGAATTGATCCGTTTTTATTGGAACTATTTTAGCATCCAGGGATTCTAGAACAATCACACTGTAGTAGTTGGAACTAACTTGAAATGAAAAATGGAGATGATATCGAGAGACAAGTATTATCCTAAACTGACTTACCATTAAGATAAAGGCACTATGATCCTCTATATATACCAGAGAACAACCGTCGACACCTGTTTCAATTTCCACAAACATCAAATGAAAGGAAATACTAGTATATATTTCTTTACTACCCACAAGGGGCCAAACACAGAGGGGACAAAAAAGGCCAGACAAACGGATTAAGTCGATTACATCGACCCCAGTGCGTAACAGGTACTTAATTTATCGACCCCGAAAGGATGAAAGGCAAAGTCGACCTCGGCGGAATTTGAACTCAGAACGTAACGGCAGACGAAATATGAAAGGCAATATTAGTATATTAACACAAAGTTTATGCTTGTAAGTGGGTAATTTTGGCTCACATAGCCATTTGCTTGTGCTTTACAAGCTTGAAAGCATTGTCTAATGTGTAGCCTCAACCACATTCAAATCGGAAGAGGAGATGTAATTGGTCAAGTGCAACTTAGTTTCTTGTGGACAAGCTAAGACTTATATAGGAGACTGTTAGTAACTGTTGTCGGAAGTCTCTGCAATATTCCACTGGAGGCTCAAGGCGCAGCTAGGATCTAAAACAAACAACAGGGATCGAGATTAACTTACGTTTCCAAGAGATCGACTTCCTAGATTTCCCTGATATTATTTTCAAGTTACTCATTTGAAACTGACACTGGAGAAATGTATTCCTGTGACAGCAAATGAAATTTCAAATTGTATTACTTCTAGAAAAATCCTGTGGAATGCGTTAGTACATGCAGTTTTTCAAATTGTCAAAAGCCTCAATATCCAACCTCCTGGACTATGCAGTATGAAAAATGTACCGAGTTATATGTGGGTTTGGGTCGTCATATCATTGGTCTCCGCGTAACTATATTTATAATAGTACGTAGCACTAGCGTCTCTCCTGTCCCGAGGCCTAAATGCGTGTAGCTGCTGATAATACCATTACTTGAAGTAGTTAGTATTTAGTACCCTATAATTCTTCTGGAGTGGGTATCGCTTTAGAAACACAAATCCCTCTATGTATTTAAGCAGCTTAAGTTTAGATTTGCAGATGGTGGAGCTGTTGGATAGCTGTATGCTTTCGGCTGTGGTACATAAAACTGGTAGCAATATGTCCATTCCAGACAAGGTGAGATAATACTAACATTGCGTTTCTTAAGATTTTTGCGGTATTTGTATGTAGCTGGAAAATCGTATAGCATCTTACAGAGGATAGAAATATTCTAGCCATATAAACTTTGTATGAGTGAAGGGTTTATCAAAATTGCTTTACTCTTCCTTTTCCGCCAGTGCAGAGAGGATAGGCAGTTCTCCATATAAACCTCTCAGCCGCTTCATGTGTATTTATCTTGAATGCTTCCAACAGATCAACCCACAAAAATAATGTCAGGGAAAATCGAGAAATTAGCGCCTGCATACAACAATACTGACTAACTTTTGCAATTTCTAGTGACTGTCATCCCGAAACATTCGCTCATCATGTTGGAATCAAGTTTAACATTGACCACTAAAAGACTAACGTGACCAGAGAAATACAGATAAGACTTCACATATAGTAGACATTTGATCGCTTATGTAGGTGTTTTCGTGTCTATGGAATTCTAAATGATGGCGGTATGAGTCACCAACTCTGCAATTAATATATACAAACACATGTACATATACAACACAGACATACACACATATACATACGTGCATACTCATATATACATATATGTATATATATATATATATATATATATATATATATATATATATATATATATATATATATATATATATATATATATATATATATACACAGCAATATATAATTATTGATGTATATATAAACATGTATATGTATTTATATATTTTCCCCTCTATCTTCCCTTCTCTGGATCTTTCCCTCTCCTATGTTTCCGACGAAGAGCTCCGCTCGAAACGTTAAACCCACCTTCTTTCCTTCTTTCCTGAGCGTCCAATAATACTATATTTGTTCCACGTCCTCGCGTTGTTGTTTTTTTGTGCTTTCATGTTTGGATTAACTGTATTTATATATATGTACATATGTGTATGTGTTTGAGTGTTTTAGCTACGGCTTTAAGTCTCTTCAGAGTTACCTCTCTTCGGTATTTCCCACTGATAACGGCTAAAGAGCTAGAAACATATTTAAGCATCCGGCAAAGGGCAGCACTGGACAGATATGGAGGTTTTACTCCTTTTTACCATAAGAAAGAATGTCTTCACGGTAACTGGTAATTTGCCTTTACAAGCTAGAATATGTCACAAGTATATTTTAACTATGTGTGTATGTATGTGTGAGCATGTGAGTGTGTGTGTGTGTGCGCGCGTAGTACACAGGAGGGCATATTCACACAAATATACTTACACTGTAATTACCATGTGTACACATAGGTGATTTGAGTGTTCCCTTCTGCATTGTGAAAATCTGTGTGCGGTGCTGTGGTAATTCAATTGTATTGTTTCCCTGCGGATAACTGTGTGATCAAATGGTTTTGCGTGATTTGCTGTGAAGCGGCGTTCGTTCTTTCATCACATCGTCTGTAAAGGTGTAATAGAGGAGGTTGACAATTGATGATGTGTGAAAATTTTCATTTAAATAAACTTTTGATATTTACATCGTTTTTCTTGAAAAATGACTTGTCTCGTCATTAGTTTGCTTTTCCTCATTCATCATCCAAACTTTGAATACTTTATCTTTGATCTTCGTTGGCTGGAAACTTTTCACAGAGATAGTGTGGTATGGAATTTAATGTAGTACTGTCTTTTTCTTGAAAACAATTTAATTTACGATAAGAAAAGATATACTGCTTTTTTGTTTGTCACAATATTCTTTATCTTTCAAAATATTCAACAACTTCATTGCGTTGTATATCCTTAGATTTATAGATTTTATAGTTAACTAGATTGTATATATATATATAATATATATAATATATATATATATATAATATATATATATATATATATATATTATATATATATATATATATATATATATATATATATGTATATATATATACAAAGAGCAATAAAGATTCAAGTTAATTTAAATGAATTTACTTGAATATGGTACCTAACTTAGATGCACCAAAAAAAACTATACTGATTTAACAATACAGTAATGTGGGGTGATTATAAGCGAGAAAGAAGCAACAAGAATGGATAGGTTTTTAGTACGATCGTTTCATACAAGGACAGGTTTTATTAAAAGTTGCAAAGATTACAGCATATAAACGAGTCCCGCACTCATCAGCTAAAATACATGTGAGTTCTCTAGACATCCTAGTGTTTGAGGCTATACTCATGAAGTAATGTAGATAATTAATTAACATAAACAGATTTCTAAAGTTCATTAAAGTTCTTTAAAGATGATGTACAGTCCTATCACAGAATTTTAAAAAAGTTTTGATAGCATCACAGAGAAGGTGACCTAATCCATATGAATTTCCATAGATATGATGAGGGATTATATACTCACAGAATATATATATATATAGACAGATAGATAGATAGATATAGATATAGATATATATATAATCAAGGATAATATCTCTCTCTCTCTTTATATATATATATATATTGTATGTATATATACATACACATATATATAGTATCAAAAATGAATATAATATATTAAATATATTATAATATAGGTGGCTCGTATAAGATGTAGTAAGTAGCTTGCTTACCAACCACATGGTTCTGGTTCAGTCCCACTGTGCGACACCTTGGGCAAGTGTCTTCTGCTATAGCCTCGGGCCGACGAAAGCCTTGTGAGTGGATTTGGTAGACGGAAACTGAAAGAAACCTGTCGTATATATGTATATATATATATATATATATATATATATATATATATATTATATATATATATATTATGTGTGTGTGTGTGTGTGTGGTGTGTGTGTGTGTGTGCGTATGTATGTGTATGTATATGTTTGTGTCTGTGTTTGTCCCCCCAACATCGCTTGACAACCGATGCTGGTGTGTTTACGTCCCCGTAACTTAGCGGTTCGGTAATAGAGACCGAAGGAATAAGTACTAGGCTCCAGCATGGCCACAGTCAAATGACTGAAACAACTAAAAGAGAGTAAAAAGAGAAAGAGAATATATATATATATTCATAATTCTTATGAATAAACTCTGAAATTGGGACCAATAGGGTAATAACGGAATTTTAAAAAAATTTCCTTCGGCTTGTTTCGAGACGCATAACTTATAATGGTTATTGACAATTTTGTCTATTTTCGGCATATTTGGCATTAGAATTTTTCTTTTGCCCTTATTTTATAAGTTATATATATATATAAGTATGAATATATATATATATATATATATATATATATATATATTATATATATATATATATATATATATATACACATACATATATACATAACACGCACACACGCATAAGCATAAATATAAAATAATTCTGTTTATGAGATCAGTAACTGTCTGTCGGTTTGAAAGTATATATTTCGAACAAGAGTCTAGAGTCACCATCTCTAGCCAAGAAATTATTGTGTGCCGATGAAGGGAAATAATCCATAAACCATTGGTACACAGATATTGTTTTGAGTTGAGTGGGGAAACGAAGCTCCCTTGTTCAAAAATATAAAGACGCTGATAGTGCGTCAGTAGCCAGCTGGAGACGATGTTTCCTGGGGCTAAATAGCAGTAGAATTCGTCCTAATCAGGACTGCTACATAATGTTGGCAAATAATCTTTACTCTCTCTATATATATAATGTTACAAGTAATCTAAGACTAAGGCAAAATGTGCTCATTCAGTTGTTGGATGACGGGTGTTTCAATAACTGCTTTTATCAAAAGCATTCATTCATAGGTTCTTCAAAGTGATTTTGCTTTTAAAGCTACTTTACTTGTTGCCAAAGCTGTTGAAAACTTTATATCAGGGTACAATTTATTTCGATATTAATGTTAAGTGTGTGCCATTAGTTTTTCAAATACTCATCCTTTCTAGGTGTCCTTTGAATATCAGACTACAGGATTTCTACACAATAAAAACACAAGGGGTATTAAGATCGCAAACATAAATATTATCAAATTCTAATGGATTTACCAGGAGAAATACAGAGCCCACGACCTTGCTCAGGCGTCTGAGACTCGTGGGAAGGAAAGAGAAATTTATATCGAAGGAAAATGATTTTAAGACAGTTTAAACAAAGTGGATTCCATTAATTGCACCTTTGAACTAAATGATGCTAAATTGCGAGGTTGAAAACCTTTGTTACCCTATTTACAAGTGTGAATATAATACACATTTCATATAGTATCCCTGCTGCTTGATTAATTCCACTTTTCGACATGAATTTTGTATATGCTATTAATTTTAATGACTCTTGTAGATTATACTTCATTATTTATTTCTAAATGACAAGATTATTGACATAAAATATTAACTCTTTTCACAGCAAGAGGTTCAAATCTCAATTACCTCTCGGTTTGTTGAGATATGAAGACAACTTAGAAAAGTAGAAGGATTTACAAATTTTGATAATAATTGTGCTTTGGTATAAATTTTTGAATAAAACAATATGTTGCAAACAGTCATATTTTAATTGTACCTATTATGTATGGTAAGATATTAGACTCAATAAATATTTTAGAAAGAATATGTATTAAAATATAAGGAAAATCGTAAATTGATAGTTCATAAAAAACCTACTATTCAACTGTTGCCTAGTGTTCTTTACCATCTTGAAAATATGCACAAAGAGATTTATGTTGTGCTTCGGTATAAAATTCAGTACCATTAATATATATGTAATGTTATTCGTACAGCTTCACTAGAGCAAGGTCTTCTTGTTCACTTTGTGAATAGTAGGTATTAGCGTTCGGCTTGTGAAACATGTAATATTTTCAAGATCATTTTCTTTCTGTAATAATACATCACTTAAATTCACTAGTATAGCATAGAGAGTAAAAGCTTTATTTGAGAAATTCTGGAGAAAATTGGACAATTCGTTATTGATTTGTTGGAGAGCTTTTATTTGAGCTAATTGCTATTCATGCACAGAGTTTTTACACAACAATATATTAAAAAGTCTTAGCAATATAGACAAATTCCTTACAAATTGGATACATTCTTGCGCAGAAATTGTACGTGACCCCAAATATTCACTCGATTCACTTACATCTTTCTGAGGTCAAACTCATGTAATAGCTTTCATTTCGTTTCCATTTGTTAGTGAAATTGTTAGCGAAAAGCCAAAAATAGTGTGGCGCATAAACTATACTTCTGTAAATTCGATTTCACATGTAGCTCTATTTTATATTAATTCCTGATTTTCGAATAGGTGTAATACAATTTACGCGTTTGTTTCAAGTCCAACTTGCGTAGAATCAAATACAACATTATTGTCCATATGATTTATAACGTCATAGCAATTCTCATACATTTCGAGCTTACCAAAAACTCAAAAAAACCTTGCCTTTTACTCTGATACAATCTGATTATAATTTCATGGTCTTCTTCAGATATTTATATATCATAGAATCTTCGTCTAATATCAACCCTATACATATCTTTCTCTCGTCTTCTCGCACCAGCATTTCCTCAGACGTCGTATAAAAACGTGCCTATGCGAAGTGAAAGCTTCCTATGCTCTTTGTAAAATCTCAAATTTACCTAATTTTTCTTTTACACATATAGAAGAGAACTATCGGAAGAATTGAATACTTCGGTTCGATAGATCTTAGCAAAGCATACAGGATGAGCTAAAGAAGAAGTCTACTTTTACGACGCTGTAAAACTGTTTCGTAGGAAAGGATGTTAGAAGAGGAGAAAAAATACTATTCCATCAATAAGTAATGTTAGTTGAAATTTTTCTAAATTTACTGAAGTTATCAAATATATTATTCATATAATATTGATCAAATGGGCTGATATGTAAATGAGTTTGTACATACTTTTTAAAGGTAAATATTGATCCATCAATTATCAAATATACTATCAAACAAATGGAGGTGCTTCAACGTGTTCGTCCTAACTGCTAAAAATAACAGTCAATTTACAAACGGACAATACACTCGATGTGTTTTATATACTGCTCAACCAAAAAATATGATAGTCTCTGCATAAAAAAAATCTTTGATCAAAAGTCTTTTTGATCGTAGTTTACCAGGGCCTGAAAAACAACACGACAGCAACTGATCATTCCGACGGTGCACTTGCATCACGTTGTTTAACAGTAGAAAAGTGTTTACTAATTACATTTAGAACCAAACCTGTCCTAATATTTGAATGATTCGAGAATTATGTCTATTCCATTTTCTTTCATATTTTCGTTAGTATAGCATCAATACTCTTTACTTACTATGAATATTTAGCTTACGGGTCTCTGATGCGCTCTCATGACGACTCTACATATACACAGCGGTTGAACCATAAATATCTTTCCTTACAATCAATAATTACTTCTGACTTGATCAGCTGACACCCTAAAATGCCCAGGTTTCATACGCACGTATAATGCACATCTGCGGTACGGCTGCTACGCTCACTAGATTGAATCTAGAAAAAAGCCATTCGTTTGATTAGAAATGCATCCATCTCAAACAGACGTATTGTTTCCTCGCTCTCTCATTTTTATAACTATGAAAATGATCTCTGTTTCTCTGCTGCAAACTATCTTCACGCATGATATTCAGTCTCACATATCTCCCGAATTTTTATCACATGTGTTATATCACAAGCTGTTGATATCCCATGTAACACTTCCTATAACAATTTCTCTCCAGAACTGAAACTCTCTCAATCACCCTCTCACCGATGCTTTTTTCTTATAAAGACACCAACCGTAAGCGCTGAATCTCCTCTGATTACGTTATTGCAAACTCATTGACGTTATTCAATTAAGAAACGTTCGCAGACAAATATTGTTTCAAATTTTGGCACAAGGCTTGCAGTTTCTAGGATTATGTCGACCTCAGTGCTCAACTGGTATTATTTTATCGACCTCGAAAGGATGAAAGGTAAAGTCGACCTCGGTGGAAATTGAACTCAGAACAGAAAGGCGGGCGTGCCAGCGGTTCTGCCAGTTCGCCGCCTTATAGTGGACAAATATTACCGGCAGAATACATTATAGTATGTTGTAATTGCTTAATCAGACGAGAAAGATCAGCATCGATGAACTTTATGCACGGATTCATTGGTTGTTGCGAGAAAAGGGGTGAATTGACCATAATTTGCATGCCTGTTGGGAGTTATCCTCATACAAGTAATATGATACGAATCTTTACAACGGAGTGAGTTCCGTTAAGGACACCCCAAAATCTTGATGTGGTGATGTTAAGCTGAGCGACAATTTAACATCGTTACATCAGTCTACACGTGATTTTTATCCAGTCTGCTCAATAAAGAAATCACTTAATCCTTACGACAACTGATCTTCCTCCAAGTCATTATGCGATGGTGCTAAACCATCACCCGGCTTAAAACTAGTACTTTAGGCTTCTGTTCCATAATTATTAGTTATATCGTTATTGTTTTATCAAAAAGTATAATGGAATTAGCATCTTTAGCAATTTAACTTCATCTGATATAACCCCATTATGATGAATGACACAATGCTTTTTAAGATTTGCAGTATATTAACATGTATAATCGTGAACCTTCTATGCTTCACGTAGTATATTTTTTTTTATCACTTAATCGTTAATGTTGTAGCGGAATCAGTTAAAATTGAAGTGCACTGCAAAAATCATATGAATTTACATCTGATGGATAAAGTATTCCCTACTGGATATTAAATATCTCACGCTATGCGATTAATAAGATTATAACGGAAATATTTCTTCAGTGTATATAGGAAAACCATGTGCTTCAAAGTCCATATTTATTTTAATATCATTTGTGCGCTGCGTGTAATTTTCTACAGTAACACGTCTTCTTCTTTAAGCATTTCCTGGTTTGAATAGAAATTATTTCTAAAGTTGTTGCTACCATATTTAAGTCTGCACGTAAATTGATATTCTTTCAGGTTTCAGGAATTTTAACTTTTAACTTGTTACAATAATTATTTTTTCAACAATCTGACAAATTACCATTCTATAATTTTGATACCTAACATCTAGCATTGCAGATATGGCTCGTTTCTTTAAACGAGTATTAAACTGGTTTACAGATTCACTTTCACACTGCATATTACCAGTGAATATGAGCTGCTCATAAATCTTTTTTTATTCTAGGTACTAGAAATATATTAAAGCGCATAACTGTTACTTAATATTTGTTCTTATCCTGTTCTTCGTTATCATCATGAGGCAGTTTCATAAAGGTCTTAGATGTTTTATGCAAGAAACGTGTAACATTAATTCTTTCCTCTTCTTAAGATCTTCAATGTATTTACGAGAAACATGATGTTCAAAAGACTGTTGCTACCTTTTGAATTTGATGCCATTTCTGCTGCATTTGAAGAACATCATTCTGTTCAATCGCACACCAAAGTTCATTTATTTTCCTTTTCTTTAATTGTTGAATCTTACGCAAAATGCGATTACGAATGTCTTAGTTGTTCATGTTGATATCGTGAACATGGGCAGACCAACAACCTTGCTTGCTATGCAGTCTATATATAACAAAGCAAGCCAAATACTTGAAAAATAATAATTAAGAATACAACACTCAGCAATAGAAATAGCGTTGTACGCCATTCTCAAAATATTGCATTTAATTATTTTTCATTTTGCTATGTTACAAACCTATATGCTAATGTATATAATTTTGTAACTAAGAGAGGCAGTGAATGGTAAACCAATAAGCGTAACACAATGAATGTGGTAATATTTTCTTCTACTCCAAAATCAAATCCTTTTCATATTTCTCGACAGGATAAAAATAAGTCAGATTCAGGGATAGATTTAATGGAATTCACTTAGAATTAAACTTTTGTGCCACTTTTGTACTACTGTTGCGGCGTTCAGTATCACGACTAAAAGGAGCACTACGTCGGTTGCGACGGCGAGGGTCCCAGCTGATGGGATCACTGGAACAGCTTGCTCGTGAAATTAACGTGTGAGTGGCTGAGCACTTCACAAACATGTGTACCTTTAACGTAGTTCTCGGGGAGATTCAGCGTGACACGGTGTGTAACAAGGCTCACACTTTGAAATACAGGTAATACTCATTTTTGCCAGCTGAGTGGACTGGAGCAACGTGAAATAAAGTGTCTTGCTCAAGGACACAACGCGTGGCCGGGAATTGAACTCACGACCTTACGATCATGAGCCGGATGCCCTAACCACTAAGCCACGCGCCTTTACGTATAACGACTATTCTTTGGTAAATATCGAATAAACTAAAGAAACATAGTTTGTTGACAACATTTCTTGACATGCTGCTTACTATAATTACGGGGTACATTTATTAGGTATTATAATGACAAGTGCAATAATTAATGTAATTAAATTTTCCAAAAAACTATCACTTTGAAAGTGAACTGGCACAGAGTAAATCGGAGAGAAAATATTCTTCTGAAAACATTTCAGCTGTGAGAAATAAATTCTTTTTGTCCTTCCAGAAAGGAAAAAAATGCCGACTGTGTCAAACCTGCTGGTCTTAGAAACAAAAAATATTGCTAAAGATATAAAGTACCTCTTTAGTTGACAATGAATAAATGCAAAGGTCAAGTTTACATGAACTGACATTTATACTGAATAGAAAATAGAACGTTTTAGCAATAGAACACTGAACGTATCAACATCTTCCTGAAAATGGAAAGAGTAAAATATTTGAATTTCTTTTCTAGGAAACAACATAAAAATATTGAATATGAAATTGTTACACACAGAAAGATAGCTCACTTATACATACATACACAAATTATTCACCTTATATGTTAACTTGATGGAAAACAATATGCATTTCTGAATTTTCTCACCCCACCTATCTCTCTTCATATATATTTTTTATATGTACACTTAAATATATGCATATATGCATACATGCATATATACATACACTCATATAAATACATACATATATATGTATGTATACATATATATATATCTGTGCGTATGTGTGTCTGTTTGTCTGTCTGTCTGTCTCTGTATATATATATATATGCGTGGAGGCGCAATGGCCTAGTGGTTAGGACAGCGGACTCGCGGTTTCGATTCCCAGACCGGGCCTTGTGAGTGTTTATTGAGCGAAAACACCTAAAAGCTCCACGAAGCTCCGGCAGGTGGGGGTGATCCCTGCTGTACTCTTTCACCACTCTTTCTTCTGTTGGCCTGCTCGCTTAGCCAGCGGGGTGGCGTCATTCGAAGGCTAAAACAATGCGAACGCATTGTGACCAGCGATGTGTAACAACATCTGATGGTCTGGTCGGTCACGTGATCACATGATATATATATATATATATGCATGTATTAGTACACACGTTTACATATATGCAGAAAGAAAGAAAGCAAGAGAGACAGAGAGAGTGAGTGAAAGAGATAACGAGAGCAACTAGGTATAATAGTTTAGAGAAATTTGAAAGTTCATGCTTATTAGTGAGCATTTCCTCATTGCTTAACCCAAATAAGCACCAAATGAATGACGGGATTAGCATGAGTTTGTACCCCAAAATCACAAAACCTTACAGAATTAGAATTACATCTCACTAGGCTATTCAAATAGATTATATATACACAAATAGCACGAGAAGCAATGATCAGGACATTACTGAATGTTTTCAGTGATCATCCGTTAGTTTCGTAGTATATGATTATAAATGTAGGCAGGTTAACAATCCTGATAACTTTATATATACAATAGAAAGGAGAACAGAAATCAATGAACACTTTCAAATACGATCATAAAATTGTAAAATAATGTAGAAAAAAAGTTAACGGAAATATTTATAAAACATTCCTAAATATATCTAAATCACTATATGACAAAAACTGTCCAATAAAGAAGACAGTGGGAAATAAAATTATAAAGATAATCCAGGAATCTCAAAGGGATTACAGAATGCCTGCACAAAGAAAAATAAAATATATAGAGGATTCATGAATTAAAGTGACAGAAAAAAAGTATAAAACATAAGTGAAAATAATTTGAATAATATCATGAGATGTAAGGTAGTATGTTACCATAAAATAATTTTAGAGAATCAGAAAGACGGCATTTGTGGTATATGGAATGTATCAAACAGTATTATTAGAAATGGATCAAGATATTCAAGTTACAATAGGTATTTTATTGATAAGAATAAGATCATAAATAAGGATAGCGGTCATGATAGTTTTAATAAATTGTTTGTATGGAACCAAAATTGGCAGAAAATTCAATAGCCGAGAAACAATGAAAAAATGACTATGGATTATTAAGGGGTTATAAATCTGATTTCAATTTTCTTTAGAGCAATAAAGTAAAGAAAATAGATACTGTTAGTAAATATATAATTTCGATTGATTGGATTAAATCGATATAGTAAAGCAACTCAAAAAGTCTTGAAAGGACTGCAAAATTGAAGTCTGTTGCTTGTGATTTCAAACTGGTACATTTCCTAGCAAAGCGAAAATTGAAAAAATTTATACTATTTTATAAAACTGTAGATAATTACCCAATTTACACAGTACAGACTTGTTTCATTATTTTCCTAATTTTCCACTTAATTAGAAAAAGAAAAACATTTTACGGAGAAAGAAAAGGATAAATTCATCGAGATATCACAAATTATGTCCAGGTTGCACCATCATAGTAATATTAGTATTAGTGGTATGCAATTCCTTCTAATTACTGCAGTGTTTCGTTAGCAAAAGCAAAACTAGATAAGTAAATCAATACTGTTGTAGTTTGTCCTTCCTCATTTTCAGCGCAGATATATAATGTTCAACGAATATAGTCCATGCATCAGTTTGTCACTGCATGCGTTTATCTGTACTAAATCATTGATGCTTTCTCAAATGATTATTGTTTGGTTTGGCTTCTACGTTTTGGCATGTTTGCTTTGGTTGAATCTCCCAGGAGTTTGGCCCACCATTTCCATGGAATACACAAACTTCCATGTTAAGGTGCTCAATCATATGTCTTAAACATGCACATATACATTACACTGGATGGCCGTTGATCCTCCAGCTGTCCTGTGGTCTTTGACCAAGTTGATCGTTATGCATAAAGGGAAGGAGGACTTCCACGTTTTAATTTTCCGTGAGTAAGCTTCTATAACAAAACCTAATATATTACTTCACATTCATATCCCCAATAGGGACCAATAAATTTTTATCTTCGATGTCACAATCCAATATGTAAATAGCGCATTGTTAGGCGTTATATGCCTCCAATAAATTGGACATAAAGGTGCCGATTGGCGTTATGTTTTCCAAGCTATGTATCGAGTTTGTTGCTCAGTAATCTTGTGCCAACCACGTTTATTAGGTTTTGCATGTGTCCACATCTAAAACACATTAACCAACTCTTACAGGATATTGATATATAGTCCAAAAATCTGCTGTATGCTGTCATGGTCAATCTTAATGCAGATACGTACTTCATGGGAGCGACTGTGTTCATTAACTTACTGCAGAAAGAAAAAACGATATTGTAAGAGCATTTTTAAAGACAGAAAAGCTTTTAAAACCTTTGATCACATTATATTACTCGATAAACTGAAATGATACAATATCTGAGGGTTTGTGCTTATGTTGAGAAGATATTAAAAAGGCATTTACAACTAAATATAGATCTAAATTCACTCATCTAATTTATATATATATATATATATTAGATTTTTATATATTTGTGTATATATATATTAGATTTTTATATATTTGTGTATTGATGAATTTTTAATGTTTTAATATTTTAACGACTGACACATTTGGTATATCTGAAGACTGATATGCATTGATCAATGGCAGAATATATGTATTATTAAATTGCCGAACCTATCTGAAATTCTTCTGAACATATATACATACATATATACATACATACATACATATATATATATATATATATATATATATTTGTATGTGTGTGTATGTATGTATATATCTATGTGTGTATGTATGTGTCTATGTGTGAATATAAAGATATTACATACAGCGTATTTGAAGGATCAGTAATAAAACCTACGAGGTTTGATCAATAAACATCCAGAGTTCTGCCATAGTAATGAAGCTAAAGCACGCAAATCGAGCTCTGCTGTGCATGCGTACTAAGTTTAATGTTCTAGCTTACTTCTGTTTACAGCAGTGCTTAGAAGAAATGTATGTAGCGTGAAATGGTCACATTGACCATAACAGCAGACAAAGTTACCATGGTGATACCTGCTCAGAGGTCAACGAAAAGTTGCAGAAAGTGTATGTATGGAGAGGGGTGTACGAACTGCATACAAATGTACGGGTGGTTCAAACGTTTCCAACATGGCCGAAAAACTGTCAATACTGAGGAACGTTCTGGGAGACCCGTCAACAGCAGAACTGAGAAAACAGTGCAGATGTGCGTGCAGATGTGCGTGCAGCTGTGAGGAGAAATCGTCGAATCACCATCTGTGAGTTATCAGAGGATGTGGGGATTAGTTACCGTTCAGTTCATTATCAGTGAAGATTCGGGTATGAGACGCATGTCTGCCAAGTTTGTGCCAAAACTGCTTTCGGCTGACCAAAAAGATGCTCGTCTCTCAGTTGCACAAGATCTCCTTGACTGTGTCGAGAAGGATGAAAAATTTTTGAAAACTGTGCGTAGGCAGGTATCATCAAGCTTTTGGCAAAATTTGATGCCGATGCTCCGCTCAGCTTCCTCTGTGATAGTCAAGGCGATTATCACACGTTACTCAGCTTTCTACATGCACTGTTGTAAACAGAGGAAGTGACCTAGAACGTTAAAAATTAGTGCAAATGCACAGCAGAGTTTAAGGTCAATCTGGGCCTAGCAGCATTACGCTGCATACTTTAGCTTCGTTGCTATGGGAACAGTCCGGATATTTATTGATCAGGCTACGTACACGAGTTCATTTTGTACATAAATGACACGTACAGAATTTCAGAAACAACAAAATATGATCTAATTGCAGACAATACAAATAATTAATTTTTCTTTTATGGAGATATTACAATCTTTTGGAGTAGGTTACACGAGAAATGTAAAAATTAAAATGATGGTGTCTATGTGAACAAATGTTCATTATATTTTAACAAGACGAAGATTGTGTTGTTTGGAAATTGTAAAATGTGTACTAGTGGACACGCAATGAAAATGAAATTTAGATATTGTTACTATAACGGCATGTCTGCTATCTCCTTGATGAGAAATATTAATTTCTAACGTAGATACAACATCTTAGCTTTCTTTTTCTCATTTTTTTTATGAAAGGCTTATATTTAATTAACTCCAGTTACTTGACTCGTTAGAAATTATCTTTCCGTTCGTGGAAAGATGGACGGTAACGAGAATTTTGATGTGATTCGAAACCATGACGTAAGAGGTGTAACAAATTCTGCCAATCTTATGACACTGTTTTCTCTCCGCCGTTCTATTAATTTTGCTAATCAACTTTCCTGATTGCGAAATCATTCAGATTTAGATTGAATAAACAATTTTCTCGATGTGGGACCTTATCAACATTAATTATAAAGAGAAAAGAGAAATAGTCCCATATTTAATATCCTAGTAGGTAGGTCTTTCTTAATTTTTGTAATGTTTCATCCGATATATTTAATATAGTCCCACTTTGCTTTTCATAAATAATACATTTTTAAAATATAGCAACTCACATGGATGAGGTCAAGTTAGATGTGAAAAGATTACAGATAATCGTTGAGAATAGATTGACAATTAATAATGCTGATATATCGGTTTCAAATCAGAGGCACTTAAGCGTGAATCTTATTTGTGGCATGATAATAAATAAATGTTCAGAAATACTACACACATTATCATTTAAACGATCATTGTTCTTTGGCATTGAAAATAAATTAAACTGATGACCAACTACCGCTTTGTTTGAGTTTTATTTACATTTAAGTTCAACATGCGAGAAATATTGTTAACTCATTCACTTTCCTAATAGTATAATGTTATATTTTCAGTAACCTATTTCGATAAAGTAAAAATCTGCTAGTCCAATGACTTCCTTTGTGAAATTCATGGACCATTTAAGTTTGCATATATGTATATTGCGCGTGTGTGTGTGCTTACATACATACGTGCATGCATACATGCAATAATATATTAGGTTGTTTCAAATGAAATGTCGTATATGAAAAGTAACAATAAAATGTTTCAGAAGTGTTAGAGAACTGATTTATTTAATCAAAGGATGATCCATGTTCATTTATGACGTTTACCCAACGTTTCTGTCCGAATTCTTCAGTTACCTCTTCTCTATTTAAGAATGTTTTATCGCTTATGAAAAGCTCAAAATGCTTAAATAAGTGATGATCGGTAGGAGAGATATCAGGGTAATAGGGTGGATGTTGCAAGATCACATAATTCAGGCTTTGCAACTTTTGGACCGTAGCTTGAGAAGTGTAAGGATGTGCATTTTCGTGGAGAAAAATTGGGCTATCTTTATTGACTAGTCTGGGTTGCTTGTTATTCAAATTCTCATGCATACAATCAATTTCCTGGCAATACGATGTTGCAGTTACCGTTTTTCCTTGTTGCAATAATGAATAAGGAATAACTCCCTTCCCAGACCACCATAATAACAATTCTTCGAACGGATCATAGAAAAATAATGTTCGTCTCCATTTTGGATTAAAATAAAATGCAGACGAACACCTGGTCTGTTTGGATTGGGAAATCCCATAGAATTTTGCTCGTGCCCGACTGCACCACTCTCTCCGCTTTGTGCCCATACTTGCCTCTCTCTAGAGCCCACTTTTCCCACATTATCCAATGCAGTACTTTCGTGTTCAATGCAGTACCTCATCGTGTCGCCGTAATTTATATTGGTTTTCGGCCAGTCGAGGGCATTCGTTCATGGTATGGGCAATGGTTTTGACCACTCTATTACAGATTCAGCACGGTGGAGATACTTTCTCATTCCTAAGGTTGACCCTCCAATTTGTGGCCAAACTTTGGTGTTGCACTGACAGTATAGTACATCCAGTCTCATTTTGTCAGTATTCCTTTCTGCAACCAGTCCTATCTACGTTTTCCAGCAACTTCATTTGTGGCTACATGAAACTAATTGTGTAGTCACTTGTTGTTTAATGCTACTTCGTGTCTCTCTTGTATTTCTTTTGTCCTTTTCTTTTTCCTGCATTCAGTATGTTCTCGTCTCTAACTGCCACTAACAACGTTTCCTTATTTTGTGTTAGACATTTCAACAAGTTCCCAAATTCGGTATGCACGCAGTCTTCCACACCTATCAGTCTTCTCCCTCCATTTACTATCTTCACATGTAGGCGATCAGTATCTACGCGTGAATGGTGAGCTCCAAGCATTCTAAAGAGAAGTCTCGTGTTCGTGTCCATCTCTGTTACTTCGCCTTCTGTCCACCTCAGAATTCCAGCTCCATACCTCACCACTGCGACTGTGCGCGAGTTCCTTTCTGAAATTAGGTTTCTGACATTCAACTTTGAATCCACTGTTTTTATCCATCACCGCGGACACTCTTTTTTTTTTGTATTTTCTTTTTTCATATCATTATTCTTAATTCAATCTGCCCCAAACATCTGTATTTATATCAGGGTTCAGTTTCAATTGTCTTCATCATTTCACGAATTGGCATATATATATATATATATATATATATATATATATATATGTGTGTTGTTGCAAACTTTCTTCGTCCCATCACCATCACGATAAATGTCTCAAGTCCAAACT
>NC_043000.1:47238914-47328914 GCF_006345805.1 Octopus sinensis
TAAGGAGATGCTTTCACCTTGAGAGTGATAGAGAATTATCAAATCAAATTGTTTCATTTTTCAAACAAAAGAAATTTAGTTGCTTAAAACATACAGTTCATTGATATGAAAGTTATCTTTAAATTTCACTTCAATCATAATCTATTTGTTTCATGTTAAGAACCATAGAGAAATAATAAAATGATGGTAAAAGCACAAAAACCATAATAAGACTATCAAATGGATTAAAAAAGAAAATACGGGTGATTCAAAACAGTTGACAGAAAGACAATATCTTAGAAGTATTGAAAATGTTTTAATGTTCTTTCATCAACGTAAATCATTATTTTAATTCTGAATAATTGTACATCAATAACAAATGTTTAGATGTCACACTTGTTGGTTGCACTCAGTCAGTAGCTTTACCTTCTGTAAAGACATAAAACTGAACTAAATTTCCGTTACATTTTCAATAACACCTCCTCATACATACATACATACGCATTGATGATGTTTTGCTCTAACGCTGAAGGAGAAAACAATACATATTTAATGAGATTAGTGACTAGTTAAACGTTGGTATAACATTAACTATATAAATAAGATTTTTGTTTCTTGTTCAAAGAAATGTCAAGCAACTTCTTTTTAAATAGTTTTTGACGTTGTTTTTTCTTTTGCTGTTGAATGGTAACCAATTAAATATATTTCTCTGTTTTATGTGAAGCAGGGCGAGGTTATTCATTTCACTCTGTTGTGTATTTACACACCTGACTGACTATGTTACGGTTTTTCTAATTGAACAATATCTTATGAAGTTGACGTCACATATTTCTTTTGTCGACATGCAACTCAATACTCCTCCAGCATACATCTATATTTTTCATAATCAGGGATCCTGTTTCAACCAGTAATAGGGTTCTGGGAGTTCAATATTCTTTAACAGTAGCAAAATAAAAAAAATAAAACACTATACATCACAAGAAAAACAGATCCTAAATCATTGCACACTCGACTGATCATTAACACACATCTATTACCATCTATTACATTCTCTGCAAAGGTTAAAGCATTTCTAATTGTGACAACCTTACATGGTTATCACACATAACTTCATAACGAAAACACTATCACAAAGAATAGGTTTCGTTTAGAAAGTAGCACTGTCAGTTCCAAGAAGACTATCGAATAACTGTAACAAAATAAGAAAGAGAACCTTTATCCTCTACTGTTCCTAGTATTGATATGAAAAACGTTGCTTAACTCAAGTTCTTTTTGCAGCGTTAAGCAGATGACAGGTAATTTCTTCTGGAGATGAAGTAGTAGTAGTAGTAGGAGGATGAGGAGAGGGAGGAGGAGGAGAAGGAAGAGAAGGGTTGTCGTTGGTGGTGTCGATGTTGCTGTCGTTTAACCCTAGATTACCGACAACTCAATAGCCATAACTGATCGTTTCTTTTTATATGCCTAAGACGACATTTTCTCTTTGCTTAGACGGTAGCATGCAATTAGACTGCAAATTTTGACAGGTCAAGGGATTGTATAAATGCTCTCAACCAGCGACTTTCTCTATAGAAGAATTGAAAACAGCACCACAGGCAAACAACCTCCCCAGTCCCTTTAGTAGTATGTTGTCAGTACTAAGCAGTAGATATTTACAGCAATTTGAAGCTATCATCTGATTACCATGGAGCCTCAGTGCCGAGGACAGACTACAAAACATTAATGTCACAACTCCTTGATCATTCGGCTTTAGTCACTAAAAAGGAAAATGTTATCCTCATGATACAGTTCAGAATGAAACTGTCCATTTTCATATGGCATGTTATTTATTGACAAGAGCTTCACCCTATCAAAATCTTTACGTTCATTGAATCACTGGACATTCAGATTTATTGTAGGAAAAAAAAGATGTAATTATTTTGAACATGCCATCACTTACACACTGATTAGAGAGATGAATGAAATTATAATGGTGCAAGCTGAGATCATTATTTGTTAATGAGAGATTATTGTTTAATAACAAGAGGCAAAGAGTGTATCACAAAATATTGTGAGAATGTTTTTAAGAATTATACGCTGCAGTGTTTTGTCGCTTCTTTCACAATGACTACTTTTGTCTATCTATAGTTTATCCATTATTATCTCACGCAGCCACTAAACCATGCATTTTGTGAGAGCATAGTATATTACGTTGTAGGACATAGTTTATGGCGGGTACTTATTTTGTCGAAGTGACTGTTTGCAAGAGTTGATTCTGTCATCTTGTTGTATTGTTTTGTTTTTTTTAAATAATTTATCATAGTCTTGGCGTATTTGGTTTTCATAGAAAGTAACAGAGATTAGCAATAAACATTATTTTATGAAAAAAAGAAAAACAACAACAAAAGTTTGGAAAATTCTAATAAAATATTTTAGAGCGAAAAACTAATCTTTTAAAACTTTTTTTTTTTACTATTTCCATTTATTATTATATATAAAAAAACTTGGTTTAGATTTTTTAAACTTATTGGTTTAGATTTCTAAACTTATTTAGATTGCCGTTCATTATTTTTCCTCTTCCTATTGCTTTTTATTAGCAGTTTAGAAGTAAAGTCACAACTTTTAAATTATCTCTAACTATAAGGAAGTTTTATTTATACTTTTAGTATGTAACTACTTCAATTCTCTTGACAGACATTAGGAATATACAAAACATTTATCATTCTGATGCAATTTATTTGCTTGTCTCACACTTATGTATATACATATACATATATAGATAAGTATGTATGTACGTATACATGCAAAAATAAATACATACACATACATATATCTATGTATGTATGTATGTATGTGTATCTATCTATCTATCTATCTATCTATCAATATATATATATATATATGCACACACACGTACATATATATATACACATGCATACACACATATATATATGTATGTGTGTGTATATATGTGTGTGTACATATATATATAGAAATATATCTTTATATATGTGTGTATACACTCACACACGCACACACACACAAACATATAGAGTAGATATTATGTAGTCTACATGCGTAAACTTTAAAGTGGTCAATATATGCTAGCGCTAAAACATGTAGTGTCCGTTATGTGAATGTGTGTCTTTAAGTAGCTATATGCTCAC
Source organism: Octopus sinensis (assembly GCF_006345805.1). Classification (NCBI taxonomy): domain Eukaryota; kingdom Metazoa; phylum Mollusca; class Cephalopoda; order Octopoda; family Octopodidae; genus Octopus; species Octopus sinensis. The sequence continues at coordinate 47,242,037 of NC_043000.1, forward strand.
AACAAAATATTTCAGTAGGCATCACAGGAACTGGCTATTACTGATACTTGAGAAGATATATTTATAAAACCATATTATGGATTCAAGCATATCGAGCCATACGCACACTGGTATATGCATTCACTCTTGATTACACTTGATATTGTTGTTTCTTCCATTTTTGTTTTTAAACTAGTTATTTTTATTATTATGTAGTTTAGAAAGTAATAGCAAAAATGCCAGCGTCGTATCTATGTGAACTCCAAGCAGAGTAAAGTGGTAATAATCTTTCTGTAACAAATCTAGTAGATGAGAACCAGTAAATTTCTTTTATTTCGTGTACTTGAACTTTACAGCTATAGTCTATTGCTTTGTGAGATACGGGCTCCTATTAGATCGTCTATTCTACGTTTAATAGCCTGGCTAAAGATTTTTCCTTCCACTCTGACACAAAGTTTTATCTATGGTTCCAGATATTTTGTGTAAATATTTTCGAGCATTTATAATTTCCTGGTAAACTGAGTCATAAAATATGTTCAGGGAAAATGTAATGAGGAAAGCAAGATTAACTAAGATAGAAGGAAGTAAAATAACGGAACAAGCAGGTAGCAAACTCGTGTACGCAGATGACAAAACATTGACAGTAGAATATGGAGAGGGTCAAAGAAGAATGCTGGAAAATATTATTATATAAGTAAATGTAAAGGCTGGATATTGAAACTAAACATGAAAAACTAAGGTTATATCAGGTTCACTGATTGGAGATGAATCAATGAAGTAGCGAATGAGCTTACTGTTCTTAGGCCAAAGGTGGGAAGAAATAGTAGGGAGTGCTTGAATGAAATTAAAAGAAGAATCGCCTTTAAATCTGCTGCCACGACGTTACTATAGAAAATTGTAAAAGATAATGGAGTGTCACAAAGTACGAAGTAGAAATTGTTAAGATCAATGGTTAATCCAATGATGATGTATAAATGCAAAAGTTGGACAATTTACAAAAGAAATAAAAAGAAAATTCATGTATTCTGAATGAGGTATTGAAGATGAACTGAGAATATCATGAACGACAATTGTTTTTGAAACAATCAAAATTCTTTTGTTACGTTATGAGATTGCTGGTAAATGAAAAGGGTATTTTGTGGAGAAACCTGATTGTTATGATAAAAATAACGAGATGGATAGATATAGTGAAAAAGTGATTTCTGTCACATGCATAAATCAGTGTCAAATGTGCGTGAGGAACAGTGGGGATTACAGACTATATATCCATAAGACCATCAGAAGTTGAAAAGGAGTCGAGGAAACTAAGTTAAAAGCATAGTTCCAGTTTCTTTTGATTTATATCTTATCATTTAATCCTTAATTATAAATGTCTGGCCAAATGTAAAACAATGCAATAGATTTGTCCTTAATGCTTGCTAATAGAGATGTTAGGATTTTATAGAAGAATATATATATATATATATATATATATATATATAAATAAGGGTGTCTGAGAGATTTTTAGTTGAAAAAAATTATTACCTTTGTATGGTACTTTTCCCATGCTGGCCACTTGATAATATCGATATTTAAATATCGATATTATCCTTATTTATAAATTTATATATATATATATGTATATGAGAAAAAGAAGAACATGGAGAAATTGACATATAGACATCAGTTAATTCAACGATTTTCAAATCAATATTATATTAAATTTTTATCCTAAGAATATAATATAATATAATATAATATATATATATATATATATATATAATATATATATATATATATATTATATATATATATATAACATGAAGCATATCAGGATCAAGTTTCTAAATACTGACAAAGGATTCTAAAATATATCATATGTAGCATTATAAAAACATGAACAATGATTAAATACAAAAGAATATAACTACATGTACGAGGTGGTATCAAAAGTTTATGTTTAATAATAAGTAACTTATTGACTTAAATTTTAATATCATCTCCTTGGAAACGGTCCCCTTGCGCGGCGGCAATACACCAGTCTGAGCGTTACTGTCACTTTTGGAATCCGGCCTGGAAGTCATTTTCCGTAAGCGAGTCGATAACCTTCTCTTATTCGCTCTGTATCTCAACAAGAGTGTTACACAGTACTCTTTGAGCTGCATTTTCATCTTGGAGAAAAAAACAGAAGTCCGCTAGTGCTAAATCTGGTGAATAGCGTGAATGCGGAAACGATATCATGTTGTTTTTGTCGAGAAACTCACGAGTGAGGAGAGCTCGATGACAGGGTGCATTGTCTTGGTGAAAAATCCAGTTCTTCGCGCTCCACAAATCCAGTTGCGTTCGCTGAATATCTTCCATCAAGTGCTTCAAAATATCGATGTAGAATTCTTGATTGATGGTCTGGCCCTGGAAAATGAATTTTCAATGCACAATACCACATTTCCGGGATTGACACTCGTATCCGGTCTTCCAGATCGGTCATCGTCTTCCAGGGACTTCTTCTCCACTTTTGAAGTGCCTGTGCCATTCGAAACATCCCGTACACCCATTGTCCTGCTGCCATAAGCTTCCCAAAGAATCCTCAATGTCTCTGTAGCTGACTTTCCAAGTTTAACGCAAAATTTCACGTTGGCTCTTTGTTCCTGTCCATGACAAAATCGCAAACTACAACACACACGTGATCACAAAAAGAAAAACAAATTTCACAACTTGCGAACTAATTACAGCAATGTCTGTCGGCACTCGGTCTCATGAAAGTTACTACCAGCTCTCACTGTGCACGCAATCGCGTACTGCTATCTGTTGACGTGCTACAGAACTAGTCCAAGAACGTTTTAATACCACTTCCTATATGTTTTTACAGGTCTAATATGAGTATATCCTGTTGGGTATGTTTTAGTTTCAATCTCTGTTCACATAATTGCCAAACTAGATCAACAATAGATTAGAATTAAATATAGTTATCTACTTGAACAAAGATAATTATGACTGCTTATTTTACCACAGTAACATCATATCATCTCTCTTGTATTCATATGATAGAGCGCTTGCGAGGTCGCTTCGGTTGTCCTCTGGTCGTAGCAGACATATTTTCATTGAAACATAGAGTAACCCTTTAAGTTCTAGTCAGTGGATTAGATATATCTACCTTGTACTTACTTGTACTTGTGGTGACATTCACCCTGGGTGGATTGAGTCGGCTTCTTCTACTATGGAAGAAGTTTCGTGGGAATATGTGGATTTCACAAGCGATCCCCAACAATCCCACATGTAGAGACAATCTGCTTGCCGCAGATTGTCCGCAGACGCAGGGACAGAACGACCGAGGAAACGCCGGTTGCCGAAACAATCACTCCGAGGATTTTCACCAGAGCCCCGTCTGCTTGGTCGTGGCCCTAATACCACTCGGTGTCAGACCAATCCGCCTTGGGTGACCCTACCAGGAACCAAATTACCCGATGGCATAGCTCTGACACTACCCGTTGCCAGCGTCCCCACCACGGTGAGTGGGGGATGGACTTTGGGGACGCTATCTACTTTGCTTATTACTACACTGGGTACCCATGCTGTACTAAATGCACGGACTAATTTCCCGTCACAGGAAAACCTAACCAGTACTTTCAGCAACATCAGAGGCTATGAGAACTAAGAGCGCTACCCTTCCAACTTAAATTAAATCAATAAAAACCGAGAAGAATAACACATTAGAAAATATAGTCTGGAACACACTGTCGTTGAAAAAGACAATCACGGTCCAAATTTTGCTTCAAATATTTAATAATAATGATGTCTTTATTGACGAGTGTCTAAATAACAGGAGCAGCTACATATCAATTCTACAAGAAAATAGTTCTCATTATATTATATGTAAAGCACAAGTTATTCTCTCAGCATGCGAGAAATGTCTTCGGGTATGTTTGTGCATGCTTGATATATAGATAGGTACTCAACACACATACAAACATACACATATATTACATACATACATACATGTATATATATATATATTTATTTATTTATTATTGCTATATAAACATATATATATATAGAGAGAGAGAGAAGGAGAGAGAAAGAGAGAGAAGGGAGAGAAGAGAGAGAGGGGTGAGGTAAGGGTATTGAAAAAGCCAGCTTATAGAAGTATGTGAATCAAATGGATGTGGAATGAATGTTGCTCATTAGTTATCTGATTATATTTTTCTGAGTAGCTTACAGAATGAATACAATCTTCCCGAGAAAGATATATTATAGGCAGATTCTTACATGTACAGAGCAGTATTGATACATGTAAATGTTTTCTATTCAAATCTCTTACAGATGCTTACGATGTATTGATGATTTTGGATAGCACAGTAGCATTATCTTCTGTACTAAGTAACCAGTTGAGAGGATGCTATTATCATTTTTGTTAAAACAAATCATTTCTTCAATAAAGAAATCAGTATTATTTTCATCCAGACGGCATCCCCTGCTGGATAAACTGCTATATTTCTTTTCTTACTACTTAATCCTTTCCTCCTCCTCATCATCATCATCACCACCACCACCACCATTGACGTCGTCATCATTACCATCATCACAGATATCGTTGTTATTTACGTTCGCCTCTATCATAACTAGTTTTGTTGTCTGTTTTGTGTGTTAATATAACTTAACGAATTCCAGCAATCCCCAATGTTTTTTTGAAACTTCACTACATTACGTTAGTTAGCACATAACCAATACATTCTCCAGGAAATTCTTTAACTATATTCTTCATTATTGCAATTACGAAGTAGAATACAGTGGATTTGCAGATAAAATACACATGAGAAAACCCAATATCAATATCCAAAAAGGCTAAAATAGAAAATGAAATATGATCTGATATAATCTTCTTCATAGATTAAATATTTGTTCTAATGTTGTCAAGAATTTCATAAACCCTATAAATAAGCAATTCTCCATATGCAATAGGTATAATCCGATTGTAATAAAAATAGCGTTCCAAAATATGAAATACACATCAAAGACTTCACTTCTTCCATAGCTAACACTTACAAAATAAAAAGCTCCAATACGAACACACAAGTCTCTTCTTTTCTGTTTTTACATGCCAAATATCTGCCTTATCAGCAGTATATCTATATATATAAAACTGTAGTTGTGTGAGTGTCTGTCCCCTTCGATTTAGATTCCTAACTACTCCCACATTTTGCGGTGCAGTTTAACCAAATTCGGGTATCTTATAGTCGTGATTCCTATCGAGCCCGTCTGAGTATTAGCGCGCGTCAACGATGAGTCTACGATTTAAAAAATAATTTAACATTATTTTTTATTCCATTTTAATGCATAATTTTTCGTGTGTCGATGGCGGCGGAGTTGGCGTCCATGGTCACACCTGCACCTGTTTGCTTCTCCCCCTTCTTCCCTCCCTCGTGAAGCTGTGGGGAAGGGAGTGTAAGGAGATTAACGTCGTAAAAGCGTTGTCAAGGAGACCAGCGTTCTTTTAGAACAACGACTTCATGGCTTGAAGACACCAAAACAGAAATGGCTAAGAAAGCCTGAATTGGCATCTATAAGGGAAGTAACTCTCTAAAAATGCTTATATAGTTATTTCCCTTACAAACCCGAGCAACGCCGGGCGATACTGCTAGTATCTTTATAAGGCATTAGTTAAATTCTGTTTTGCATGCTATAGCAAAGACCTATACAACTCTTGTTGAAAAATTACATAGAAAACGCTTTTGGCAACAAATATATATATACAGTAACCCAAACGTGTTACCACTTCACTCTCTACATGTATCTGGACATTAAAAGATGAGAGTATCAAGGCATGTAAAAATAGATTGCTTATACGTATGTATATATATATGAGTTAGTCATTGAAATTTAATAAAACTATATGTATCGATTTCTTTTCTTGCAAATATTTCTTTCCAAACAGGTTAAAGGCTTAATGAAATTTCTTTATGGTAATACATTTTTAGGTTTCAGCTATTACGCATTTGAAACTAAATGAACTACTTTTGAACTACTACTACTACTACTACTACTACTACTACTATTACCACCACCACCACCACCACCACCACTACTACTACTACTACTACTACTACTACTACTACTACTACTACCACTACTACTATCACTACTACTACTACTACTACTACTACTACTACTAATAATAATAATAATAATAACAACAACAACGTAATCAATGTCGTCTTCATTGTCGCTGTCGTTATATATTTTCAGTGCAAGTATTTAATAATGCAAATATGTTTTCTTTTAAAATACACTAAAGAATTACTTTTTATTTCCTTTTCTGTAGTTAATGTCAGCTTGACAATTTAAGCATTGTTCATCCAAGTAGTTTCTAAATAGCGTTCTTACAAAAATATAGGTCTAAAAGTATCTGTCCGCAATCAATTGTATTTTACATACTTCAATCATACCTCTGCTTCTTCCATTAAAGTATTCTTGTTTTGTGTTTCAGATTTCAGAGCTCTCATTTAGGCTGTTATGTCAACTACTACTCTACAACTAGAAAACAACAAGTGCAGTAGCTTAAACAATTTCCTCCTGTCAAGAGGCAAGCTTTCGAGTTGATTTGATTTGTTTTAGTAATTCAAAAACCATCTTATAGCAGATTTCTTCTGTTAATTTTCTTTCAGGCTTCTTTGCATCAAAATGTTAATAGCAAACATTGAACAAAATTCGAAAATCAGAAAGGGGAACATTATTCTTAATTAAAGAAACGTTAAAAGCTGAAGGAAAAATGTGAAGTAAAAAAAAAGTAAAAATAATGATGATAACCAAATAAATAAATAAATAAATAAATAAATAAAAAAGAAAAATAAACACAAATTTAAAAAATATATAAATTTAAGTTTGTAAAATGTAAAGTGAAGTACTGTTTGCATCTGATGTTATCTGACATTTTCTGACAAAACAAATTAAACTTACAAATTAGACAAATTAAACAAAAATGACCACCGCATCAGACATTAACAATTTGCTCTAGAGCAATGCTATTAAAATCAAATCTCAATTTTCTCTCTCTGTCTTCTCGATATCATCAGGGTAGTGTTAAATTACAATTTCTTTCTGGAAACGTAAAGTTCAAGTCTATAAAAAAAGTTAAGAAAGAGAAAAACAAAGAATGTAAAATAATGAAAAGAAGAAGAAAATTAAAATTTGAAAATGTTTTCATATTGGAATTTAAATGCAAAGCATGGAATACTTTTTTCTTGTTAAAATTTTCAAGGGTATTGATAATTTAATTTTCTTTAAGAAATTCTATTTTAATTATACACAAACAATAACTTAACAAAACGACATAGTTTTATTTCTGAGTGTTTGTGATTTCTATAAGTGGATACAATGCGTTGTGTTTTACTAAGAAGAATTCTAGATCTTAAAAGCATGTAGCATTTGTTTCTATCTCTTGATATTTGATGTAACGAGAAAGTTGCTATGTGCTGAAACAGCTTCATAAAAATAACAGCTAAACCAATCTCAAACAACTTACTGCCCTTTTATAAAATAGCATATTTCATAATGTAGCCTAGAGTACACTATTCTCGAAAGTAAATTGTCTTGCTCACTTGGGATTAAACCACAAAGAACCATAACAACAACAAACATCATTTCACAAGGACAAGAATGACGGCCGGTCAAACTAAAACTATGATAGACCCATGGCCAAGAAAGGAGTTAGTTGTATTATAATAGTTGTCCTGTGGAGGCGCAATGGCCCAGTGGTTAGGGCAGCGGACTCGCGGTCGTAGGATCGCGGTTTCGATTCCCAGACCGGGCGTTGTGAGTGTTTATTGAGCGAAAACACCTAAAGCTCCACGAGGCTCCGGCAGGGATGGTGGTGATCCCTGCTGTACTCTTTCATCACAACTTTCTCTCACTCTTACTTCCTGTTTCTGTTGTACCTGTATTTCAAAGGGCCGGCCCTGTCACTCTCTGTGTCACGCTGAATATCCCCGAGAACTACGTTAAGGGTACACTTGTCTGTGGAGTGCTCAGCCACTTACACGTTAATTTCACGAGCAGGCTGTTCCGTTGATCGGATCAACCGGAACCCTCGTCGTCGTAACCGACGGAGTGCTTCCAATAGTTGTCCTGCTGTTATTTTGATCAAGTTACCTAACTGTGATAAGCCCAGTTAAATTTTGAAATTTCTTTAAAGATAACTGTTTGATTGTCTTATAGTTGCTCTCAGGATGCTTTATTTTTGATTAGTTCTAAATGAGCAGAACAGGATAATCGAAGGTATTCTAGCCTTGACCATTCCGCTTTTCTGAGAATATATCTGGGACGATATTATTCCATGTATTGTAGTTAAGATGTTTTGATTGAGATTTGACTTCTATTTTTAGCTGGCTGAGCGGCCACATAAAAGTTCATTTTTTGACTTTACATCGTAGTAGTCTTACGGGTTAGGATATTATGTGGTTTAATAGGCAGAAATGTTACAATATGTCGGTTTATGATATACAAAAGAACGGTTATAACAAATATTGCAACATGCATTTAAAATAGTAATACACGAAAGATCAATGTCTGGCATTTTAAACAGAAATTACTGTGTGCTTATATCTGTCTATCTATATATCTATCTATCTATCGATCGATCTATCTTCTCTATTTCTTTCTTTATACAGACACACACACGCACACACACACACACATATTCATATATACACACACACACACATATATATATATATATATATATATATATATATATTTATGTATGTATGTATGTATGTATGTATGTATGTATATATGTATGTATGTACATATTGCGAACAAGCTCCTCAGGTCTACTGACCGTCACATATGTGTGCCTGTTAGAATGCAGAACACACAAAAACTGTTATTCCTTTGTTCTTTTCGCCACATATGTGGATGAAACTGAATATGAGCATCGTTTCGCGAGGAAGTTGTTAAAATACACAATATGCTTAATAATATCGACGAACGTTATAAAACTTAAAGTGGGACACACTAATAACACCGGCTCTTTAGCTTTGCTTGAATTTGAAATCAAAATCACAGAGATAGATAAGCCTTTCCCCGATAATGATAGACAGATAAGAAAAATATTCAGCCGAAGTTACCTCCATTCTACCAAATAATGGAGCCAAAAAGTATATATATATTAAACTATGCGAAAATGACTTCGAAATGAGATATACCAACCAGCAGTTTTATTTCAAGCACATTAAAAAGAAAGAAGTTCGAAACGAGTAAGCTGTATCTGGCCCTATAAGAACCCGATATAGTTTGCCACAAACAATCTAGTGAGGTATTATAGAAAGATGTAGGCCACTAACGCGCCAGCTCCTGTTCGCTTTACTGATTTTCACTAGATATTTTCATCTAAACAACTTTCTGGCAGTGAACGTGAAAACATCGCCTGACAAGATTAAATGCAGTTTAATGCACTTTAACATATAAATGCAAACATTCAAATTAAACAACACTCTTCATGTAATGGATTAAAGGGACATAACCTTTCACACCCGCTCCTTCCCTTGAAAAGGGAAAGCTTTTTTCCTCGCACTTCTTTCGGAACTTCAACGATTACCGGTTCATGCACGATATTCTCTACAAAGTCATCCGACTCCTGTCCGAGCATATCTATCTCCTTCTATATTGCATACTCTTCGGTGATCCTATCGACAAGTACAGCATACAGTGGCACCATTTAAGAACACTAGTATACTAATGTTAAAATAGCATATTTTATATATTCAGGTTGTAGAATGTGAATTAAGATGCATATCAAAATAAAGAAACCTTCACGCGCTTTAATATGATATACAACTTTACAGCCTAACATCAACCAATTAATTTTAAATTGCAAATAAATCTTAATCATCGTACTTTATAGCACCGTTTAAGAACGATGTGTAAAATTTCATTTTTTACTTTAAAAAGTTTATTCTTAGATTAACAAAAGTACAATAGTAAGCTCACATACACAGTATTTGGTTGGGTATCCAAAATTACTTAATACAGCTTTGCATTTGCGGAACATAGAATTGTTCAGATCATTCATCACTGTTCCTGAGATTTTTTCCCAGTTTTGGCTATTAATGTAAACATATTCCTTATTCTTTGGTTTACTACTTTGCACAGCTCTACCCAACCTTTCCCAAACATTTTCGATCGGATTTAGGTCGGGTGACTGAGCAGGCCACTGCATCAACCGAACTCACTTAAACCAAATACAATCTCTGACTAGGTGCGAGGTGTGTTTCGGGTCGTTGTCATGCTGGAAAATCCAAGATCGGCCCAAATGCTGTGGGGCTTAATGGAAACAGTCTTATCCGTAGTCTTATTCTAGATAGAGCTTCCTATCTATAATGCCCTTGATTCGGATTATAACACCGACGCCTTTTCCAGACATGCACCCCATACCATCACACTTCCACGACGATACTTAACTGTAGGTCGGATGTATTCTGAATGATATTCTTCGCCTATACGCTCTTTTACATACTTCCTGCCATCACTGATGAACAAGTTGAACTTTGACTCGTCCGATCGCAACACATTCGACCAATCTGCAGCACTTCAATTCAAATACTTTTTTGCGAACTGTAGTCGAGCACATTAATAGTTAAAAGAAATGTTTGGATTTTTGCAAGAGACACTTCTTAGAAGTCCAAATTCTTTGAGACCATTTATTATTTATTTTTGGGGGGGGGGTACGCTCCAATAGTACGTCCATATTTTTGCCAAGTTTTTATTTAAATGTCAAAAGCAGTCATTTTTCGTTTTTTTTAAAGGATAGTCTATCAATGTATCTATCCATTCTTGTCATGCTTTTTCTTGGTTGTCCAGGTCAAGAGCGGTCTTTATAACCATTACTTTCTTCGTAAAGATGGACAGCATTGTAGACTGCTATTTTAGAGAATCCCACTTCGTTTTAAATAATTTATATGACCATTTCAGCCTACTAAGCTGAACGATACTCGCACGGGTTTCTGGTGTTAAGTTTTATCTCTTAACCATCACAACTGTTAAGTAACTTAAAAATTGTAACAGCATGGAAATTACATTACTGTCATACTAGTGATGAGGCAAAAAATAAAGATGAAATTATGCAAATTGTTCTTAAATTAAGTGGCGACGTAAATGATACAAAATAAAGTTTACTTTTAATTTGAAATTAATATGTTGACGTTACGCTGTAAATTTGTATATCATATTATAGATCGTAAAATTTTCTTTATTTTGATATACATCTTAATTCCCAATTTACAATTAAAATATATAAATAAATGCCATTTTTAATATTAGTATAAAAGCGTTCTTAAATTGAATGGCGTACTAATCCTTAAACCCAATATGCATATATATATATATATATATATACACACACACTTACATATATATGCATATATATATTATATATATATATATATATATATATATATAGATAGATAGATAGTTACGAATATGTATGTATGTATGTACGTTTACATATACTTCGAAAACAAGCAACCCTTTTTATTTATAATTTTCACTTTTAGCGTTTATGAAATCAGCGTATGATTTCTATGGTGATCTTATAAGTGACAAGGAGATGTGAATTTAATCCAAGGCACCTGTAAGAGCCACTGAAGAGCATTAGTGTTATTTCGAAATCATTGGTGATCTGGCGATAGTCGGTGCTGAGGGAGGTTGCCTTTCTTGTCAGTCATTAAGATAGTGCTTATCGTGTGTATGAGCTATCTTGACTCTTATTTATAGCAATACTGGTGCTAACTAGCACACTCAATCACTTTAGTGACGTGCATATATATATATATATATATATATATATGTATATATACACACATATGTATGTATAATTGTGTGTGTATATGTGTGCATGTTTGTGTGTGTGCTTGTTTGTATGTGAGTGTGTGTTTGCGCGCGTGCGATGATGATCACTTCATCTTGAGAGATAATATCTGTTTCAATTAATCTACATCATTTCGATAATCTCCCTGACGCCACTCTGCTTTGAGATGAGTCTCCAAACATATGTGACAGATAAGGTTCAAAATTTCTACAATGGTTATGTAGCTTACCTATGGATAAAGGTGTAATGCACTGTCACTCTCCGCTTCAATCAGTGTTTCACCGACAAATTTTTCTACATATTAAAGAAGTGTTGTTTCTGTTAAAACGGTAGAATATTCTTTGATCCATTATGAATTTAAAGATTACTCTCATTTCATGTGGCATATGAAACCAACGTTTGACAGGAGGTACCGGTTATCTTTGGAAGAAAGCCTACGGTGAAAAGATTGGACACCTCAACTTGTTGCGACTTTCTATAACATTTTGCTTTTAAGATTTTAGGGGTTCTTTTCTGAGTCAGATTTCTCTAGCACGCTAGCCATTATCATGTATACGACCGAAACCAATGAATAACAAAACTTATCAAGGCTTTTTTTTTGTTATTTCTTCTACTTCTCTTATTTCAGATTCATTTTGAATAGAAACAAAGGCTTCATATAATGGGGGTATAGGGAAAATATAAATTGTAATTGTCATGCACTTTCAAAGAAATATTAACAGCGTACGATATGAAATAGCTACATTAGAGATTTGAAATAACATCAAAGAAAATCCCTTTTCTGAAGTGCAAATCCAATATTGATCCCTTTTGATTTGGGGCGTAAGAGAATTTTCTGGGTATATTAAAACTTCTACGTTTAATGATTTTTGGTGAGGGGAAATGGAAATTCGAACCATACCAGAATTGAACTAAGAACTGTGTAAACCAATACCATATGCTATAAGCTATTTAAGTTAGTGTTCTACCGCTTCGACTTCGCTACTTTAGAAGTAATACATATATATTATGCATGTTACTATAAAAAAAATAACTACTAATGAACAGTAAAATCTATGTAGGATAAGTAATGCTTCTATCATGTTTAATTAACTTGATTGATATTTATTGTACTTAACTATAGATGAAAGTACATGAAATATATTGAATTTTATGTAGTATTCAGCTTGAATCAGTAAATATTTTGTGATCCTAGAAAATACTTTGATGTCATTCCTGTCTTATCTTATGTAATTGAAGTGAATGGCGCATATTATTTATACTATTAATAACAAAGATGGATTGAAAACTATACCTTAACTAACATATGGTGGTCAGAAGTGCTGTATTATCAGTATGACTTCCTCATAAAGCTATCGCTTCATAAACCAAAGAACCTTTGTGTATATGTGCGGATATTCTGGTCACAAACCGCTGGATGCCAAACTATAAATCAAGATGCCAATAAAAGCCACAGCATTTGGCGCTCTAAGTCTGATAATGGAAGTTTAGTTCTGAGACATCTTGCTGTGCCAGTATATACATACTGCAAGGCTGACACGCCAGATGATAAGAGTAATTAATTTGTGATTTAATGTCGGACAGTAGCAAGGAAGGGATTTCTATGATAAAAATAATTTTGATAGATTGCATACACTTATTTGTTTATTCCAAAACAAGGAATAAAGCAATATTGAATATCATATTTGTAAGGGAATTTAATGAAATTTCATTTGCGTGCCAGTGATTAAAATTGATTAACGAATGGATGAATAAATAAATGCATTACATTCAGAATAAAACATTATCAAGATACTTACCACTACATTCATTTATATTGTTTACTTTCAAATGCTTAATAGATGAATAAGATTGAAGAATTGATCATGAATAAACGCTTGTTTTTACAGTATTCTGGTTTTTAGTTTTTGGTTATTCATTTTCTTTCGTACAACCCACCCTCGCTTTCTCATCTGCTTTCTCAATGCCACTAGCACAATAATCATCATCATCGTCATCGTTGTCGTCGTCTTTCGACCTCACTGCAGTTGCAGATTGTCACAAAACCCTTCCACTCACCCGTTTTTGTGATCAATTGTGGACTTGTGAACAAGCAGAAGAATATAAAATTCTAGAGGAAGTTTGAACTCTGATTCAAAAAGCTGAAACAGGTTCCAGATGTCAAACGCACTAACACTTCTGTCAACATATCATCCCGAGGTGGTATTTTATTTATTGAGCCGAATGAATGAAAAGTAAAGTTGATCCGAATGAGATTTAAACTCAGAGCGTAGAAAAGGACTTATTAAACATGTTTTATTCGTTATTATAAAGAATTGTTATAATTTACATAATTAATTCAACACGGTAATAGCCTTTGACTTTGGTGCTCAAAACAGGAACGAAAACTACATCTCATCCAAAATTTAAAGCATTTTTAAAAATTAAAAACATATCAACTAGATTATGAATGGGAGATAAGTTTATTCAAAGTAGCTGTCCTTAGCTTTCACTTCGACCTCAAGACGGCTCTAGAACCCGGAAGCTGAAACCTGGTGTACGCATTCCTCACTGTGTCCCTGAAAAGATCTTCGAACACCTTGATATTTACCACTAGTTCGGCCTTGGTGTTGTAGGCAGAGAGACTGTTATCTTTCTTAACTGAGCCCCACACATACTAATCCAAGGACTTACAATCGGTGTGATTAAGAAGCCAGAAATTGGTGCTTGTGAAGTTGTATATATTTTCCGACAACTACTTCTGACTTTCCCGGATGTGTGGCAAGAAGCCTAATCCTGCTGCAACACATACTGGCTTCCACCGGCAAAGCCTTCCAGCCTGGGATAGAACACAGTCCCTACAGCTTCACATAATCATCTGAACTGAGCCTAATACACTGTTCAGAGTTTTGAGGTTGAACTCTTATGCGCAGACGCAGTCACAACGCTGGCTGTGTAACTTCCTGCTGCATATGTTTTCGTAGTCTCTTTTGCAGCTGACCATGTCACACCTTGCAGCCTTTAACACTGTTAACAGAGCATTGGGCTACAGTCATTAGTATTTTGATAATCGGATCGAATTCTCATGGTACAGATAACTCTTTTCCAATTGTCAGATGGATTCCATTCCTCTATGTCAGCTTTTTCTCAACAACGTTAATCATTATCCCCTTCGTTGCCTGTTAACCCATGCATTGAGATGTTCTTGTAAAAAGGGAAAGCTAAAAATTACCAAATTTCTCCCAAACACCCTCTGTATATGTGTGTGAGTGTGTTTGCATACATGTATGTATGTATGTATGTATGTATGTATGTATGTATGTATGTATGTATGTATATATATATATATTTATGTTTGTATGGCTAGGTGAGTGTGTACGTGTATTTTGTGTGTATCCTTCGTAAGTTTAATTAATTGTAAATATCGATAACAAAAACAGCTAAAAATACAGCATTTTGTCGTGCAAAACCTCATAGCAAGCGACGAACTTGCAAACTGAAAGCTATGTAAAATAGAAATTTAAAAATATGACTTACATGTTAGATGTATTAAATATACAAGTTGTAACACGAAAACCTCTATTTAAAAAGTGTTCGAGCTGTGACCGAGATGTCAATATGTATTACTGATGTAATGCATTAATGAGGTCTTCATTCATTGAGCAGTACAAAATGAGATTTGAGGTAAATTTAAATGCTTGCCAATTACTTTAAGTAAAACTTTTGCAGGCTTTTAATTGTTGGTTTTAGTCATGGTTTGTGGCAAGATATTTTTATAAGCACAAATTTCAAAAGAAAACATAAAAGAAATCAGTGTACGTATTTATTTATATAATTTCATATTCAATTATATTTCGTATTATAAAAAAAATTCCAGTGTTGTTTTATCATGCACACACACACACACACACACACACACACACACACACAACACACACATATGCACCGCTTCCTTCATATCTTCATCCGCAGGAAATCGACGACCTCGTAATCAATCCTTGAGCGACACAGAGATATGATAGTCGAAAGGAGCGTTCAAGCACTTGGAAATGTAAATAGTTGATGCTTTCAACGGTCTGGGCGGCTGTGTGTAGGCCTGCATTGCCATGCAACAACAAGACATCCTTTGGCAATATGCTTCGGCGTTTGATGCGAATTGCTGGCTTCAGATTGCTGGCAAGCAAAGCGCTGTATCTTGCACTGTTAATATGATCACTGTTCTTTGTTCTTTGGCGCACATTGTTAGTGGAGCGGCCAAGCTTACTCTGTAAAGCCGAAATGAAAAATAGCGCGATCAAGCTCAAACATCGATCGGATGACCACAATAATGTCAACTGTAAGCACGCAAGCGAAGAATGTAATGTGGCAGTAATGAAGATATGTTATGGCGAAAGTGTGGATAATATTTGACTCCTCGTATATTACAACAACGTATGTATTTCCGTATGCTTCGTCAGTGAGAGCCGCAATATAATGCCATAATGATAACTTCAATCGTCACTATATGTGACCAAGAGTGCCGAGACACTTACATCGCTTGAAATAGGAGTACAATACTCCTTGTGCTGTAGGATTATATATACACACACACATATATGTATGTATGTGTGTGTATGTGTATATATGTATATATATATAATAATGTATAACGATGACACGTGTTATTTGTCTCTTAATTATATGTTAGTGTTATGGTGCGGTCACTGATGAGAATTTCGCCTAGCAAATTATTTTATTTGCTAAAAAATTGAAATCTAGGTTCACCGGAATAAAATAACAAGGTAAATATTTTTATTTTTCATTCCTTTTAGAAATTGCTCTGAAATGTGGTTTTGGTCGTTTCGACTACCTCTTCTAGCGTGTAAATCTGCCTGTTGAAGGCAGTTTCTCTTATGTTTAAATGTCTTACTATTTTATATTGAGAATATGTTGTCCAAAATTTCATTATTCATGCCAGCTTGCTGGGTGTGAAATTTCTAAAAAAAGCTCGCTAGCGTATATTTTATGTATACATATATATATATTTAAGCGCGTTGTAGTTCACTTGAAGCATTGTAGTATCGAAGAAGGGAAAGAAAAGGGAGAATAGGAAACCTTACAATGCAATAAGTTTTACAAGACCTTTATATTTCAGGTGTATGAGATGGGCATTTGCACCTGAAATATAAAGATTTTCTGAAACTTTTTTACTCTGTGTGTGTGTTTGTTAATGTGTGTGTGTATATATATATATATATATATATATATAATATATATATATATATATATATATACATGTATGCGTACTCGCACACATATTTATATTCCGAATTGGTGCTTACGCGCCAGAAACAATAAAGTGTTGAAATTTTTCAATTTCAGTGCATTTCCATATACTATGTTACATACTGCTCGTAACCACTCAGTACAAACAATACTGATATTTTAAAAATTAATTTCTAATAACCAGTTTGATAATCAACACGTATCAAATCAATTATATAATTATTCTACATCAGTTCACATCATTGTATTGGACGTGAGAACCATATTCAAAATATCTTTGAAAATGTGACGCTCATGTCTCGTGGAATCAAATTGTGAAATAGTTATATAATTGCGATGGTATGAGCGGATTATTGAAACTGCTATCGGTAATGAATTTTAGCTAAAACAATGATACGTTGTGTCTTAAACTTACTCTATACTTTATACATATATGCATATTATGTATGTGTGAGTACATATATACACATATTTATCTCATTCAATCAATGTATCTATGTATATAGTTATGTCTTTATGCACACAAAGAAAAACGCATACATGCATACACATACATCGAAACACACACACACAATCACACATGTGTTTAGAAAAAGAAGAATAGTGTAGCATGATATTTACAAAACTTCAAGACCGAGAAAACTATGAAAACAACGCCTTTCATTTTCTTCTTGAACTTTGATTTACATGACCTACAGATAAATATAATCACGGAGAGAATTTCAGAAGTGTGACGGTCTGGAAAGAAAAGATTATGAGTAGTAATTAGTGAACGCCTGGAAGGAGTTGGTGACATCAAGTGTGATGATGTTTGAAGATAACAGAAATTACATATTTAAGGTGGGTGGCTCTGTTGGTTTGGACATCTAAAGGCACTTTTCCAATTTTCACATATTTATAAAAGAAATTGGACCTCGCTGGGAGGAGGAAAGATTCGGGGGAAATTTGCAAGCTGTGTGTAGAGTAGATTTGGGTGCAAACTGAGTAGTGATAGCGGAAGCTTTTTCCTTAAAGGGGTACTAGTTACAGAATCATTACCGGTGTGAAATTGAGGAAAGGACGGCATTCTGCAAGATTCGGTAAGAATCTATTTGGCAGTGAACCAAAAGGATCAGATGTAGTGGAAGCACTCCGTCGGTTACGACGACGAGGGTTCCGGTTGATCGGAATCAACGGAACAGCCTGCTCGTGAAATTAACGTGTAAGTGGCTGAGCACTCCACAGACACGTGTACCCTTAACGTAGTTCTCGGGGATATTCAGCTTGACACAGAGAGTGACAAGGCCAGCCCTTTGAAATACAGCTACAACAGAAACAGGAAGTAAGAGTGAGAGAAAGTTGTGGTGAAAGAGTACAGCAGGGATCACCACTATCCCCTGCCGGAGCCTCGTGGAGCTTTAGGTGTTTTCGCTCAATAAACACTCACAACGCCCGGTCTGGGAATCGAAACCGCGATCCTATGACCGCGAGTCCGCTGCCCTAACCACTGGGTCATTGCGCCTCCCAAGATGTAGTATGGAAGGCGTGACAGCTTGAGGTCTGTGCCAAACATGAAGGCATCTTTAAGTATTCGCCTGATGGTCCTACAGGTATTGCGTTGCAAGGCAAACGCCACCCAGTTTTAACACGGTCAGAGAGATTTTCTATGCGTTGCAGGTGTGTTTTTTTACTTGAATAGATTAGGTGCAACATGAGGGACATGATGGATTGAGCTTTTGTTGCGTCAAGGACATGAAGGAAAGTGCCTAAAAATTTAGTTTCAAACAACTCTCTGGCTGCTTCTGATAACTCGAAAGTAAAGTATATCGTACCACTAAACGGACAGATTTCTAATCCGTCAGCTGACAAGGTGTCCCGTACGGAGGGGTGAGTAAAAATTGTTGTATGATGTGTGAATATATGACCATTTATTGCAATAAATCAGCAGTCAGACTATTGGTCCGCGGCAAGTTACAGCTTAGTAGAGGCTAGGGACACCCACATACATATGTACGCATATATACATTTGTGTATTTGTGGGTACATGTGCATATAGGTATGTATGTGTATGGGTGTGTGCATATATACATACACATATTCACACATACATACATACATACACATACACATATATGTATACATATGAACACGCATATATTTATACATGTTATTTATTTATATATATATACATATATGTATGTATACGTACGTATATGTATGTATATATATGTATATTTATATATAATATATATATATATGTATATACATACATACATACACACACACAGATACACACACACACACACACACACACATATATATATTTTTATATATATATATATATATATATATATATAATATATATATATATATACATTCACACCGAAATTAATTTCGAGTGTGATCCAACAATATGTTCGAAAAGAAAAATTACAAAAGTTTCTACATAAAACCAACGAAACAAAACAATGGCAAAATATGATTCCCAAAATAATAGAATATACGAATATAGGAAAATGTTCATTGAAATATATTAATATTCTGAATAAAAAAGAAACAGATTAAATAATACGACTGTAAATACAGACGTATATTTGTGTGCGTGCGCATGCGTGTTGGCTTCCGTCGATGTGTGCGTTTGCGTATGTATGTGTGCATGCATATATATATATGCGCGCGTGTGTGTATTAACATATGTATGTATGTATATCAATTAGAAAATAAATATCAGTGACCAAATACAAAATTTATATTATGTTGCAACGTGATAAAACATTGATATTCACTATGAGTTGTCTCTTGGTAATAAAATGTCAGATTAACCAGGGTTTCATGTTTTCAAATATATCTAATTGTTTTATGTATTATTCCTGTGACTAGTCCGAGGAGGAATGATAGTGTCCACGATCGTATTCTTACTTTCTGAAACTGGTATGACTAAGTTATCTGTCGAGTGGATATTCTTTGATCGTTTTTTCCATGAAGTCTGACAATGCCTACAGTATTTCGTCTGCGCCACCAGGAGAGAGAGCGTTAACTCCTTTCTTAGCTGTTTTATATGGGCCAGCATGAAAAACGTATAGTAGTAGTAGTAGTAGTAGTAGTAGTAGTAGTAGTAGTAGTAGTAGTAGTAGCGATGGTGATGGTGGTGGTATCTGCAGTAGCTGCAGCAGCCACACCACGAATGTATAAGGAGTACACCATGGATGAAGCCGACGTTTGCGGGGAGAAAGTCATCAAGAGCATTTGATGTAGCTCTCAGCGATATGGACAGGAGTGGGTACTATCTGACACAGACAGTTCAGAAAACCCAGTTGTATCAGAAGTCATGGTAAAGAAAGAAAGAAGAGCCAGGAGGACTTGTGTATAATGATGTCTTCAACGATGAAGACTTCAGAGAGATAAATGTCGTGTTGTAAGTCTTCAGTTCAAAAATTGTGGCAATAAATATATTTTGAGAACTAGGGGAATATGGAGAGTGATAGAGACGGCAGAATAATTCTGTAGAACAGAGAATAGATACTTTGTATTGGAGTATAAGAATCGTTATTTGAAATCGTGGTAAGGAAGGCGAGAATGAGGTGAGCGCGTCTATGTATGGGCAGACACATGTCTTTAAAGCGGTTTATGCATGAAATGGTTTTGGAAAAAAAGGGAAGGTTATAAAAAACGAAATGATAGAGATGTAATTCAGACGTAAGTAGGAATAGTTCGGACTATAGCGCGAATAGATTGGACAAAAATCCATGGATATGAAATACACGAGCTATACTTTTGTCCAGTTAATCTTTGTCTGTATCATCCGTAGAATGCAGTCACTGCGATTGCTGTTGCTGCTGCTGCTACTACTACTACTACTACTACTACTACTACTACTACCACCGCCACCACCACCACCACCACCACAACCACTACTACTACTATTACACCCACATACCTGTGTGTGCGCGTGTATGTACGTGTGTGTGTGTGCGTGCATGCATGTATGTGTGTTTGGATATAAATACATATGTATTTGTCTATGTATGTACGTAACCTATAGGTTCCGTAATGCTTTCGCCTTACAAATATTAATACAAGTCATTGTTCAGACTAAGGCTATGGCCGGAGTTATTCCCCCAACGTGTTAATCAGTGGCTTCAGAACCGAAACATCATGGTTGTGAAGTGAGCTGTTTATCTACACAACCATGCTTACATCTTGCTAAAGAATATACTATCTTACATCACTGTAAAGTAGTAAATATATTATTTATTGATAGAATATTGCCCATTCATTTAAAGACCTTCCTAATCAATTGTGAAAATGGTAAAAACAATTACAAGCAAGAAAGCAAAGCGTTTTAATAATGCACGTAGGATGCGTTACAAGACTGGATTCTCTGAATATCCTCAATTTATTATAAGGCATATTTATGGAATATTTCAGTTTTGAAAAGCTATGAACAGGTGTAACTATTAAAACTCGACATAAAAAAGTCGTGGGAAGATGAATGTAAATTATGAATTATTTAGTTGTCAAAGAGATTTACCGACACAAACATTTTCAGTAATTTCATGTTAGTTGTTTTCAGTTAAGTTTTTATGTGTATCATTTAAGTCATACTTGTGACATGATGACATAATACAGAACGGAAAACGCATTAACTCACGATAAAACAGAACTGACAAAATTTTGATAATAATAACAATAATAATAATAATAATAATAATAATAATAATAATAATAATAATAATAGTAATAATAATAATAATAATAACAACAACAACAACAACAACAATAATAATAATAATGATAATATGGAAGACGTTTAGGGACAATTGAAATCAGGAGAGGCATCTTCGAAGGAGAATGCCTGTCCCCACTGATCTTTGTACTGTGCATGATAATACTAACATTGATTCTGAGGAAAGCAAAGGCTGGGTATGTATTCAAGAGACGCCAACAAAAAGTCAATCATTTGTTATTCATGGATAACCTCAAACTTTATATTAAGATGAATCCCATGTCAGTTCCCTCGTTGATACGGTGTATACTTTCAGTGCTAATATCAGAATGGAGTTCCGATGAAAAAGTGTGGTGTGTTAGACTTGAAGAGAGGCAAGATTAAATGTATGGATGGGCTAGCGATACTGCCGGGGGATTTTGTGAAGCAGATAGAAGAGACGGGCTATAAGTACTTGGAGATATTTGAAATGGATAAATTGACGAAGAAAGAAATGACAGAAAAATTTAAGGTCGAGTACTTGCGCAACCTGAGACTGATCCTTAAGTCGAAATTAAATGGACGGAATAAGATTAAAGCTATCAACACCTTGGCGGTTTCACTCCTTAGATATGGAGCAGGGGTAATTGCAACGACTGTAGACGAACTAAGTAGGCTAGACTGAAAGACAAGGGACTTGCTGACTAGATATGAAATACTCCACTCAAAACGCGACACAGAGAAATTATGTGTACCAAGAAAAAGAGGGGGAAGAGGACTGACTGGATGGGAACACAACATTAGAGCAGAAGAAAACAACATAGCATGGTATGTAAAAATTGCCACAGAAACGCTATTATTGGAAGTAAGAAGGTCAGGCTTGTGTAGGTTGAAAGATTGCAAAGATAGAACACTGTAGACGCACTTGAGAATGAATGAAACTGAAAATAGGTGGATAAAGAAAAGAATGCAGAATTTCATAGGGATATTGAAGATAAGACAGACAGAGAAAAAAGATGGCTATGGATAATTAAATGTGATTGAAAACCAGAAACGGAGGCTCTATTCTGTGCTGTCCAAGAGCAATTACTAAGAATAAATTACATTAAATACAGAATAGACAACGCATCAGAAAGTGATAAGTCCAGAATTTGTGGACAAAATGGTGAAACCGTATGGCATATGACCAGTCAATGTACACCACTAGCCCAGAAAAAATATAAGAGACGTCCTAACAATATAGCAAGGATTATCCATTGGACATTTTGCAACAGGTATGGACTTGACAGAGAAAAACTAGTACGAACATATAAGCCCGAAGATATCATCGAAAATGGTAATGCAAAGATCTTGTGGGATTTTATGATGTAGTGCGACCATGGGATAGAGAATAGGAAGCCATACATAGTGATGATTGAGAAAGAAAGCAAACGATGATAGATATAGCGTGCACAGCTGACAGCAATTTATGCGATAAGGAAGAAAGAAAAATCAAGAGATATGATAGGTTAGCTTGGGAAGTTAAGCAACTATGGTTGCTGAAAAATGTGGTAGTAGTACTAATAATTGTCGGAACCATGGGAACAGTGAGTAAAAATCTATGAGAAATAAATGGAATAAGGGCTGAGCACATACAGAAAATAGCACTCCTTGGAACCGCTCGAATACTCCAGATGGTGCTCGAAAAAAAGAGATGTTACCTTAGTTCACTGGTAGTGAACAGCTGGCACTGTAGTACATCCCAGTTATAGAAGCTGTGCAAAGACAATAAATAGCAAAAATTATAATAATTGATGAAACCATTGCTCATATTGCAAACGAATGCCCTAGACTTGTCCCAAACCACAATAAGTTGTGGCGACACGATCAGGTAGCATAAGTGCTACATCGGAAAATGTGCGAAAGTGGAAGCTATAGAGAAGCAAGACGTGATATGAGTACAAACAACACACAGTGGCAAAGTCGGGGACTAGCAAAATCCTCTAGGATTTCCCAATCCAAACAGATCAGGTACTAGACCATAACAGACCGGACGATGTGGGGGTGGACAAGGTGCTAAATAGTTGATATTACATGCCCCTTTGACACACAAATAGTCAAGAAGGAAGGCAAAAAGATGGATACAAAAGTCTTAAGTACGAAGTAGCTGGGTTATGGAAAATGAAGGTGAAGACAATGTCAATTATTGTTGGGTCCTTGAGAACAGAACCGTTTCAAAATGCATCAAGAGGAATATAAAGCAAACTGGGATAGAGTGCCCAGTAGAACTGTTACAAAATGTTTGCCTCCTTGGCACAGCCAGAATAATCAGGAAAATATTAGATAGCTAAAGAGAACGAATAGTAAAGTACCGTTGGCTGCCGGTAGTAAGCACGCTCAACATACCAAACTCTAGGATCCCTAACAAATCTTGTGATAAATTAAAATTAATAATAATAATAATAATGTTAATGATGATGATGATGATGATGATGATGATGATGATGAGGAGGAGGAGGAGGAGGAGGATAATGATAATGATAATAATAATAACAATAAACTCATAAATACTCTTTTTTGTCTGATCTTTTATAATAATATCCGGTTTATTATCTTTATACTAAAGCTAATAAACCGGATATTATTATAGATCAGACAAAAATGGTGTGTTTATTAATTGACATGAGTATTCCTTGCGATTACAATATAGCGACGAAAGAATTTGACAAGATCAGTAAATATATAGACTTGCTAATAGAAATTGAAAAAATGTGGCATCTCAAGGCGACTACAGTACCAGTGATTGAATGATCTCTAGGAATGATAACAAAAGGTACTGAAACCTATTTGAAAATGATACCAGGCTTACCATCCCAGCAGGAATTGCAAAAAATCGTGTTAACTGGAACGACTCATTTACAGAGAAGAGAATTATCATTATGAAAATAATATCCATCCATGAATATTTATTTATTTATTATTGTTTTAAATACATATTTTACCTGTGAATTTGCGTGTGTAATCTGGGAATGCATACAATGAGCTTCTCTGCCCTAGGTGTACAGAAAACACTCGGCGAGAAATGAAGAAAATTTGAAGAAAAAAGGAAATAATAATAATAATATAATAATAATAATAATAATAATAATAATAATAATAATATAATAATAATAATAATAACTAGCCACTGAAACAAAAAAAAGTGATATCACTGAACTAAATGACTTGATATACGCAGCAGCCACTGCAGCCACAAAAGAAGCTGGATACTCACCCAAACACGCCCAAACAGGAGTACCACCACCCAAACAAACCCTGTGGATAAATAACATCCAAAACAAAATTTAAAAAATTAGAAAAGACCCGTCGATTCTTTATGAAATCAGCAAACAAGCAACGCTACTAAGCAACAAAAAGAGAACAAAAATGCTCCGCAAATATAACATCACAGAAAAAGATTTGCCGGAGATAAAAGAAAAGCTGAAGCAAGATATCCTTGCCAAAGCTCAAAGGATCCGCCGGTACGAGAAACGCCAACGCTTCTTTGAACAGAACAAAAAGTTCAACTCCGACCCCAAAAAGTTCTACCAAGAACTGGGCAAAAATAAAATAGAAGTCACTGCAGCACCAACGGCAGAAGAATTGGAAGAATTCTGGAGAGAAATATGGTCGGCGAACGAACAGCCAAAAAAAAAGGAGTATGAAAATAACAAACTCGGCATCTGAACAACTTTGGACCCCCATAACAACTGAAGAGGTCACCCAGGCATTGCAAAAACTAAGCAACTGGAAGGCACCTGGGCATGACAAGATCCCCAACTTCTGGTTCAAATATCTAACAGGAATGCACAAAAAGCTGGCTGAAAACTTTAACAGCATACTAGCAGAGCCAGAGACAATGCCTGAATGGCTCACGAAGGGGAAAACGATCTTAATTCCCAAATCAAATGAAACAACAAAACCAGAAAACTACAGACCAATAACCTGCCTCCCTACTATGTTCAAGGCATTTACTGCAGTGATATCACAAAGGCTGAACAAGCACCTGGACGAAAACAAACTGTTCCCAGAAGAGCAGAAAGGATGCCGCAAGGGCTCATATGGCTGTAAAGATCAACTAATGATTAATAAAGCCGTAACTGAAGACAGCCACAGAAAGAAGAAAAGCCTCAGTATGGCCTGGATTGACTACAAAATGGCGTTTGATAGCATCCCCCACACATGGATCCTCGAAACACTAGCCATTAACAAAGTAGCACCAACAATCATAAAATTCATAGAGCACTCTATGAATAAATGGCAAACAGTCCTACACCTCCAAACAAATGAGGGACTCATGAAAACCAAAGACATCCCCATTAGAAGAGGAATATTCCAGGGAGACACGCTCTCTCCATTCCTTTTCTGCTTGGCACTGTCACCTCTATCTGATATGCTAAATAGAACTGGATGCGGATATAAATGTTACGATCAGCCACCTTTTATATATGGATGACCTAAAACTATACGGTACAAATGACAAACAGCTGGAAACACTATTAAAGGCAGTTCATGGATTTACCAAAGAAATAGATATGAAATTTGGATTAGAAAAATGCGCTAAAGTAACCATGAAAAGAGGAAAACTAGTTAAGAGTAACAACATCACACTAGATAAAACCAATGAAATAAAAGAATTAGACCAAAGCCAAACTTACAAATACTTAGGAATCCATGAACTAGATAAGTCACAACACACACAAATGAAAGAGAAAATAAAAAAAGAATATTATAGACGAGTTAGATCAATACGAAAAACAGAGCTCAATGCTAAAAACAAGATAATAGGTATCAACACTTTAGCTGTCCCAGTTATAAGTTACAGCTACAATATCCTTAACTGGACACGAAATGAACTGTCCAAAATAGATAGGAAAACAAGAAAAATACTGACAGGATCTAGGATGCATCACCCAAACTCTGACATAGAAAGACTATATATACAACGTATAGAAGGTGGTAGAGGCCTTATACAGCTGGAAAACTACTATAAAATAACCACCATAGGACTGCAAAAATACCTACTTCAGAAGGAAGGAAAACTTATCCAGATAGCAGCAAAACACGAGCAAAACAAAATACTGTTCTCAGTATTTAAGGAAGCTGACAAATACAAACAAGAAATCATACCACCTAATAAACACAAATAATAAGAAGAAGATGATGAAGAAACAACAAAAGCTATAAAACAAATGAAATCCAAACTGAAAATAGAACAGCAACGAGCCATGATAAAACGATGGCAAGAAAAGCCCCTTCATGGTAAATACTGCACTAAACTAAACGCAAAAGAAATAGACAAAGAAAAATCCCAGCAATGGTTGAGAAGCTCAGGACTCAAAGCAGAAATAGAGGGATTTTTAATTGCAGCACAAGACCAAAGCCTCCCCACCAGAAATTACCAAAAACATGTAATGAAAAGAAATATTACAAGTAACTGCAGAATATGTGGAGATGGACAAGAAACAATAAATCATATTATCTCTAGCTGCCCAGTCCTGGCTAAGAAGGAATATATTCACAGACATGACAGAGTTGGAACCTACATACATTGGAAGCTATGCCAACATTATGGAATAACAACAGAAAAAAGATGTTATAGGCACACACCAGAAAAGGTCACAGAAAACGAGAAAGCAACCATACTCTGGGATATGCCGATACACACAGATAGAGAAATTAAGGCCAACAGACCAGATATAGTTGTCAGAGATCATGAAGAAAAAAATGCTTTCTAATTGATGTATCAATACCGGCAGATGACAACGTGTCTCTAAAAGAAATGGAGAAACTCTCAAAATACAAAGACCTGGAAATAGAGATAACTAGAATGTGGAACCTGAAAACAGAAACAATTCCTATCATAGTAGGTGCATTAGGCATGATAAAAAAATATTCAGACAAATACATAACAAAACACCAGGACTTACAAACACATATAACATACAGAAAATTGCTCTACTAGGCACTGCACACATCCTACGCAGAACACTTTCCATACAATAACCATCAGAGCATCACAACAAATCACAGCACATACCCAAGGCACACAGAGCTGCGCTCGGTAGTGAAGTGAAAGCATGCTATAAAAATAAAACTACTGAATAATAATAATAATAATAATAATAATAATAATAATAATAATAATAATAATAATAATAATAATAAAAAGTTCAACTCCAACCCCAAAATGTTCTACCAAGAACTGGGCAAAAATAAAATAGAAGTCACTGCAGCACCAACTGCAGAAGAATTGGAAGAATTCTGGAGAGAAATATGGTCGGCGAACGAACCACCAAAAAAAGGAGTATCAAAATAACAAACTCGGCATCTGAACAACTTTGGACCCTCATAACAACTGAAGAGGTCACCCAGGCACTGCAAAGACTAAGCAACTGGAAGGCACCTGGGCATGACAAGATCCCCAACTTCTGGTTGAAATATCTAACAGGAATGCACAAAAAGCTGGCCGAAAACTTTAACAACGTACTAGCAGAGCCAGAGACAATGCCTGAATGACTCACGAAGGGGAAAACCATCTTAATTCCCAAATCAAATGAAACAGAAAAACCAGAAAACTACAGACCAATAACCTGCCTCCCTACTATGTTCAAGGCATTTACTGCAGTGATATCACAAAGGCTGAAGAAGCACCTGGACGAAAACAAACTGTTCCCAGAAGAGCAGAAAGGATGCCGCAAAGTCTCATATGGCTGTAAAGATCAACTAATGATTAATAAAGCCATAACTGAAGACAGCCACAGAAAGAAGAAAGGCCTCAGTATGGCCTGGATTGACTACAAAAAGGCATTTGATAGCATCCCCCACACATGGATCCTCGAAACACTAGCCATTAACAAGTAGCACCAACAATCATAAAATTCATAGAGCACTCTATGAATAAATGGCAAACAGTCCTACACCTCCAAACAAAAGAGGGACTCATGAAAACCAAAGACATCCCCATTAGAAGAGGAATATTCCAGGGAGACACGCTCTCTCCACTCCTTTTCTGCTTGGCACTGTCACCTCTATCTGATATGCTAAATAGAACTGGATGCGGATATAAATGTTACGGCAAAACGATCAGCCACCTTTTATATATGGATGACCTAAAACTATACGGTACAAATGACAAACAGCTGGAAACACTATTAAAGACAGTTCATGGATTTACCAAAGAAATAGATATGAAATTTGGATTAGAAAAATGCGCCAAAGTAACCATGAAAAGAGGAAAACTAGTTAAGAGTAACAACATCACACTAGATAAAACCAATGAAATAAAAGAATTAGACCAAAGCCAAACTTACAAATACTTAGGAATCCATGAACTAGATAAACGCAAAAGAAATAGACAAAGAAAAATCCCAGCAATGGTTGAGAAGCTCAGGACTCAAAGCAGAAACAGAGGGATTTTTAATTGCAGCACAAGACCAAAGCCTCCCCACCAGAAATTACCAAAAACATGTAATGAAAAGAAATATTACAAGTAACTGCAGAATATGTGGAGAAGGATGAATAGCTGCACAAGTCACCACCTTGTTAAATGTCGACTAAGTAATACCAGAGTGGTTGACAATGGGTACGACAGTGCTGAGCTTGAAAACGTCGAAAAGGCGAAACGGTAGACAATTACAGGCCGATATACTGTTTGCCACTTATTCACTGCAATAGTCACAGAGTCAATGTATGGACATCTGTACATAAAAAGGAATCCTGCCACTTGAGCAGAAGGGTTGGAAACGTAAGTGCAGACATACGAAGGATCAACTCCTGATAGACAAATCTGCAATTAAAGATTGCAAGAGGAGAAAAACTAACTTAGCCATGTCATGGATCGATTATCTTGAGACGTATCATATGATCCCACATTCTTGGATTATAGAATGTATAAGCCTATTTAGTATTGCATCCAATGTTGAGCGAATGTTTGGAAAACGTATGGCGAAGTGGAGGACGGAACTGACAGCATATGGAAAAGTTTAAGGACAATTGAATTCAGGAGATACATCTTCCAACGGGACTGCCTGTCCCCAATGATCTTTATACTGTGCATGATAACATTAATACTGATTCTGAGGAAAAGCAAAGGCTGGGTATGTATCCATGAGCTGCCAACAAAAAGTCAACCATTTGTTATTCATGGATGACCTCAAACTGTATGGTAAAGATGAATCCCAAATCAGTTCCCTCGTCAATACGGAGTATACTTTCAGTGCTGATATCAGAATGGAGTTCAGACTGAAAATGTTTGGTGTGTTAGACTTGAAGAGAGGTAAAATCAAATGTATGGACGGGCTAGCGATACTGTAGGGGGATTTTTGAAGCAGATACAAAAGACGGGCTATAAGTACTTGAGGATATTGGAAATGGATAAATTGACAGAGTAAGAAATAACAGAAAAATTTAAGGTGGAGTACTTACACAGACTGAGACTGATTAAGTCGAAAAATAACAGACGGAATAAAATTGAATCCATCAACACCTGGTCGGTTTCACTCCTTAGATATGGAGCATGGGTAATCGCATCCAGAACAGACGAACTAAATAGCTTAGACAGAAAGACTAGGGAGTTGCTGACTAGACATGGGATACTCCACCCAAAAAGTGACACAAACAGATTGTATGTACCAAGAAAGTTAAAAATATATGTCTGTGATCCTAGGGTGTGTAGAACATCGCGTATAGCAAATATAATACTACATCGGAAGTATCTTCAGACAAGTTCCTATACATATTAAAGTTCACCTCTGCACTAATACCTCTTCCGTCAAACATCATCTAAGTTAATGCCATACCGAAGACTTCCAATTTCCTTTGGAGCTAAAGAAAGAAAAATTGGGAACTTGAGAATAGAAGATACTTTAATCAGCAAATACAGCTCGGTTATATATAACGGATCTACACACACGCGCGCGCGCATATATATATATATATATATATACTCTTTACTCTTTTACTTGTTTCAGTCACTTGACTGCGGCTATGCTGGAGCACCGCCTTTAATCTAGAAACTCGATCCCGGGACTTATTCTTTTTGTAAGCCCAGTACTTATCCTATCGGTCTCTTTTGCCGAACAGCTAAGTAACGGGGACATAAACACACCAGCATCGGTTGTCAAGCAATGCTAGGGGGACAAACACAGACACACAAACACATACACACACATACATATATATATACTTATATACGACAGGCTTCTTTCTGTTTCCGTCTACCAAATCCACTCACAAGGCATTGGTCGGCCCGGGGCTATAGCAGAAGACACTTGCCCAAGATGCCACGCAGTGGGACTGAACCCGGAACCATGTGGTAGGTTAGCAAGCTATTTACCACACAGCCACTCCTGTATATATATATATATATATATATATATATATATATATATATATATATATATATATGTGTATATATATATATATATGTATATATATATATATATATATATATATATATATATATATATATTATATATATATATATATATATTACTTTCACTCCGTAGATTTCCCCAAGAAGAGCTCCTAAGCCTGAACTATTGAAATACCACGTAATAATATTAACGCATCGATATGAAATTTTTTTACTTAACTTCCATTGTTTTGGGTTTAGAAAGTACATAGAGAAACATGTGTACATATATATATATAGAGAGGGGGGGGAGAGAGATAGATAGATACATACATACATACATGCATATATACACAACACACACACATATATATATATATATATATATATGAATATTTATATTTATCTCTCTCTCTATATATATATATGTATATATATATGTATATATATATATATATATATATAATATATATATATATAATAAATACGTGCATGTATGCATATAGGTATATGTATGTGTTTGTGTATACACACACATATATATATATATATATACACATACATATATACATACATACACACACACATATACACATGCAAGCACACTCCACACGTGTGTATTAAACTTATGTATCTTAAATTTATATTTAATGTTATCTGAAATAATTTCTGTCTCTAAGATTGAATTCGTATGAACGAACTTTACTAAATTATTATAGAATTTTGAAATTATAGGTATTTGCTATACGAGAATTTGTTTGTTTGCGTGTGTGATTGCTGCGCGCGCGGATGTATCTATGTATGTGTGTGTGTATATGTATGCAAATATACATAATTACGCAAAATATAATAAAAGCGTATGTGTGTGTGTGTGTGTATGCATGTAAGCGCATGTATGTGTGTGTGTAAGTGTTTGTAAGTTATGTCTTATTTAATATGTTATCTAAAATTATTTCTTTCACTAAAACCGGATTCGTATAAACAAATACTATTAAAATTATTACAGAATTTCTAAACTTAAAAATAACAAAATTAAGCTAAAATTGAGGTTTCTGTTATTACATTCCATTATAGTGAATAAATTCTTAAATCTGTTTAAGTTTTATATCAATTCATTTCTTTTTACGACCATTTTACAATGACAGCAATAGAATTCCATGTAAGGTTCCATTGTTAGTCAACAAGAATACATGGAAATATTCATTCCAAGTAATAAAACGTTTGAGCCAAAGAGAAAGTCACTACATAGTATCTGGAGCAACTGGAAATAGCTGACTAATTTCCCTCGAATTGCACTCGTTTTAGAAGATGGGCAACTCTCATAATATATAGTTAGAGGTATTGTGTTTAACACTATGATATATGGTAGTCAGAGATAGAATGTATTTGATTATTGGTTTCTATGCTTGATTACGGCTTACTTAGGGCTAATCAATAAAATTTTAGAATGCAGCATTATTTGATGATGGTGGTGATGATGATGATGATGATGATGATGATGATGTTGATAGTGACGGTGATGGTGATAGTGACGGTGATGGTGAGGATGATGATGATGATGATGAGGAGGAGGAGGAGGAGGAGGAGGATGATAATGATAATGAGGGTGATAGTCTTTCGTAGTCCGAGTAAGACGGATCTGCAATTTCTTGCTGAACAACCTACACAATTGAGTTGCTTACAGTGATCAAATGTATGTGCCGTACTTTAAGCTCAGACCCTCCTTCAAAATCGACGTTGCCTGAACAGGTGGGTGGCGTACCAGAAGTCGAGTGTCGAAGTGATCGCAGAGCTGTGTGAGATGAGGTGTTTTGCTCAAGAACATAACGCACAACCCGGACCATGAATTGAAAGCAAGTTCTCGTGATCGCGAATGCAACATCCTAACCACCGGACTATTTCTCCCCTCATACAACATTATTTTATCCATCACTGTGGGCTTCAGGTTTTGGCGCAAGACCAGAAATTTGTGAGAAGGGATACGTCGATTACGTCAACCACAGTGTTCAAATAGTACTTATTCCATCGAACCTGAAAAGACGAGAGGTAAGGCCAACCTTGGCAGAATTTGAGCTCAGAGCACAAAAACGGAAGAAATGCTTCTAAGCATTTTAACTGGTCTGCTAATGATTCAGCCGGTTCACCGCCTTATTTAATCCATCAGTATTGACATCACATACAGTTGTTGGAAAATACATGTCTTAACCAAGTACACAATGCTGTACTAAGGGCATGATATAAACCAGCGATTCATTGGGTGAATCGGTGTTTTATATCCAGGAGCTTAATAATTTACTCACCAATGCTTGTTACCATACGCAGAGAAGGAATAAATAAACAAATAAATAAATACTCTACATACTATTCTATAATATAACACGTTTGACTACAATGTGACATTATGTAGGCCATTATTATTTATCATGTATCTTCCAATACCTAGCCATCCAATAAACTCTTTTGTTTATATTATTTTTCACAATGAAGATAAATCTTATGTCCAATCGATTATTTTAGAAAATTTAAATAATTTTATTGGCAAGAGTAACACACATACACACACACACACGGATAGATAGATAGATAGATAGATAGATAGATAGATAGATAGATAGATAGATAGATAGATAGATAGATAGATAGATAGATAGATAAATAGATAGATAGATAGATAGATAGATAGATAGATAGATAGATAGATAGATAGATAGATGGATAGATAGATAGATAGATAGATAGATAGATAGATAGATAGATAGATAGATAGATAGACAGAGTTTACAAAGCTAGATATAATTTTCAGAAATGCATTCAGTTGGATCGCAATTTTTAAAAAAGCGAAATGTATGTCCTAAAAATAGCAAACGTTGCTTTTACTTAAACCCAAATAAATATATGAATTTATTCACTAACATGAAGTTTAATAAATAAATAAAAATTCTAGCTTAATATTGCAAATTTATAGTTTTGAATTTTATAATAATTTTAACAATGCTTGTTTATATGAATGTGGTTTTAGCGAAACAAAATAAATTTTAGATATATTTTATGTATTTTAATACAGAAGAAGTTTAAAACGTTGCTGTATGTCCTAATAAAGTAAAGGATATTTTTGTTTTTATTCCTCAGATAGATTGGTAAACAGGAAATGATAGAAAATACACAGAAACATGAAATTTTTTAATATTAGATTGTTGGCTTATATTCAGTGAATATGCTATAGTATTTTCGATGTTCAAGTGGACATCAGCGCTGACTAGACGAATAGTGAAAGGCTGTATATTTGTATATCAAGAACTAAATTGTCTAATATGGTTTTTCTATAAAAGAGTAAGATGTGGTTTCAGGGAAATTTGACACTATTGGTTTGTCTACTATGTACTACAAAATGGATGTGCTGTCGTACG
This sequence comes from Octopus sinensis, assembly GCF_006345805.1. Classification (NCBI taxonomy): domain Eukaryota; kingdom Metazoa; phylum Mollusca; class Cephalopoda; order Octopoda; family Octopodidae; genus Octopus; species Octopus sinensis. The sequence continues at coordinate 47,276,560 of NC_043000.1, forward strand.
TTAGAAATCCTTAGCTTTAAAGAGAATTTCCTTTCACTAACACACGACACAGAAAATTCCTACTTACACTCAATAATTTGGTATAGGGCGAGCTTGGGTTCTACCTTGCTGGTTCACATTTGAAACACAACATAATATTTAATGGAGATGTAATGATTCAAGGGTTTTCATATGTCAGTATTATTGATTGTTGTTCCAGATATTTTGATATACGTAGCCGAGTCAGAAAGTAATGCAATTTTTTACTTGACTCAGTTTTTGTATGCACAAAACAATCGAAAAGTAATGCAAAGAAGATCACTCAGCACAAACCTCCGTCAACGCAACACCAACGTCCTCTCAGTGATTAGCCGGAGATGATTTTTAACATGAGAATATCTGAAATGAAATCGTCTGCTCTCACAAACGGGAATACTAAAAATGAACCCGATCGCCCTCAAACGGAAAAATAATCCCTATACCTTGTCCGGTACCTGATCAATCACAATAGGAGTCATGGAATGTGCAAGTGGGTGTGCAGACCATGTTTGTAATGCTGTGTGTGTGTCGTCCAAATATATATATATATATATATATATATATATATTGAGTGAGTGGTGAAGGGAGAGGAGAGGAAATACTAATACAGTGAAGGAGAAGTAGTGAGAGTAATAGCCATTACAAAGAGTGAGTGAGAAAATGTAATGACAATGAGAAAGATGAAACAAAGTGGCAAAGGGACCGTCGTATGAATAAGAAAAAGATGGGGTGACGGATGAATAACGAAGGAAGAAGTGAAAAGCCGATAAACGGCGTTTGAAGTTTGAGTATATGAGTGTGTAAAAGAGAGGCATATTTGCGTGTGTGCGCAATGAATGTGCGTGTGTGTGTGTATGCGTGTGCGTGTACAAGAGAACTAAACACGTAAATTAAAGGAAATATAAAAAAAAACTCAGAATCCTTGTCTGGTATCAGATCGATCCCAAAATCTAATCAATTTGTGCCAGTCACGAGGCCAAATATCCCTGAAAGTTTCATTTGTATCCACCCAGCGGTTCTTGAGATACTTTGTACACAGACAAACTAACAAACATGACTGAAAACAATACCTCCGCCTTAGTGAAAGCAGAGGTAATAAAAATTGCTTCACTTTCTGACTTACCTTTGAATATATATCTTGGTTTTAGATTTTGGCACAAGGTCAACAATTTCGGGGGATGGGAAAAGTCGATTACATCGGCTCTAGTGCACCACTGGTACTCATTTTATCGATCTTGGAAGGATAAAAGGCAAAGATGACCGCAGTGTAATTTGAAGTCAGAATATAAAGACGGATGAAATGCCGCTGAAGATTTTGTTCGGCGCAGTAACGATTCTGCCAGCTCGCTGCCTTACACCCTCATAAATATCAGTGTCACATTTTGGCACAACGTCAGCAAGTTCGTGGGTGGAGCAAATTTTTAGTCCCTACCAACTACAATTCCTCTAGCTAGTCTAAAATTAATCAATCAAATTTCTCCCAGAGACCGCATTTTACCTTATTAAAACAAGAGGGCAGTATGTGGATTGTAGGAAAAAGAAACAGATAGATCAAAGTGATCATAGGTTTGTTCAGTGAAGGCTGGCCCGGGGCTAAACAACAAGAACAATGTCTAGCAGTTTTCTGTCATATTACAATAGTATATTTCTGTCTATTTCTGTCTAAGCTGGTGTTGTAGTTGAATCGTTTTATATCAACTTTCCCTATACAACACACTGACTAAGAAGTAAAACACAAGATTGGCGCTATCAAAATGTCTAGCACCTAGAGGTCTACTGTAACTGTTTTGTTTACAGTGTAATATCTAATCATTATTATGTTGCAACTATTCTGTTATAGTAGTAGTAGTAGTAGTAGTAGTAGTAGTAGTAGTAGTAGTAGCAGCAGCAGTAGCCGTTGTAGCAGCAGCAGTAGTAGTAGTAGTAGTAGATCATGTATAATGTGACAGGCTCAGTAAGAAAGATACTGTAGATAGTATTATTGTAACTGTTACAATCCTGAGTCCATGTCTGAGTCGTTTACTAACTCCTGACTGACTTAGTCCAAAAGATTAATGTAATTTATTAAGGTAAAGTTGAATTATAAAATTCTCATATAGTCTACTAATTTGCATTACGTGTTCAAACATTTTAGTTGTTCGTATTCCTCAGTATGGAGAAAGACTAACTTTGCCAGCATGTTTTCCTAATGCACACTACATGAAGTCATATGTAAAAGTAATTACTCACGCCAATGGATAAAGAAGTATTCTACTCACCAGACCGAATGTACTCTCATAATAATTTAGTTTTAAACCGATTTTAGATCACTTTATAACTTTAATGAAGCTGTTAGGTTCTAGGTAACACCTAAGAGCACAATATTCTAAAATCCGAAGAAAGATACAGATGTGTAAAATACACTGAGGGGATAGGAATGTGTCCACTATACAAACATTAACACCGTTTCAGTGATATAAATTCTAACACATGTCTACGTAGATCAATATTTTATACATTGCATCCCCTTCCACGTTACGTATGTTTCAGGTTTGCTAATAATAATATTTAGCCCACAAGTGAGCCTCTATATTCATACTCAACCTACTACCACATTTCCACTAGACAAAGTCCTGAATTATTAAACAAGGAAAAGGTATACTGGATAATGCAGCTCTTAGATAATTTTGAGGGCTATTAATGAAGAATTCATAAAAATATATCCACTTCACCATTTGCTCCAGTTCTTTACATTCTGAGTTCAATTCTTGCGTGGTAAACTTGGCTTTTCATCCAACCAAAATGTATAACATAACCACCAGTACCATTCAGTTACAGGCGCTGATTAAAATCGATTGCAAATCATGACCTGGAGTCTATAAAGTAGTTCGGACCTCCCACCTAGTTTTGGAAATTTTATCAATGATATTGACAAGTTGATTCTTCCCCTTGATTAAACAATATCACTAGCATAGAAAGGAAAATCTTGGTACATCAGTAAGTACTGGAATTATTTACAATCCTGTCCAGGTCTGTGCTTTGGAGAGGATACTATGCTCTTCTAACACAGGTAGGTGCAAGAGTTTCTAGAAGTGCACATACGATCTCAAGAAACATAGAAATGCTAAAATGATTCTATTTAAAAAATAGAATAGACATAACCGGAATGCTTTTGACCAAAGTTTTGCTCTGTCAGTTTTCACCTGATACTAAACAAAAAGTCTACCGGTAGTTAAAAGTACGAAGAAGTGCATATGCAGTGAGATGCAATTTCTATCTCATCAGACCCATAAAATATCATGTGGAAGAGATAAATTCTCTGTATTGAATGAATTAATCCAAAACTTTTTATTGAAATGAAGTGAATCAAGAAACCTAAAATAAAATAACCAAAATTATGACATTCGTTAAGAGCTAGCCAACGTAATGATTTTTTTTCTTCTAGGACGACGAAGCCATTATAATATTACTTAAGAGTAAGCTTCGATAAGACTAAAAGAATCTGGAAATAAGCTAGATTAGTTACGTAAACATGGAAAAGAGAAACTGCATATAGAAAAGTTTTAAAGATATCGCATGTATACTACATCCAGTGAGTGAAATATCTATATGTTTGTATGTATGGATGTCATTATTCAGTTTATTTCAAGATTTCTTGCCAACAGAGAAAAAACCGGTTTCTAACCTAGATTCAAGGCTCCTTCACTGGAATTTCAACATCAACAACAAGGTAAGTATATGTGTACGTATGTTTGTAAAGTTAATCCAAACATGAAAACACAAAGAGAAGGCACAACAGCGCGAGGATGTGGAACAAGTATAGTGTTATTGGAAGCTCAGGAAAGGAAAGATCCAAGGAAGGGAAGACGGAGGAAAACAAATCGTCAACGATACACACGCGGTCACGTATGTATGCATATATATATGCATATAAATACCTATATGCATACATATATAGAGACAGGTAGACCTATTGCTGTAAAACAACAGACTTTTCAAGTTTTCTATGCATTGTTGATTTTAAAACATCTTTTTATTTTCATCTGACAATGCCGTTAATAAAAACTGAGACTAACATATATCCTCTTTTCGCTGTGTGCGTATGTATGTATGTGTGTGTGTGTGTATATGACTGCGCGTGTGTGTATGTATATATGTATATATGCATATATATATATATATATATATATATATATATATGGAAGAATGGAGTTGAACGACGATTTAACAAAATTCCTTTATTCTCGACATATGTTTCGAAGGCTGCATATTCCTAAGGCTGCATATTCCTAATTAGGAATATGCAGCCTTCGAAACATATGTCGAGAATAAAGGAATTTTGTTAAATCGTCGTTCAACTCCATTCTTTCATTTATTTGTATTAAAAAAACACACAAATTTCCACACGAAAGCACGTGATATCTGCCCTTGGCATGTAGCTTCAACCGTGTTTTTCTGACGTGAATTTGCTACCCAGGTATCGTTTAACCGAATTATCCATACTAAGATAATTCATTCAACTACTTAAATATATATATATATACATATATATATATATATATATATATGTCTGTGTGTATGTATGCATGTATGTATGTATATACATATATATATATATGTATATATATATATATGTGTGTGTGTATATATATATACATTGATGTGTGTGTGTGTGTGTGTGTGTGTGTGGTGTGTGTGTGTGTGAGTGAGTGAGTGTTTCTGTCTGGAAAAAGCAGAATGGTCATAACTAGACTACATTTGACCATAAGTCTGCTATGTCGTTAGCGGCCTGGGGAAAATCAACAGCTACTGCTGTGGCGGCTACTGTTACTACAACTACTACAAGTAACAGTATTTCAAACCTTGTTTCTTAATTTTGTTTCTGCTGCGTCTTATTGCGCGAGATTTACAAAAGAAGATAATTGTGTGCATTGTAAGAAATGGGACGTTTTATGATATTAGAAGCAAAGCCGATTTTATTTTTACTTTAGAAATTCTTATGATTACTTATTACGGAGCCTGAAAGAAGCCATCATTAGTTTTCGCTGATCATTTCTTTGTAGGTGAATCAGGGAATTGAGAAATATAATATACATAGTCATGAGTACTTTCTGAGACACTGAATATTATAAAGCAAAGTAATATATTGTTTCTGTTACTAAGTTTTATGACTGGCACTGAAAGAAGATCCGGCAGCACCAAAGGAACATTGATTATTGTTCTTTCTTTTAGACGAGGCATATTCTGTAACCAAAACCAGTTGGTAACATTAGGGAGAAAATACTTTTGACTGTAAAATTAAAACTTATGATCAATTGTGTTTCAAATCGTGATGGTTGAAGACATAAACGAACAGTAATAATTTACTACATACGTTGCATATAATGTATATGTATAACTTGACATGTGGTATAGAGTGAACAGCATTTGTTTACGGAAACGATCGTAACATCAATTCGAATGTCTCTTTCCTTCATTTAAACTCTCTCTCACTCTCTCTCTTGCTATATATATATATATATATATATATATATACGGTAAACTGTCACCATTTTATATTTTGAAATTCGCGCATTAGGTAGGTAGGTAGGTAGGTAGATAGACAGGTAGATAGATTGATAGGTAGATAGATAGATAGATAGATAGATAGATATATAGATAGATAGATAGATAGATAGATAGATAGATAGATAGATAGATAGATAGATAGATAGATAGATAGATAGATAGATAGATAGATAGATAGATAGATAGATAGATAGATAGATAGATAGATAGATAGATAGATAGATAGATAGATAGATTGATTGATTGATTTTTTGATAGACAGATATATAGCTAGATAGATATGTGTTATCTTGCCAAATCTTATATACCAAAATACGATTCCATGACTATTAGCATCATCATCATCACAACTGCCATGCTATCATCACTCTACAGTCACTTTATCTCTGTAGCGAGCATTACATTTTGCAGTCACCGTACTGACTAACGTAATTGTATATCTATTTTTCCGAGACATTTTGATAACATTAACCGCTTGCTATAATTATCCGTCATTATAAGCTGCTTCCACTAACATGAGATACAAATTATGTTTTGTTTTTAAGATAAAATGTGTCTCCATTGTTTTACAAATTTTAACTGATCTAAATGTCATTGCTACAATATAATAGTATTTGGACAGAAGAAAAGGCGGCGAGTTGGCAGAATCGTTAGCACACCGGGCGAAATGCCTAGCGGTATTTCGTCTGCCGCTACGTTCTGAGTTCAAATTCCGCCGAGGTCGACTTTGCCTTTCCTCCTTTCGGGGTCGATTAAATGAGTATCAGTTACGCACTGGGGTCGATATAATCGACTTAATCCGTTTGTCTGTTCTTGTTTGTCCTCTCTATGTTTAGCCCCTTGTGGGTAGTAACGAAATAGGTATTTCGTCTGCCGCTACGTTCTGAGTTCAAATTACGCCAAGGTCGACTTTGCCTTACATCCTTTCGGGGTCGATTAAATAAGTATCAGTTACGCATTGGGGTCAATATAGTCGGCTTAATCCGTTTGTCTGTCTTTGTTTGTCCTCTCTGTGTTTAGCCTCTTTTGGGCAGTAAAGAAATAAGTATTTGGACAGAAGAATAAAACAAGTATTTACCATATATAGTTGTAGTCAAATCTTGCTGTTGCTATTTAGCTCCAGATCTGCAGATCTCCACATATGTGCAGTCAAGGCTGAAACACCTTTCTGCAAAATACGCTTAGCTACCTATTCTTTTGCGGACATGTATTACTCTTGCTGGCATCATTTAAAGTGGCCTTCCACCTTCAAGATAGTACGATTGATTTGAGGAAGATTTGGTAGCTCTATCCATCTAGTAAAAGTAATCACAAAGGATCTCACCCAATAGCTTGTGTTGTATATTGTTTTATTGTTGCCTCGATCGAGAAAACCTATGATTATAAACTTCCCTGTCGTGACTATCACAGTTTTCTGTACAGCATTTAATGTATTTTTATGAGACTTGGGATTCAATTTGAAAGAGATATTTGGCAGGTAGAGTGATTGTGTTAGCTCGTGTTGTAGTAAATAAGAGAGGTAGGCATAGTTGTTTGTACATGACGTGTCTAGTAGTAGATAAAAAGAACAACAATGTGATGGTAACGCGTACCAAGAACAGAAGTTGACCAAATCAAAATTGAAATAAAATAATTATTTCAAATGTTATTCATAGTGAACATTATTTATGGATGAAATGAAAAATAATTGTTATTAAGCGAGATAAGCTGAACAAAGCCATCTAAATTGTACCAGCATAGGAGAACAGAATATATGATGATAGATAAAGGCTTTATAAAAACCGAAGCATTCAAAGTATTTAGATCCAAAATGAGATTTCTACTTTTGAATTGTTGCATAACGCTTTCAACTTGTAATGATAAACCCTATAGCAAAAGATTTAACTGATAATTTATCACGATCTCAAGAGGTTTTGGAGTATATCGCTAAAGTAAATACTGGTTAGTGAACAGCAGGTAGAAGAGAAACAGACAATTCTTATTAGATGAGGTACAGCAAAATAATATATATTATACATAAATACGTGATATTGAACAAAATATTGATATATTCTGTCGTCCAAAAAGCAGAGCATATCAGTAATTACATTCTTTCCTCTGTTGGAAGATTTTCTGATTCATTTCTTGGAAAGAAGTTATCAAAAGCAAGCACCAATTCAACTATTATCATTCAACATACCAGCAAGCCAAAGACTATTGTTAATGATTATATTAAATCTTTGAATAATTGAACTAAGATCAGTAGCACTGCTAATATTTGGTCATCATCTTTGTATTTATGTTTTCTCTAATTATACACCCAATAATAAGAGTAGTAGTAGTTACTAAGAACTAAACAACTGAATTGAAAAAGTTCTGATATGAAACTAGAATTAGCTACAGCTCTAGCTATAACAATGTTTCTCGAGAACAGCTAATTTCTTATATATTTGTTTTTTTATTTATTCCCCTTTAGTTGTATAGAATTCATTCTATTTAATTCTAAAAGAAGCAAGTGTTCGAATTCTACCAAAATTCGATTTGTATTTCATTCACTGAGAGCCAGCGGATTAAATAAATAACTTTTATGTATCTCTGATTGATCATTTGTCTTGCCTTAGACAAGTCAACGTTGCAGGTGTTTAGTTCCAAGTTAACCGAGAACCAGAAGTATGACGGAAGATGATAAAGCTATGACCATACATTTTCATAATGAAGTATATCTAGGACTACTGTATCCAAAGTGTCTAGCGTTTTGCTGAAACGATGATAATGATTTGAAAGCGACTGAGCTGAAAAGCATAGATGGCTGAGTGACCAGGAAGGCAGTCCTTTTCTAGTTCAAAGGATTAAGGTTGATTCTATTGTAACCTAAATTCAAGATATTAATATCTTACAATGAAACGTTTTGCAGGGCTTTGCATAAGTCCACCACATAAAGGTAATAATATTTATCAATTACGGTCTCGAACTATTATTGTCAATTGCAGGCTGCTCTCGGGCTATTTCCGCAACGTAGTATCAACGAAAGCCTCCCAGGCTGAAACACTGCATGCTAGAGATCACAATCAGATTTCTATCATACGACACACATGAAGTGCAACTTATATCTTAAAAGAAACGCTTGAAGTAAGCTTTGACAGTAGGAACGCATTTCATAAGGTTGTTCTAACAGACAGACTTCGGTTTAAATAACAAGAACTACTAGCAAACCACATAGAAATCTCAATACAGTGGGTGAAAAGGGGTTGTAAAGCAAAATTTCTAAGATGTATTTTCATTTCAAGAGGTAATTTTCTTTTAAATTGAGAAGTTTATTCTCTTTATAGACATGAAAATAGACATGAACAGAATTCAGCTGCATATCATATGATTTAATAATTTGTGCACAAAATGCATTTTTTAATCGTCAGTGCAAACATAATTCAAGATACATAAAAATGACCAAAAATCAACATACCAGACGAAAAGCCCGCCTTTTACATATATATATGTGAACAATTCTATGTACTATGCTGAAAACATTTGGTGTTTGTCTTGTGTGTTGATTTTTTTGTTCTTTTTTATGTATCTTGAATTATGCTTGCACTACGATTAAGAAATGCCTTTTGTGCACTAATTAGGAAATCATATGTTTTTAAAATGCTCGCTTCTAGAGTTGCATTCCCTCGAGTTCGGTACAATGTGTATAAACACATTGAACCGAATTCGAGGGAATGCAACTATTAGCGTGAGGCATTTATGTATAGTAATACCCTTAATTTAAGTAAATATATTTAAGAGAAATAATAGATGAGTTTTCCCTTATGAGGTTTCTTCCCTACAACTACTTGCAGCTGGAGCCAAGACTTTACGTCGGAAATAAGTTCATCATCCGAAAAGTGCTTCCCCTCCAAAAAATACTTCATGCTTAGAAAGAAATGGAATTCAGATGGTGCGTGGTCAGCATGCCATGTTTCTCTGCTGTGATGGCGTCCTGCAATTTCTGCATCACAAAGCATAATATGCCTCATTATTTGTGCTGCCTTTGCCAAAAAGTCCATCATCACTGTTCCGTGTTGGTTCCAAAAGACTGAGAATCACCTTGCCTTCTTTGGAGGTGGTGAGTTATCCTGCTTCTATTGCTTCGACTGAACTTTAGACTCAGGATCATAGTGATGGACCCATGTTTTATCATGTGTTATATGTCTGCCGAAAAGGTCCTCCTCATTTTCTTGGCGCATTGCCAAAAGAGCCGGGGTACAACTGACTCTATCCTGCATCTGAAAATGTGTGATCCGGGTAATCCATCGTGCAAACAACTTCCACATGTGCAAATGGTCGTGAATGATTTTTTCCACAGACCCTATTCTAATCCTCACTTCTTGGCCTAGTTGCCGAATAGTTATGCGGTGATCCTCCAAAATGGTGGCTTCCACTTTATGGATGATGTCGTCAACAATGGCGGAATCTATCCGTCTAGGAATAGGAGCAGTTTCCACTGATGCCCGACCACATTTTTTATCTGGCGATGCCAGTGCTTGACTACGTCGCATGACGGTGCATCGTTACTATAAACTTCTTTCGTCTCATCGAAAGTTTCTTTAGGTGTATGACCTTTCAAATATAAGAACCTGATCACTGATCAGCATTCAACTACCACCATTATAACACCTTTGTTCACTTGAGCAGCCGCAAAAAAACAAAATAATACTAGTGGAAAGCTGCAATTTATAATGTGACATGCAGAGACATGTATAATTATACCTACACAAGTTCCTTTTCCTGCAATAATCACAGGTTGGTCAGGGGAAATCTTTAATGAACACCACTCGTATATACTTATATAATAATAATAAATGCGCCCTTTTAAACCCTATCCAGGCTCATGGTCCCCGGTTTCCCGGTTTCTATGGCGTATGTGTTCCCCAGCTGGACGGAACGCCAGTCCATCGCAGTGTTACTCATTTTTGCCAGCTGAGTGGACTGGAGCAACGTGAAATGAAGTGTTTTGCTCAAGGACACAACGTGTAGCTCGGTCCAGGAATCGAAACCACAATCTTACGATCATGATGCTGACACCCTAACCACAAAGCTACGCGCCTCCACCTTATATACTTATACATACGTGTTTATCTTCTGAATAGTTTTTGCATCTGTTTCTCTCTCTCTGTCACACACACACACACACACACACTCTCTCTCTCTCTTTCTCTCCTCATATATATATATATATATATTATATATATATATATATATATATATTATATTATATATATATATATATATATATATATATATATATATATATATATATCCCTATATATATATTTACATGGGTATACGTATGTGTGTATATTTTATATATCAAGCTCAAGCTTGTTTACCTACATCACTATCCCCATACAAGATCACACGATTTCGTTTATTGTCAATCTTTACTGCCATACTTCAGCGTATAATTTGAACTTATATGAGCACTGTGCGTGTTTTCTATCTGTAGGATCTCTGGATCTTACCTATGGACTATAATGAACATATATATAATATTAGTAAAACAAAACCTTACAGAATAGGCGATAATAGACGCATTAATATATGTATTCACTCATGAGGAACGAATTATCTTTCAAGTACGCTATAACGAAAAGATGACTGCGTTCGAATTCGATGAACCTTAGTTTTATGATTTAGGTTGTTACGCACTTTTTGTGATTAAATAACTCGCTTAGTTGAACTAAAGTTTTGCATTGTCTTTGTTCATGTGCTCCTTCCCCGATATATATATATATATATATATATATATATATATATATATATAGAGAGAGAGAGAGAGAGAGAGAGAGGGAGAATATATAAATATATATATACACGTGTATATATAGATATAGGCATGTATATATGCATATATATATACACAAATATGTATATATATGTAGAAATATATATATATACATAAATATATACATACATGTGTATGTAAATATTCATATATATATATCTGTATATATGTATATATACACATATGTATAATACATATGCAATATGCACACAAATATATGTGTGTCTATCTATCTATCTATCTATCTATCTATCTATATATATATATATATATATATATATATATATATATATATGTATATGTGTATGAATCTATGCATGTATGTATTTATGTATATATATATATATATATATATATATATATATATATATATTATATATATATATATATATATATATATATATATATATATATATGCGTGTGTGTGTGTATTCACGTGGACCATTAACTGAGATACGTGATGTCTTACAATTCAAATTTCATTATTACTTTATGATAAATTTCAACATTTCGTTCATTTTAATGTGGCTAGTGATGCAAATATAAGCTTTGTTTTGAAATTTTAAACTTTTTCTCGTTTAACAATATGATCAAATAAAGATCAAAACTAATGAAATCATTGGCTGAAATTTTCGTATTTTTATTACTGATCTGAATTTTGACCAACTGTAAATGATGTCCATAATTTCATGAAATAATGGAAATGTATAGAGAAATATTAATGGTTCATAAAAAATGAGAAGAAAAGAAATGCTTGAATCATCTAAAGAAATGCTAATGAGCCTGAAGTATAACAAAGACTTTCTTAAGGGTAAACAATGGTTTAAGATACTAATCACTAAATTCAATCTCTTCACTTAGCTATTCCTGTCTGGAAAATCAATTACAGTTTTGATCAGTGAAAAATCTACTATAACATTGTAAAGGGTTTTAAAATAATTTTCTTTGAGATGTGAAAGCTTGCTTATAATGGGTATAATGAGAATAATAATAATATTAAAAATAATATGAATAATGAAAAAATAATAATGATTGTCACGCACACGAATACAAACATAAAGAATTTTAGGGTCGTGATATTTTAGGAGCATGAGTTAATCAATTCTATCGAATCGTCGCTAATACGTAACTTGAATATTCTGTATTGATAATGGAGCGATGGAAAGTAAAGTTGATTCTGGTATAACACTTTTGTAACATAGACGAACAAAACAGAATAAGGAAGACATTTATTAAACCCGTCACATCAATGCCCTAATACTATTGGTCTGTAAGTTAGATACGGGGGTCATAGTTTTAGATAAAGACAGAGGAAGTGGAAAATTTAATTGAATCTAGTGTTTTACTGATATCTATTTGATCAATTCTGGAAGGATGGAGAAGAACACTTTATCAACTTTGGAAGGAAGGAAAGCTAAATCAATCTCAATAATATTGGTATGCAAGTTGTTAAATGTATTATATACTGCCGATCACTTATTGTTATCTTATCATTTCTGAACCAGCCCTGTTACCGTAATAGGAACAACAACAATATCAGCAAGAACAATAACAAAAATGGCAGCAATGATGATGATGATGATGCGATTGTGGTTGCTGTTGTTGTTGTTGTTATTATTATTATTTTATCATCATCATTATTATTATATAGATTCCTGACCAGCAAGAAGCAACTGATCTCCCCTGTTCGAAAGTTATAATGGACACAGGTTCGTGTGTCACATAGCTAGCTGGAGGCGATTGCCTCTTGGAGCTAATCAACGGCAGCATTCGTCCAATTTTTCTGGACTGCCATGTTAGGTTGGCCATAACTATTAATATCCAGTACCGCTGCCATAGTCTCCTTTAGAAAGACTTAGAAATATTAATATTTCTATTATTATTATTATGGTTGTTGTTGTTGTTATTGTTATTGTTATTGTTTTCATTATTATTATTGCCTTTGCACAGCTTCTAACGTTGGAGATGTATTACAGTGTCAGCTTTTCCCTACCAGTGAACTAAGTAACGCCCATTTTCGAGCACCTTCCGCAGTATTCGAGCGGTTCCAAGCAGCGTTGTTTTCTGCAAGTGTTCCAACTTTATTACTGCCCCTATTTGTTCCACGTACTTCTCGAGATTTTTGCTCACTGTTCCCAGGGCTCCGACAATTATTGGCACTACTACTACCATTTTCATCGACCACAACTGCTTAACTTCCCAAGCTAACCTGTCATATCTCTCGACTTTTCTTTCTTCCTTATCACATACCTTGTTGTCAGCTGCGCATGCTATATCTATGATCCAGCATAGATTGTTTTCTTTCTCAATTTAGACTATGTCTGGCTTCCTATTCTCTATCTCATAGTCACACTGAATCATGAAATCCCATAGGATCGTTGCATTTCGATTTTCGACGATGCCTTCAGTTTTGTGGTGGTACGATGTTTTTGCTCTGTCAAGTCTAAACTTGTTGCATAGTGTCCAATGGACAAGCCTGGCTATATTGATGAGGTGTCTCTTATATTCCTTCTGGGCTAGTGGCGTATATTGGCTAGTAATATGCCCTACGATTTCACCATTTTGTCCACAGATTCTGCACTTATAACTTTCTGCTGTGTTGTATATTCTGTATTTTATGTAGTTTGTTCTTAGCGCCTGCTCTTGGGCAGCACAGATTAGAGCCTCCGTTTTTCAATTTCTTGTATAGTGCTTCATCTTTGCAATCTTTCATCCTACACAAGCCTGACCATCCTACTTCTAATAATAGCAGTTCTGTGTTTTTTTTTACATACAATACTACGTTGTTTTCTTCTGCTCTAATGCTGTGTTCACATCCATTAAGTCCTCTTCTCCCTCTTTTACTTGCTACATACAGTCTGCCTGTGTAACTTTTGGGTGGAGTGACCTATATCTAGTTAGCAACTTCCTTGTCTTTCTGTCTAAGCTGCTTAGTTCGTCTACTGTCTATGCGATTACCCCTGCTTCATAATTAAGGAGTGAAACCGACCAGTTTTTGATAGCTTCAATCTTATTCCGTCCATTTAATTTCGACTTAAGGATCAGTCTCAGTCTGCGTAAGTACTCCACCTTAAATTTTTCTGTCATTTTTTTCTCCGTCAATTTATCCATTTCCAAAATCCCGAATTACCTATAGCCCGTCTCTTCTATCTGCTTCATAAAATCCCCGGACGGTATCGTTAGCCCTTTCATACATTTGATTTTGCCTCTCTTCAAGACTAACACACTACACGTTTTCAGTCCCATCTCCATTCTGATATCAGCACTGAAAGTATACACCGTATCATCGAGGGAACTGATTGGGATTCATCTTTACCATACAGCTTGAGATCATCCGTGTATAAAAAAAGGTTGACTTTTTGTTGGCAGCTTTGGAATACATACCCAGCCTTTGCTTTCCTCAGAATAAATTTTAGCGGTATCAAGCACAGTACAAAGATGAGTGGGGACAGGCAGTCACCTTGGAAGAAGCCCCTCCTTATTTCTACTGTCTCTAATCGTCTTCCATATGCTATCAGGTCCGTCCACCAATTCGCCATACTGTTTCTACGCAATCGCTCAATATTCGATGCAATAACAAATAGGTTCATACACTTCATAATCCAAGAACGTGAGATCATATTGTACGCCTTACGCTAGTTGATCCTGTGGGATCATATCGTACGCCTTACGATAGTCGATTATTATTATTATTATTATTATTATTATTATTATTATTATTATTATTATTATTATTATTATTATTATTCAGTAGTTTTATTTTTATAGCGTGCTTTCACTTCACTACCGAGCGCAGCTCTGTGTGCCTTGGGTATGTGCTGTGATTTGTTGTGATGCTCTGATGGTTATTGTATGGAAAGTGTTCTGCGTAGGATGTGTGCAGTGCCTAGTAGTGCAATTTTCTGTATGTTATATGTGTTTGTAAGTCCTGGTGTTTTTGTTATGTATTTGTCTATTATTATTATTATTATTATTATTATTATTATTATTATTATTATTATTATTATTATTATTATTATTTTATTATTATTATTATTATTATTATTATTATTATTATTATTATTATTATTATTATTATTATCATTATTACATAACTGTTCAATATTTGGTAAATTGTGGCGAATGTCTACTGCATCACCTTCTACACCTCCTTGTTGCTGAGCTGTGTGCAGCTTTGTGTGTTATTTTCTTCTGTTTGGGGTGTGAAAACTATTTCAGGTACTGTACTGCGTTTGGTTTTTTCTCTTGAGGTGTGGTGCAGGCTTTTGCTGTGTTAATACTTGTTTTGTGCGTTGAGTGTGTAATGCATTGGTTATCTAGCTTGGTGGTGGAAGTTTATTTCACTAGGAAATTGCTGTATAGTGTGTTTTGTATTTGTGGGTTGTTGTTGTTGTTATTATCATTATCATTATTATTATTATTATTATTATTATTATTATTATTATTATTATCATCATCATCATCATCATCATCATCATCATCATCATTATTATTATCATTATTAATATTAGTAGTAGTAGTAGTAGTAGTCGTTGTTGCTATTGTTACAAATACCTGCCAAGCAACAACAAGTAGACTAGTGCAGGCATTGTGGTATATTATTGTTGCTGGGTCCTTTTGGGTTGCCATTCTTGGCTCAAGTAATAATAATAATTACAACAACAACAACAACATCAACAACATCAACAACAACAACAACAACGACAACAACAACAACATCAATAATAACGAGAGAGAGAGAAGAGAAAAATTTGTCTTCAGTATATCGATTACAAAGACAATAACATACATAGAATTGTTTCCTACTAGTGTTTGAATTTTGCATGTGCTTGATTTCTCCAGGAAGCCATAGACCGTTTTCCTTATAACCCCTAAGTATTCCAGTCACAGCTGCTGCTGTTTTTGTTTTCAGCTGCTATATCCCGCTTAATTATGTCTAAGTCTTCATAATGAGCACGTTTATCATCTTCCTTGCCAGGTTAAATTTTTGTCAGGTGGTATTGTTATATTCATAAATAGGCAGGTTTTGCATTTTGTTTTTAACAATTATATCTGATCGATTGTATAATAACTATTTTGCTGTCAGTACATATTGTAAAGTGCCAACCTATGGTGATATTGTTACTTTCAACAAGTGGTTTGGTTTTGGTATTCTCTTCTGTCCTCTTCTCCTCCTACTACTCCTTCTCCTCTTCCTTGTCATCATCATCATCATCATCATCATCATTGTTTGCCATGTATGTGTTGTATAGTGAAACCGTACACCCCTCCGCGGTAAAAAGTGGTAGTAGTCAGCCATTATAAATAGACCAGTAGCCGGTCGACAGAATAAAGGTCAGAAGATCGAGAGTATGTGTAGACTGTGTTGATAGTTGTGTCTGAGCTGATATAGTAACCATACTGTGATTCTGAGTGGACGTTATAACGCTCCAACTTTTTTAGGATAATAACACTGTACGACTGGGGGTCGTACAGTACCAGATAGAAACATTCTATCGATACTTTGGAATATAAGAATATCTATCAGAGAAACAACCGTCATCAAAATATAAATACAAAAGTGGTAAAAGATTGCTTTACAACAGTATGCATAAAGCAAGACCACAGATTCTCTTGGTTATTCTTTTCTTTTTTTAATTGTTTCAGTCATTTGACTGCAGCCATTCTTAAAGGTCTTTCTTAGTCGAAGAAATCGACCCCAGGACTTATTCTGTATAAGCCTATTACTTATTCTATCGGTGTATTTTGCCGAACTGCTAGGTTACGCGGACGTAAACAAACCGACATCGGCTGTCTAGCGATGGCAGGAAGAAAAACGCACACCTAAATATATATATATATATATGTGTGTGTCTGTGTCTGTGTCTATGTGGTGTGTGTGTGTGCATACACAACTGGTTTCTGTCAATTTCCGTCACCGAAATCTACTTACAAGGCTCTTGTCGGCCCGAGGCTATAGTAGAAGACACTTGCTCAAAGACTGAACCCAGAACTTCCAAATTCGAAAGGATTAACAGCGGAATTGGCCTCAACAGTTAACCACCTTTTCGTATGACTTCTACCGATTTTTCCATGCGTTGCTCTAACGATTATTTTTATCATACTTTTAATAACTTCCGTAGTACAAACACGTAGAAGAAAGGATATGATTCTAGGAAGCAACGGGCGCGAATTCAGAAAACATTTAAAAGTTTGGTGCATACAAAGCCTGAATATATATCTAAAGATATGACTGGGTTGGGGTATGTCGGAGAGGCAATATAGAAGTATTTCTAGATCAAAAGAGACAAAAATAAGTAGTGAAAGCATGCAATAAACAGTTTATTACAATGAACGGGCTACGGTTCCTTGATATTCTTGGCCAGACGGGCAAGGAGATCAAAGCAGTGTACTTACATATAATATTCAAGACCATCTTGATCGATTCTTACTTGCACATCACACAGAATAATGTTATATACGCACAAGAACTTTGAAAAAGAATAAAATTTAGTTTGAGATACGATAGTACAAAACTTATACCAGTAATAATCTGTACATTGGAAATGAAAAATATGAATATGAAATATATATGAGCACTATATTCATTCTTCAAACTTTACTACCGACGAGTATACAGTATGTAGGATGTCGACTGATCTGCTAAGAATTTCAACTAAATCTCCTTTAAATCAAATCTTAAGTTAAGGAAGGAATCTCTGGAAATATATTGTCACATATAACTGTATTTAGAAAAAATACTAATAAGAAACTGAGCATATAAAAGTGACACAAGACTACTAACAAACAATACTTTGCCTCTGTGTCAAGGGTTCTCAACAATTTTTTATATATGGGCCCTTTTGATTCCTCTTTTATTTTGATGGGCTCCCGTAGCCATTTGATCTTTAAAACCTAGTTTTATAGAAACTACTTTCGAAATTCCTATTTCATTTTCATTTTTCTCACATTAACTAATGTAGGTTGAACTATATAAACTGTTAGAAAAAAAGACTAGCAGTTTCTTGCAATACATTCCAATACATACATCCAGAGCATATTTTTTCAGGGCCCAATTTACTGTTTTTATCGATGTGTGGGCCCCCAGAAATCCTCAGGGGTCATATGCACCTCGGTTAAGAAATACTGCTCTATGTTGTTGTTCTAGCTGACTGAAAATGTTAACTTACGAATACCCTGTGTACGGTTTCCCATCCACTACCTATTCAACAGTTATTACCTACGTTAAAAATCCAATCGTTACAATCTAACAGGGAAACTTTCATGCAGCCGGTTGGATTCCCGAAATCTTTCGAAAACGCATGTCTTATATGTCTTGCTTTAAGGAGCATATATATATATATATATATATCGACTCATTACTCTGACAAAATGATGGTACAAGGTGATGGTCTGGAGTGTCTTTGAATATAGGTTCTGCTTGAATAGCCCTGACCTTATGAGGAAATTACAACATTTAATCATTAACAACTACTTAACTATTACACTATAACAGCAAGCGGTAATTTTCAGAAAAAACATTTATCACACCTGGCAATGTGTTATAAGATAATATATTGAAAAAATACTTTAATATATTTGCCAAGAAACATATTGTCAACTACTCCACTAACACACAGACACCATTGAAAAAAATTCAATATAGACATTACTTGTATTTGGCACACCTCTTTTCTGTTGCATTGTAATGGAACTTCATGTTTTGTGAATTTGTTTGTGTGTGTGTGTGTTACAATGATGCAGAAGAAAAAATAGAAGAAATAAAAAAGAGAACCTAAAAAAAAACAACTTATATTGAATTACTTATGAACGCAACATCTTCAGAATTAATTCTATTGCATTATACAGTTTCATTGGTGTGAAGATTGCCAAGAATAAAACATCATTCACACACACACACAAACATTAATATATATATATATATATATATATTATTTACAAACGCACACACACACACACCACACACACACACATATATATATATATATATATATATACATAGAGACATATCAACATCATCATTAGTAATAACATCAACAACGTTTTATCACAGTCTTTCGTTTTTTTTTTTATAATGCTACAATAAGTTGGAGTGGTCTTCCATGCAACGTTATACCAATTGTTTCGGTTTTTATTCATCTTGATTGCGAGACTTTAGATCTTATCTCATTTCGTTTTCCTATAGCTTTCTTTCAAAGTCACTGTTCAAAAATGGCACCCTATAGTAATTCTATTGAGAATCAATCACCTATTTGCATCACACGTCATTAGGGTGTAGTCACCTAACCGTTTGATACATTTAATATGTACTATGCCTCTCACGCTCCTTTGTGTTTCACATTTATCATATCGTCTGACTTAAATATACCACATTCACACTGTCGATGCATCACTACATCGTAGCATCATTTTCCCTACATTTTCCGCAGTCAAGTTGGCATTATTATTAAGAAAGAAATATTCTAATGCTTTCTTGTTAACAGATTTTGAAAAGTATATTTCAGGTGGTTTGTTGTACTACTTGATGGTTGGTGAGTTTGATCTCACAGGGCATCTTCCCTATTTTATGTATCTATACAATCTGTCCAGGTGACCAGTTCAGCTCTAAAGTATTGAGATATGATGAGTAAATCAACAAAGCTGATGCATTTTCGTAGTAAAGGAATTATACAGATTTCCCTTACGTGTATTGTAATTCTATCATTAACTTAATATAGCTTCTCTGTTTTCAAACTACCATTACTAACAGCCTCTTCAAAGATACAGAAGCTTTCGATGACATCTGAGGTATAGTCGGAGGAACAAAACAACTGATTCTATGAAAGTCTTATGCCAAAAGCTTAAGATTTGATGACAACGATGTAGTCGTTATGGTTGTTATTTTGCCGCCAGACAGCTCTGGTCAAATAGACTAAAATAAATTAGTCTTTTCCATTCTACCTTCTGTTTTAGACATAATGACTCAGAAAGTTATTTTGATAGTTATTTCAGAAACACCAAAACTGTTACACGTGTTTATGAAGGACAGGGTTTTCAGAATAGATTTTATGAGGATTAATCAGTTTTGATTTCTACGTTAAATTAGCCTACATATTTGTAAGACAGGCTTTCCAAAATCACTCAGCCAATAATTATCTATCACCTGTATGGTACAAGGCCCAGGAAGGTATTTACCAAACGAATATATGTTTAATAAATTTTATTTTATTACTGGCTTATAGCTAATCTCTTCTGTGGACCTTTCACATCTGAATCCCCACCAACCTCTCAGTGACATCACAGCACCTATTGTAATTAGTACACCTGAACTCAGCACACAGTATCGAATTTGTAACTCACTCATATCTGAAATAAATTGTTTTCTAAAAGTCATCAGCGTTAACAACTTGGTCAATCAGTTGTGCCCTTACAGGCGACTCACTATAAGGCATTTTGTTTGGCTTTGTATCAGTTGACAATGATTTAGCCTTTTCTTCAAGAAGTATCGCTAATAATGTCTCGGTTAGATTTCCTAAAAATATAATGTTTCCTATGGACATAACTTCTCTTCGTAGTAAGCTACTCATGGTATCTTGCTTCCTACCTGGCTTTTTGATTTCACTTCTTGCCACTACAGTTTTCCATTCATTTTCAGTCTCATATAGTACTGAAAACTATAAACACTATACTATTTCATTTCTGTCACTTGCTGTCTCGGGATTCATTTACATAACTAATCAGTAACTTTCTGCAAATTTACAACTAAGAACGCCCAGGTGATCGTTTATATTTCCTCTTTCATATACTAATTAGTATGTCCTAGTATTCTTCTAGAATGTCATTTAACAAACATCTTTTAGTTTACATAAATTTCAGTATTTCTTTGTGTTTTCCTTTTGAGCCTGCCTTGTTCTTCACGTAAAATTGCTAACTACTAAACTCTGATGAAGTGTACATTCCCTATGTGGGAAGGCTCTGGTATTCAAAACCATCACCCTCTAATTTTCTTCGTTTTGGTAAACAAGATATAAATCTGATTATCGTCTTCGTTACAAGGAATTATTGGGCTTAATCAACCTGGCAGAATTTGTATGCGTTATTTAACGCTGAGGCGTATGCTTGAAGCACCTTCTCACATAACACTTACATGCAGCATGCATCCAACACCTCCAACTTGATATACTAACTACTCCCCATATAAATTTGTTAATGTGTGAATATTTGAAAGGAGTGGACATGAAATTTAGATTTTGAAAAGGATATCATTTCAAGTGGTTTGCTGTACTATCTGATGGTTGGTGAGTTTGATCTCACAGGGCATCTTCCCTATTTTATGTATCTATACAATCTGCCCAGGTGACCAGTTCAGCTCTAAAATATTGATATATGATGAGTAAATCGACTAAGCTGATGTGTTTTCGTAGTAACGAATTATACCGATTTCCCTTCCGTGTATTGTAATACGAAATATGTGGCTACATATAACAGCTCTTTGAAATTGCAGAGGTTCAACAGCACAAAATAATATTACGATTTTGAAGCAGTAGATGTTCCATGGCTGTACATATATCTGTCTTCCAAGTATTTAAGCTACCAAAAAGCTACCAAATGACAGGAATACCAAAAACAGGTTACACTCAATAATATACGAATATTGTAAATATGTGTGGTAAAATCATGTACAGCAGGAATTGAATGCAGAATGTAAAGCGAATTAACAAAATACTTCATTGCCTGTATAATTTTCCTGAAAATGTGAATTATTTGCTCTAAAAAATTCATAGTCTGCGATATCTCTATTCGAATTTATTGCTTTATTATTATTGCTTTCTTTTGTAATACTTTTCTCCGCATTTAAAAGAAATGACAAAAGCAACTCATAAGTTATCGAGTTATTCTATTATTTTTATCGTGCGCTAATTTGTGAGTTTAAGATAATACGACTTACTCCAGAAAAGTCATATAAAATTTACGTTCGTTGCTAATCTTAGTCTGACTGTTGCTATCCTCTTTATCTTTATCTCTCTCTACCATTTTCTCTTTCTCTTCTTGGGTGTATATATATATATATATATATATATATATATATATATACGTGAACATACGTATATACATATACACATCTACGAATGTGTGTGTGTGTGCGTGCATGTATGTATAGATGTACGTATGTGTGTGTGTGAATGTATGTGGATTACTTTACTTTTTCTTTAATTTGCAACAGTCATTAAAGAATTATACTTTTTTAAATAAAAAATTTATTATCAATAAAGAAAAAGTTATTTGTTTATCAATAAATCTCCCGGTCACTTGCATATTATTTTATTAATTTTATTTCAATTATTTATCTTTTTCATTTTCTTTTGCTGATGTCTTTGAATTTCTGTTCTGATGTAATCACTTCACGAAATATTATCTAGTAATTTTATGAATATTTAAAAACTTTTTTTAATTTTGAAACCAAATTATGTGTATATTAATTAACAATTCTGTGCTTTCTGCCATTAGAATTAAAATTATTTTTCTATTTTGAAGCAATAATTTATTGTTGCTGTTGTTGTTGTTGCTACTATTATTATTATTAAGACGGCAAGCTGTCAAAATCGTTAGTACGCCGGGTAAAACGTTTAACGACATTTCGTTCGTCTATACATTTTGAGATCAAATTTCGCTGAGGCCGACTTAACTTTTCATCATTTCGGAGTCGATAAGTTAAGTACCAGTGAAATACTGGAATCGATCTATTGACTACTACCATCTCCCAAAATTTCACGCCTTGTGCCTTTAGTAGAAATGATTATCATTACTATTTATTTCTAATTCTTTTCTTAAAGAAGATTGTTTTAAAGCTTTTGTTGTCTAACGAATGGTTGATGAACGCTTCAAATCTTCTAAACATTGTTGCGATGGATTCATGACTTATATATTCAACCTTCATTACTATAGTCAAGCTAAATGTAAAGCAATAAAGACAAAAGCAGGGTAGATCTATGCTGTCGCCCGTTCTTTTGGCAAGAACTACTTCAGATCATACCAAGCTGTTTTGAAATTCTTGAAACAAATTAAAAATAGATTGAGATTAAAACGAAGAGATGGACATCTGGCAAGTTCATATAAGTTTGATGTAGATTATTGGAGTGCAATATATTTTTCTCTCGCAATTTTCATTAATCAACGACGTAAGTTTCATTCGTATTGTCAAATAAGACTGTGTGACAAAATTCTTATTCTGTTTTGTTTTTTTTTGCCTTTGGTCAGTAAGTCTTATTTCTTATTTGCTTCTAAAAATTAAAGGACATGACTACTATTCCCTTCAAACTTTGCTTTTGTTACCTGGACATCAATGTTTTGAAATTACCCATTTGCTATCGTATTTCAGATAGATTCATTGCTGATTTCCTGAAGCAGAAATATCGTTATGGAAAATATTCAGCACAGTACCACAGATTTACTTGTCAGTTGCTTGAATTAACCACTTGAGCATATCCCTTAGGGACTGGTAATATGTGTTTCTTTGATCATGAGCAGTGGTTGTGGAAGAGCATCATATTATATCCATAAGCTGAGAGGTAGTGTCTGCAATTTGTATAAGTAGAACAAAAGCAAAATTCGAAGGAAATAAGGGCCATTTTTTCATACTTTCTCGGGGTAAACAAATAGGAAATAACAGTTGCTACCAAAGGATAAAAATCGTGTTACACTGTGTAATGAGTCATATTTCATTTGATTCCATTGACGAACTCTGTATTTTCCTTTACCTAACAAATGTTATACTTTGTCGTTACTTCCCTTTCTATTGAAAATTTCGATCAGTTTTACATATGGGAAGTATAACATATTAGAATATGCGACATCCTGACAAAACCTTGCATTAGTAAAAGGTTTAAGAAAAATTAGAATACCTTCTCCTTATCTTCATCAGAGTTTAGTAAGCAATTTGACGTGGGGAACGAGGCAAATTTAAATAAAAATAGAATAAAATCCTGGAATTTGTACTAGTTAAAATATTCATTTGTATACGACACTAGGAGTTACTAATTACCACATGAAAGAGGAAACAGAGAATTACGTACTATCACCGGGATGTTCTTAGTTGTGAATTTACTCTTAACGTCAATCACTAGCTTGGAATCGTCAAAAGCATTTTGTTTTGTATCTATGGCAATAGCTTTGGATTAAATTCAAATGACAATTCTTTACACCTCAAGTTTTAGAAATATATTGTGCACGTGATATAATTATAAAAAGTCATGAAACAAATTTTGAACATTTTTTTTTATCTCTATACAAAGACACTGCCACATTACTTGTTACTGCTAACCTGGTTTCCAAAATTTCTATTCAGGAAACTAAGTTGATTATGTATCAAAAACATACATTATGTATGTATGCATTATGTATGAAAACATAAAATGATTAAATGAAAGCAGAATTTATGAGCAGGTATAATTTTAAAAGATTTTGTATTCATTAAACATGCTTTACTTACTAATGAAGAACAATTGCAGGAATATATTACCCTTTTTATCATACATATTCATTATCATCGATATATATAATTTTTTGCAAATATTATTCGCTTAAAATTCTTCAATCCTTTGATTGTAGCCTAATGCATTTAGAAATAAATGTAATTCTGAAAAATATTATTTTGCTATTCAGAAACTAATCTACATTTTCTATACATATTCAAAGTGAATATTATTAAAAATAAAAATGAGCATCTGTAATTCAATGGGTTATGTAATTGTTTAGTAATTCAAGAATAATCTTTCGAAAATATTACACTTCAAATTATCCACGCATAAACGTATTCAGTGATTAACAATAAGTGAAAATTTATGGTTCTGATAATTTCTTTAATACACTATACATTTCATGTATATCTGACAAACTGTTAAGAAATAAAATCGTACAGTTAGTTAAATAGTTTTGTTAAAATTATTTCTTTAATTAAAGCTATATTTCTATAAAAGGTTTATATTCAGCAAAGGTCTATATAAATCACATGCAGAATTTTTTTTTTAAAGAAATATCATATATTGTGAAGATAATTTATAAAAAGTAAATTTGAATTTATATATTCCATGTATGCAGATGCTGCAGAACGGAATATCTGAAGGTAATTGTTATTTAAACATATGTTTATGACAATAAAGTTGCCAGAATGTAAATAATCTATTAAATACGACAAACTAGCAGAAGGTTTCAAACAATCTGAATTCATAAGCTCGATAATATAATGACACTTGCTTAAATTATATTACTGAAAGGAAATCAGTAAATTTCGAGTAATTACTGAATAAATTTAGCTAAGTATATTTCCAAGCCCCACAAAATTTGATCGCTGTGTATACGAAAATCTATCTATCATTGATTATTACGAAATAATGAATCTTAAATTTAGTTGAATAAATACATATTTCATACGAGTAAACAAACTTCATAATAAAGTGTTCTACTGAAGATAGATCGACTTCAAGGTAGCTATCTTCGATGTTTCGAATGCTTAAAGTACAATTCAACATCTGTCTAGTTATCCAACACGTGAATCTTATACACACACATGCATACATATATATATATATATATATATATATATATATATATATATATATATATACGTAAACATAGTGAAAATGCGATAAAATAAATTATTATCGCCGGTGATCTAGCACAAAAGACATTTTAGCCATAGGCCATAGGTTATTCATATATAAGTACATTAAAAGGCTTCCAGAAGAAGAAGTGAGTACTAGATACACAAAAGTTGGATAAGTTTTTAATTTTTTAAATTTTCATTTCACTAAATTTATCCAACGTTTGTGTATCTAGTACTCACTTCTTCTTCTGGAAGCCTTTTAATGTACTTTAAGGTACACAAAAGCCAAACCATTAGAGAAACGTGCAAAACATCCACCGACACACTTATCAAAATCCCTTCACCAAATGATCTTAAACTAAGACCGATAATAGCAGGGCCAGCATGTGAAACTCACCGCCTCAGCAATTTCTTAGACACACTTCTTAAACCTTTCCTAAAACACATCAAAAGCTACGTAAGAGACGATATAGATATGCTCAACCACCTCCTAAAACAGTCAATGAGAAAACACTTCTAGTATCATTCGACGTAGTTAATCTTTATTCTAACATCCCTCACAACCTAGGAATAAGCAATCACCTTCTGGCTGAATAACTACCCCTTTGAACTCCAACTCGCATAAACAAAGACCTTATAATAGAAGGACTTAGATTCATTTTAGAGAACAATTATTTTATTTTTGACAATGATTTCTACAGGCAAAATCGGAACAGCGATGGGCACGCGTACTGCACCATCTTTTGCCACCTAGTGTGGGGATACTCGAGAAAATACTATACCGATGACACTCGAGAAATATGGAAACACCTTCGCCACCTATATCCATAACAACTGGAAAAGATACCTCGATGACTGTTTCATCATCATCTGGGACAAAGGCATAGAGAAACTTGAGGAATTTAAAATTCTATTAAATGGAATAAATGACAATATACAATTCACGATGGACCACAACGAAAAAGAATTACCATTTTTAGACATCCTCATTAAGAAAACCGGCAACAAAATAGAGACAGATATCTACTATAAAACGACAGACTCTAAACAGTACCTACCTTTGATTCATGCCCACCCACGACACACTAGAATGAATGTCCCTTTTTGTTTAGCTAGAAGGATTTGCACCATATATCAGACACAAACCCCGACACACACGTCTCCAGGAACTTAGAACCACACTCACAAATAGAAACTATCCACAGCCCCTAATAGACAGTGCAATCCAACGGGTACTTAAATTAAGTATAGAAGACCTGAGAACAAACAACCAAAAAAAAAGAACAATTAAAAACCTTCCCTACATCTCTACACACAACCCACTCAACAATGAGGCCTTCAATACCATACTACAAAGCACAGCCCTACTAAAGGGAGACCCAAAGATGAACCGGATCCTCGAAACACACACCATCATTAAAAGTAAACGGCAACCAAAATCCTTGAAAAGGATTTTAACCCAAGCCACACTGCACTCAACCTCAACCACAAAACCAGCAGTTAGAAAATGTGGAAGGCCCAACTCGCGGAATCTGTGTCATCTTGAAAGAAGGATCAGAATTTATACTGGAACAAGGCCACCAGTTACCATTAGAACAAACTTCACCTGCGCATCAGAAAACTTAATTTACGTCATAACATGCGCAGGCTGCATAGGCATATATAGGCCATACAAAAAATAGCTACGTAACAGGATGGCGGTGCATAAATCACAAATTAGAAACCCTGATTACCGCAAAATACCGGTCAGCGGACACATAGATAGATGTGCTGGAAATGTAAATCCGAAATTTACAACTAACCCGCTCTATAAATTCAGTGACAACGCAACCTTCACACAACGCCAAAATAAAGAACTATACTTCATAAAAAAATTAGACCAAGTTAAACACCCTGGGCCAGGAATACTAAAACAAAAAAAAGTCCTCCGAAAGGAGAACCAAATTTCACCACGCCGCTACTCTACTTCAAACAGACACTCACTCTGACGGAAATATGCCTTAGTAAAACAGGAAAAAAATTCTTTCGTGCAAATCTGACCCTGATACATACGATACAGCTAAGGGTCAGACCCGATTCTGATTGGTCAACAGTTGATGACGTCTAGCTCTGCTAGAATGGACAGGATACAAACAGGGGACAGTCATTAGTCAGAATATTGATGACGTCCTTTTCTGCTTGAATAGTCACCTAACAAGTACAGACAGGGGGCAGATCTAATGTAGCTATAAGTCGTGATTGGGCAGAATCTGGATGACGTCCTGCTATGCTTGACTAACGAAACGACTGGTCAAGACAGGAAACAAACAAGAGGGAGTTATAATGCAACGATTGGTCAAAATAATGATGACGTCCCGTTCCACTTGATTAAAGCCACCTAACGAAACGATTGGTCAAAACAGTGATGACGTCACGCTACGCTAGATTGACCACCTAACAGGCATTATAAAACCGAGCATTTCACAAAAACCCACTAGAACCACCCAGCGAACTTCCACCATGGGTCATCACAATTGCTTAAGGTAAAAATGAATTCCTCGCTCTTTCGGAAACATCAATCTTCTGTATTGACCGCTTTCCACCACTTTGATCTGTTTTTTGTATTGAATATGTATCGCCACCGTGGGCCACTGCATCGAACACTTTGAACATATACTTCAAACTATATATCAACTGTACATGAACTATATATCAAATGTCTGACTCCGTTGTGTATTATAAATGAATTTCTTGTGTTTGACGGCATGAGCTGTCTCTTTTTATATATAACTTTTTTTGATAAGGTTTATTTCAGGAACTGAAACATGTTATAATGTATATATA
This sequence comes from Octopus sinensis, assembly GCF_006345805.1. Classification (NCBI taxonomy): domain Eukaryota; kingdom Metazoa; phylum Mollusca; class Cephalopoda; order Octopoda; family Octopodidae; genus Octopus; species Octopus sinensis. The sequence goes on from NC_043000.1 coordinate 47,305,329, forward strand.
AAAATTAAAAATTGTATAATACAGCAGCATTTTCGAACTTCATTTTTTACAAATATATATATATATATATATATATATATATATATATATATATATTTCTTTACTACCCACAAGGGGTTAAACACAGAGGAGACAAACAAGGACAGACAAAGGGATGAAGTTGATTATATCGACCCCAGTGCGTAACTGGTACTTAATTTATCGACCCCGGAGGGATGAAAGGCAAAGTCGACCTCGGCGGAATTTGAACTCGGAACGTAACGGCAGATGAAATACGGCAACGCATTTCGCCCGGCTTGCTAACGTTTCTGCCAGCTCGCCGCCTTAATATATATGTGTGTGTGTGTGTACATACACACACACACACACACACACACACACATATATATATATATATATATATATATATATATATATATATATATATGCATATATATACACATACGTACGTACATATATATACATATGTGATATATATATATTTTTTTTTTATATATATACATATAATATGTATGTATGCATGTATACTGAAAAGCTGATAGGTTGACCAAGATACCCCCACGGAATGTGACCTAATGAGGTTTATTTTTCAACACAGTCACTACTAGGGTTCACATATTTCTTCCAACGTTGTTGCAGTACATCGTCTCATTGGTGAAGATGCTTTCATTCTATTGGTCCAAAAGTCATCAACAGCACGTACGACATCATCACCACTGTGATACTAGTTTCCAGTCAATTTCTTTTTATGTTGGGGAACAGATAATAGTCGGATGGGACCAAATCAGTAGAATAAGGAAGATGATCAACCAGTTCAAAGAAACAATCATGTATAGCAGCCACTGAAACCAAGGACCTGTGTGATGGAGCATTGTCCTGATGAAACAAGACCCCCTTCGTCAGTTTTCCTTGACGTTTGGTGTAGACAGTCTTTTCGAACTGTGTAAGCAACCTTTCATAATACTCTCCATTGATGGTGTGGCCCTCCTGAAGGTAGTCAATAAGCACAGTGCATTTTACATCCAAAAAAGACTGAGGCGATCCCATTCTCTACAGATGAAACAGTCTTAGCTTTCTTAAGCCAAGTGAGAAAGGTTGTCCCACTGAATGCATGGTGAGGAAGAGTGTTTCTACGGAACAGATTCTCACTTTATCTCTGACTCAAAGCAATGAAGCCAACACATGCCTTGGGTTAGGAAACGTTAAAGAAGACGAGCTGGATCTGCCACAAACAATGACAAATGTAATCAGGCTGGTGTTCTTTTTATCAGGTTTTAGAAGACGTGGTATTCACCAAGCAGAAACCTTCGTTATCCTAAGTTCACTGAGCAGAATATTCTCAACTTTCTCACTGGATATGCTAATAGCCTTGGCTATTTGATCTATTGTCAAACGCCTGTCATACATAAAAATGTGATGAACAGGAGCAATGTTTTTCTTGGTGGCGGCAGTTGCAGAAGTCTAGACCTTGGGTCATCTTCAAGACTCTCATTTCTACTAAATTCACCAACCCACATTTGCGCTGTTGATGAAGCAACTATGTCAGCATGAATGTCCTTGGAACTAAACCCTTTTTCTGCAGGTACATCATAAAACCAAGCTACGAAATTTTGTCCATCTTCAAGAGAAGTCGCTACTAGTTACATTTCAAGTTTTCTTTGAACAGTCAGATGTTAGTTTACCTGGAAAGAAGCAACTCAGTTATTAATAAAAATAATTAAAATTAACCCATGGAAGACTTCACGGCTCTGGCTTCACTCCTTCCTAGTCAGCCTATGAACTGTTCAGCCCACCTTCATATGCATGCATGTATGTATGTATGTATGTATGATGTATGTATGTATGTATGTATGTATGTATGTATGTATGTATGTATGTATGAATGTATGTATGTATGTATGTATGTATTATGTATTGAAAACTGATTAATCATTTCCGTGTAATCATTATATAAATGGATAACATTAAAACAATTGTTTATCTTCATTATTCATTTGTTTCAGTCATTAAACACCAGTATATATTTTTAATAAGCCTAGTACTTATTACATCGTTTGCTTTTGTCGCACCGCTAAGTTACGGGGACGAAAGAACACCAGCACCGAACCCTGAACCACATGACAAGGAAGCAAGCTTCTTACCTCACTGCCATGTAAACATTTTTCGAAAAATGAAGAGAAAGCCACAGGCGTAGTACTTTATTTTGCATTTAGGTATATTAAAATTTAGCTTCCGTTCCCACAGGTTTGGCTCATCCAGTGTCTATTGCAGGAAAATGAGAATGTAGCTTATACATTATATATATATATATTATAGGCGCAGGAGTGGCTGTGTGGTAAGTAGCTTGCTAACCAACCACATGGTTCCGGGTTCAGTCCCACTGCGTGGCAACTTGGGCAAGTGTCTTCTGCTATAGCCCCGGGCCGACCAATGAAAGAAGCCCGTCGTATATATACTCTTTAAATGGCGGTGCCCCAGCATGGCCACAGCTCATGAGCTGAAACTGGAAAAATCAAAATCAAATTATATGTTTGTGTGTGTATATGTGTATATGTATAAACTGTATAGATACTGTTGAAGCAAAAGATAATTTGTAATTTATCTGAAAATCTATATAGTATTTTGGAGAAAATTTCCACGCGAGAATTAATTATGTTGCTCACATGTGAAGTATGTATATATCTTCTTATCGATTATGAAAGCCCCAAGAAAATAAATTGAATTTAATATTTGAAGATAGTCTTTTCCCGAAAGCTCGCTCCAATTGGATAGATATAAAATGTACCTATTTTGAAGGATATTCCTTTGTACTGGACTGTTTATATCTAACCTTCTCTGACTTGTAGTCACACAGGGATTAGAGATGAAATATACAGCTGTCGAAAGAGATTATTATATAGTAGATGACCTGCAGCAAGCTAAGAAGACGAACAAAGTCTCTGCGTTCATTCTTTCACAGCACAGATTTCCACAAGAAGACCCAAATAACTTGTAATTTGTATAAACACTTGTTGAGCACTTTTGCGGAAAACATCGCACTAAGATCACTCATGATGTATATCTACATCTCGTTACAGTGTCTATATGAATTGTATGTATACATATGTGTATATATGTGCATACATGTATATAGTTGAAATTTATGGAAAAACAAAAGACGAAGTTGGATGGATAAACAAGCTCGGGAAAAGGAAGAAGTCGTTTACGTTTCGAGTCTACGCTCTGCAACAGAAAGGAACACGAGAAAATAAACAGAGAGAGAGTAATGAAAAATTGTATACATATATATGTATATTTATATTTATATGTACATATATATATTTATCTATATATGTATATATATGCATATATATATATATATATTCACACGCATACATATATCTATGTATATATAGCAAGAGGAGGGTTATAATATCCAGGCAGATATCCAATTTCTCTATCTAGAATGCCAAGGCTGGTTCCTTCAGATGATGCGTTTTATGGTAAATTTCCTTTAGCTCCCATCCGATGTTACAGTAACCAGGAAAAAACTGTATGTACATACACACACACACTCACACACACACACACACACACACACACACACACACATCCACACACATCCACACACACACACACACCACACACATATATATATATATATTATATATATATATATATATATATTATATATATATATATATATATATATACATATATACACATAGATAATATGAACCTATTTATATGTATTCATGTATATGTATGTGAATATTGATGTACGTATGTACATACATGTGTGTATGAGTTCGGAGAGAGTCGTAGAGTTGGGGGATACGAGTGAAGGGAAGCTGCATTCCAAATTTCCAGCTGTGACTAGTTCAGAGAAGAAGTAAATTGCGCTTATGAAACAAGACCTGAATCTGTGTAAACTAGTAATGTTCTACATCGACAAGTAATATCGCAGGAAAAAAAAAATCACGGCTGAAACATCGGAATACGTTTTATGCCGTAAGGAAGAAGTGATGAGTAAGAAGGGAAGGAAGCAAAAATGGGAAGGAAATAGAAAGAGAAGGAGTAGGAAAGGTAACAAGTGTTAATCGAAGAAGAATGGTCAAAGCGATGAGAAAAAAGGAACACCAGCAGATTTGAATAGCATTGAGCGAAGGGGAAACGGCAATCTCAGGTAAACATTATACAGACCTATAAACATATGTGCATACACACACACACACACACACATATATATATATATATACATATGCATGTATGTAATTACTTATGCAGATACAAGCGTACACAGATATCAAAACAATGCGAGCACACTCAGAAAACTACACACATTTCACAAGTCATGGTCACGTATATATATATATCTATACATATATCCAAATATACACTCATATATATATATAATGGTATTAATGTGAATCTATATCTATCTGTATGTATATGTGTATGAACATGTTTGTATGTATATATATAAACTTACACATGTGCATATGCATGTAGACACTCGTATTTGCATACATCCACGCGAAATACATACAAACAGGCCTATCTATACAAATGTAAATTAAGACAGATATAAACAAACACAAACCATTCTATGTTTATATAAGTCGTCTGTCTAATAAATAGTGGAGCATTAGCTGTTAAAACAGACCTGGCATTGGAGAAATAGTTAGAGTTAAGGGTTGAGGAGGGGTTGTACAACATGAGATGTTAATTAATATTGGTGGAGTAGAATGTGCCTGGAGGAATGATGAGGTTTGTCACTTTGTATTTACCGATAGAGATTGGCTTCTGATATCAGGTGCTACCTCGCGCAGATAAATGATAGAAAGAAACAAGTGATGAATTGAAAACTCTAGTTGATGGTTTGGAGATTCACAACAGAATGGCGTCCGATTCCACCAGCCTGTAACGAAGTACAGATATTTTCCTTTGTCACGATATACTCACTTCATCATTTTCAATCTCCTAAACATTCTACCATTAATATCAATACTTATATTAACCCTCATGATGTATATATGCATGATGTATATATGCCGGGTAAAATGTTTTGCAGCATTTCGTCCATATTTACGTTCTGAGTTCAAATTCCGTCGACTTTGCCTTTCATCCTTTCAAGGGTCGATAAAATAATTACTAATTGAACACTGGGATCGATGTAATCGACTTATCCCTTCCCATGAAATTGCTGGCCTTGTGCCTAACTTTGAAACCAATATCAATACATGCATTTATATTATGTGTATATGTGTTTGTGTTTGTGTGAGTGTGTGTGGACGAGGGGTTGGCGGTACGTGTGCGTTGAATATATATTCTTCCTTCCTAAGTTGCTCAAACCCAGCTATTCTGGGCTCCTTGTTATCCATGATGTAGTTGAACCACCGCACTCCACTTCAGTTACCTTGATAAACTTATGTCATTATTTCCTCTGTCACTATTCTGCTCTAGTTTTAAGAAAAATACAGAACTGCTTAACACATTGAAGTAATATTTCTTCTCTCATATCTCTTATTCACCACGAACCTATCAGCCAAATTGGCCCTAAAATATTTATTTAGCATCTGCTCCTTACTTCTATCTTGTACTAACAGACTTTTCCGCTTAATTGGAGCAGACATACACCACAATACTCTCCTCCTTCTGAGTGACTATGGATATCTAGATTAGCCATTATTATGCGAAACTTTGCGTAGATGTTATTCAGACCCAAATTTTAGTTCAGTTGTTTGAGTCCATCATGGAACTGTAAAGTATTTATATCAATGACTGAGCCGGCATTACTATATTCCCCGACAATGAATATATTGCCATAATTCCTTTCACACTCAACATGTCCAGCTCTCTTTGAATCTTTGAATGCACTTCTCAGATACTTTTGGTATTTTCATTTCTCTCTCCTCTTTCGCTCTCCCGCTCTCTTTCCCCTCTCTCTCTCTATCTCTCACTTTTTAGAACAGAAGAGTGTTGTCCAAATCCTGCATCCCAGCATTTGATTGGCAATTTATTTTATCAATCTCGAAAGAATGAATCGTAAGTTAACTTCTGCGGAGTTTGATTTCAGAACGTAACAGATCGGAACCATTTCCGTAAAGCAATTTTTCCGACGCTCTTTCATTTCTGACAGCTCATCAACCCGATGAAGCCTAATATTATAAAGCCTTCACTTTCGTACTTTATCAGATCAGGTCATTTCTTATTAACAACTGTGGCTGCTACAATAACGTGAGCAATGAAAGAGAACATCTATTGAAAAATTTAAGAATGACTTGCAGAAAATATTTTATTGTGGCTACGATATCATAAATTATGTATCTCATTTGAATACCAAAGCAATCAATGCAACATTGCATCATTTGTTGGAAGATGTTAACACTTCAGATATGGATAAACAACTTTTTTGTTCAATGGTGGTTTGCAAATTAGTTGTTACTCAGATCAGATTTATGTATTTCAAGATTAATACGCCGATGTATATATGTCAACCCGTACATCTGTTTCCTACATGACTTCTAATTTATAGCCAACAAAATGATATATTATAAATTTAGCAATACTTTAGGATGCTGGAAATGACTAAGATAGTGCTATGTTTGACATATTAAGTAATAAAATATCCGGTATTAAGTACCTGAGCCATAAACAGTCTACTGTACTTGCAGTGTTAGTGTGTAACATATCAACACTTTAGCCATTAATATGTTGTTAACTTCGTGAACAAGAAATCTGAGTTTTCATATTTAAATATTTAAGAAACGTAACTAGTTTCATATGGAAAGGTGTAGCTCTCATGACTAAATACTCTATAGCATATATTCTAATATTTCCATGTCATAAATTCAGATTTCATTGAAAATCACCATTAGTTTCCGTCGTTCTACGGTAGATAAACTAAGAGCTTGTACGATACTGGGGTTCATTCTGTCGACTATATTATCTCTTTCACAAAACCTCTGAATCCAGACAAACATTCTCAGCTTCATATATTTCGGTGGATAATAAGCTACTACTTAGTGAAATTAACAGAACACCGTTAATTTCAGGATAAATTTAAAAGGCACCTTCAAGTCGATAATGTTTTTAAGTAAATCAGATTGATAATAGAATTGAAACACTCAATTTTATGACAAATCGTACAAGAAGTATAATTATGAGAATAGCTGTTTAACTGTTGGTCATCCTCGATCAAATAGAGTTATCATCACAGTTAGGACTAAAGAATCCTATATTCAATCAGATACGGAGTTGAATTGGTAGAGTCGGTAGAACGTCAAATAGAATGATAAAATCCAAACAAGATCAAAGCTAGTTATCATCCTTTCGGTGATTGATAAATAAAGGACTAACCCATGGCATTAGATTGGTGGAATTATTAGAACATTGAAGAGAGGTGCCTTGCGTTATGTCTTCCCATTCCTTCACTCTATGTTCTGAAGGTAACCCCCCACCCACCCAACGTCACTCATGCCAATCTATGATAGTTTAATTTTTTTCCCTAGAGTAAACGTCGGTTACCCCTAGATATCCTAGATATCGCAGACCGGCAAACATAAACGATCGTTGCTCAGGTCAGTGACTCCAAAAGTATTTTCCAGATGGAGATCCCTATTTTTGCAAGTCAAGCGAGGGCCCAGTAATATATGAACATATGACTGTATTACTTAATGTACTGTGAATATTTTTAAGGCAGCAGGGCGGCATTTAAAGACAATTTGTCCAGAGGTAATTTTCATGTTTATTTGAAAAAACTTGTGCTAGCATCTGTCAGAAACAGTTAGGTCAATGAAGACAATATAGGATGCATGTTGACATTCCAGTCACGGGCATTTGTTCACTTAAGAACTCTTTCTAACGCGACCAAATATTATGTATGTATGTCTGTATTTGTGTATGTGTGTGCGCGTGTATATGTATATATTAGCGTGTCTCTGTATTTGCGTTTGTCACACATCACCGCTAGATAAGCGTTGTTAATTTGTTTAGGTTCTTGTAAAATTGCAACTCGGTTAAAATAGACCGATAGTGCAAGTATATAGAATATAAGAACTGGGATAAGCTCTTCAGTGACTAAAACAATAGATAAAAGATATATTTTTTCTTGTACATATCTGCATATAGCAGTATGAGAATATACATATAAATAAATATGCAAACCTGCATATGTAAATATGCCTATTATTTGAGGGAAATAAGTTCGCTGGTTTAGTGTCTGGGGGAGCTAAATACCTCAAAGCTCCTCTTTCTAATACACTTTGTTCTTCAGAAAATCGTTCAATCTTTAATCTCCTTTCCGCCAAGACCTCAAATGACCTCAAATGAAATATTCTTCCCTGAAGACAGAGGCTGGTGTTACCCGATGATGGAATCAATTTACAATAACTATTTTGAACCACTGAGGCCACAGAAACAGCTGTCGGACTCGTAAAACTCTTATTCAACCCCTTTAATTCTCGATATCATTTCTATTTTGTGTAAGTCGGACCTTTTTATATGTAAACTATGCACATTTTTTTGTATTAAAAGTATTTAATATTTTTTGTATATTGACTTTCCGAACATGCTTATACTTACATTTAGATATATGTATACATATATACATACATATATACATACACACACAACACACACACACACACACACACACACACACACATATATATATATATATATATATATATATATGGGGAGTAAGAGAAAAAGGGGGAGAAATTACAATAGCTAGGAATAATAAAAACTACAAACAGGATAATTTCAAGATCAAGTTATAAGTTTAAGCATTCGTGAAGAAAATGACTTCATGTAGTTTGCGTATAAGTAGGCTATTGATGCTAAAACTTTGTCTAATGTGTATACGCATATATACATAGATATATGCATACATACATACATACATACATACATACATACATATACACACACACACATATATATATATATGTATGTATGTATTTATGTATGTATATATGTACAAACATATGTAACAATTTATACGAAATTGACAAGAAGAGATAGGTGGGGATGAAAGGTTTTGTTTCAAGTAATGGGTTACGTGCTTGGCGGGAGAGAATGCCGTCTATCAGTTATTTAAAATTTGTCATGCCATTCTAGAAACCATCCTTATTATATTTCCCATTCTTCAAAGAAACTCAGCGGCTTCTCTTTGTTTTGCAGTGGCTTTCCCGGAGGAATTGTCTGTAAGAACTCATAGGATTATTTGCCGTTGCATACTCATAGGATTATTTGCCGATGCTTATAAGATGTGTGTGTGTATGTGTGCGTTTGTAGTTACATACATACATACATACATACATACATACATACATACATACATACATACATACATACATACATACATACATACATACATACGTGGTGGGAGTATGTATTATTGACACCATCAGAATTTAGAAATTTGAGCGAACGTGAAATACTTCATTTTTGAACTGTGAAACTAGAGTTAGATTACGAGGTCGGTTGGCTTGGTGATTCTTGAGATGGAACAAGAAGACACAAGTCTTTTCAGTGTTTCTATGTAAATGGTTGAGTTGGTAATAGAGAGGATAATCTAGGGCTGAGGTGAGGTTGCTTCTACTGTTTAAAACGTAATCTCTTGGGGTGTTGTGCGGAAGCCATTTGCATAGCTGGACCACAAAACGATAAAAAGGTATTGGGTCAGCTTGGCTCTACGGGACCTGGACAGGGTGTTTTAGTACCACGAGACAGGACCATTATAAATTTTGAAACATTCAAACAGTTGACTTATATCTAAATCAGCAGACTTGACAAAAAATGATGTAGTAAATAATCGGTTTTATCGGCTAAAAGAAACAGGACACATAAAAGGAGAAAAGTTATTAAATGAGCAGTGAAAGTCTTTCGACGGAAGAGAGACAGAACTGTCATAACAAGCAGAATTGTGCTTACAGAAGCACAATTCTGAGAAACAAATATATTGTTTTGGACTGAACTGTAGGGATTCCTGTATTTTTGTGTATGGGCGTACTGTCCTAAGATTTATAACATAATAGGAAGCTGTGAGAAACTGAGTCCCAAAACTTTAACCCGTAGATTGAGAAAACATTTCTCTACCTTCAAAATCGATAAGTAAAATTGTTTGGAGTGTGAAACTGAAGCATTTTTAGTTATATTTTGCATGTATTTTGTTTTGTTTTTATATAAAAAGGAATAAGTTTTTTAACGTTTATTTTTCCTGCGTTATTCTATCAGAGGTTTGGTTTATAAATTATATGTTATCATTGTTCTTATTTTAGCTTTTCTAAGAAAATGGTATAGAATTTCTTTTATTTCACAACTATTAGCATTCAATAGTATATGTTACATTTGAATTTTGTTTTTAGTATATTTTACATTTTTGTATTTTTTTTTTATTAATGTCGAATTGAATTAGATTTTTTTTTAAATTTCTATTTGGAATTTATGTATTATCTAATTTTTTCTTTTTGTTTTTGTTACCATTGATTTTATATGTTTGCAAACTCAATAATTTGTATCTGCTATTCTTGAGCAGGTGTTTATGGCTGAATGTCAACGACTCGCTTATACTGACAAACTGATATCGATAATTTGTCTTTCTTCGTCTTCCGCATCAGATATATCGGCAAACAAAACAAAATGCATACAATAAAATAAGGTATATTACCTAAAGCAATACAGCACGGTGACTGTATGAAGATCTAAAGAAGCTATGGTTCTATTCAATACTGCATCTTAATTATTTAGCCAAATGAAGAAAAGCAAAATCACCTACCCGTCCACCTCACAAAAAAGAAATAAATATAATCAAATAAATGAAAATTGGCAACAAATTTTCCTTCTTACCTCTTTTTTTATTTTTCAAAGTTTGTCTTTTTATTCAAATTGTGATAAAGATTTCAGATTGGTGTTTAAATTACACTGCTTATTCTACCAAGCTATCATTGTTTTCTCTACTGTTCAATAACTTTCAGTGCGAGACGATGTACTGAATTCATGATATCTCATTTCTTCAACTTTATAGGATAATTTACAATAGCTACATGTAATTGAACTCCTACAAAGAAAATTCCCATGATGCTTTCGGCAAAATCCAACAATAATGTGAAATATCCGAATTTGAATTTGAATTTAAATGGGTTTTCATTAATAAAAAGTACTAATCAATTTTGGCAGCATATCATGCACCTAATTCTATCAGACACCTAGAGACTAACCGGGAAATAGTTGAATTCCAGCTAATAAAGAAACGCATAGTAATACAATGACTTTGTGTGACAAGAAAGACTAAATTTAGCAAAAGTTTTAAATGAGTTAAATTAAAAAAATAAAAGAAAATGTTTCTGCAAACTTTTTCCATTGATGCAATAAAGAGAAAGGAAATAGTGTGATTTGCGCTTTCATAAAAGTTTATTAATTTGCAGCCTATCATATTTACTTCCTAATAATGATAATAGAGACAATGAAGATTATCAACTTGTTCTAGATCAATTCTTTTCTCAATTACAAGGATCCATTATGCCTGACAATATTAGCTGTGAATTTTAATTGGGGGAGGAGGAGGAGGAGAAAAATGAAAAAGATGTTTATTGCTGTTCATAACTTTACAGTCCTTTTGACATTGATGAGCTTAATGCGGATGCCTTTGCCATTAAACTTACGTACAATCAGGGTTGTATAATGTTTGAAATTATAGATCTGCCAGCTATATTTTATACTCAAGTCAGATTTGACTTTGATGTAATATTTATTATGTCGAGAAAGTTCGAAATTTTTGGTGATATGTACCCGATGGTAGTCTTTGATGTGAGCAGTTTCAGTACTGAGTGGGCAGGTCTGTGATTAAGGGCTTTCCAATTATCTCCACGACGTCCATTCCTCGAGTTTTCATAATTATGACTACCCTATCGAAGGTTATGTTCTCGTTATAAAACATTATTTGAGGGATATTTAGCTACTCTTTCAGGAAGGTCGGCTGCTCTATATAGACGTTCTCTGTTTTGTTTTAGGCTTCATTTTAAACATTGGATTACCAAATAGCGCTTTTAAACACTTTGTGTTGTTGCTGTAGATTCTAAGCCAATACGTTATTTATTGCGACAACTAAGTAGTATCAAAGATATCTTGTTTGCGCTGATACTCGACAACATCTTTACATTATTTACATTTCACGGATATTTGTCCTCATCTTGTTTGTTGTTAACACAACGTTTCGGCTGATATACCCTCCAGCCTTCATCAGGTGTCTTGTGGAAATTTCGAACCTGGATTCTCATTCCTAAAGTTTTTTTTTTATTGTTGTTGTTGTTGTTATTGTTGTTGCTGTTGTTATTATTATTATTATTATTATTATTATTATTATTATTATTATTATTATTATTATTATTATTCAGGTCACTGTCTGGATTCGAACTCGGAATCTTAGGGCCCGGCTCTTAACCACTACGCCATATGCCCGTGGGCAATTACGGAGTAAATAATGTAAATAATGTACAAAACTCCTCATCTCTTAAATATAGATATGTTATTTAGCTAATGATAAAACTTCAACGTGATAGTAAAATGTCAATATTTATAAAATTCTAATATGGCAATTAAAGTTCAGATCGCGTGTAAGTTTTAAATATATTTTTTAAGTTCAAACTACAATATATATATATATATATATATATATATATATATATATATATATACACTCTTACTCTCTTTGCTCTTTTACTCTTTTACTTGTTTCAATCATTTGACTGTGGCCATGCTGCAGCACCGCCTTTAGTCAAGCATATCGGACCCAGGACTTATTCTTTGTGAACCTAGTACGTATTCTATCGGTCTATTTGGCCGAACCGCTAAGTTACGGGGACGTAAACACACCAGCATCGGTTGTCAAGCGATTTTAGGGAGACAAACACAGACACGCAAAGATATATACTCACATACAAATATATACATATATACGACGGGTTTCCGTCTACCAAATCCCCTCACAAGGCTTTGGTCGGCCCGAGGCTATAGTAGAAGACACTTGCCCAAGGTGCCACGCAGTGGGACTGAACCTGGAATTATGTGTTTCGTAAGGAAGCTACTTACCACACAGCCACTCCTACGCCTATATATATTATATATATATATGAGTATTATATATATATATATATATATATATATATATATATATATATATTATATATATATATATATATATATATATATATATATACATATAGTGTACTTGTATGTGTTTGTATGTGTATTTGTATGTATATATGGCATGTATATGTGTGTTGTGTGCGTTTACGTCTTTCCTATATGTACACGCATAACACCAGTTTAGTCTACTTACGCAGTGTTTAAGCAAGTATCCTTTCTGAATGGGGATGGTGTGACTGCGACAGACTTTTAGAAAGGATTATATGAAGCAACGTAAAGTGAAATGCCTTGCTCAAAGACAAACACACAAAGTATTACAATTCTGAGAACCGAACCTAAAAAATCTGAGGATCGCGAGCTCAATATCCAGAGCACCCAAATACGTTCCAGCACTGGAACTTTATTAAAGATGATTAAAATTTACACTCCGTGCGTGAAATGCTATTCCACCTAACTGTAAACCAATTCATATGTTCTCCTATGAAGTGACGTTTACTTGTTTGTTTTTTTTTGTGTGTTTACTTATATGTTTCGTCACACCGCGTAAGAAATCTTCATCGTCAATTAGATTTTGGTAGATCTTCTATTTCATATTACTTGTTACTATCTATGTAACTGAATAGTCATCAACCTCCAATTAGGGTGTGGCTGTCTTCAAAGTATAAAGCCGGATATTAGGTATAAATGCGCGCGCGCATGCACACACACGCATACACACACACATAAACTGGCGCAGGCGTCGCTGTTTGATAAGATTCTTGCTTCTTAACTACATGGTTCCGAGTTCAGTTCCACTGCATGGCAGCTTGGGAGAATGCCTTCTGTTTTAGCCTCAAGCTGACCAAATCCTTGTGAGGAAATTTAGTAGACGGAAGCTGAAAGAAGTCCGTCGTATATGTGCGTGTGTGTGTGTGTGTGTTTGTTTGTTTTGTGTGTGTGTGTTTGTGTGTCAGTATGTATGTATGTATATATTTGTGTGTGTGTGTATGTGTCTGAGCTTGGCCCCCACGCTCACTTGACAGCCGATGTTGGTATGTTTAATCCCCCGTAACTTAGTGTTTCGGCACAAGAGACCGATAGACTAAGTACTTGGCTTACAATGTATATAAGTCTTGGGGGATCGATTTCTTCGACTAAAAGCACTGCTCCAGAATGGCCACAGTCAAATGACTGAAACAAAAAGCAAATAAACGATTAAAAGAATAAAAAAGAATATATACCTATATCATATAAAATTCGTGGGTAAGGCTGGAACAATCCGAAATAAATCCAAGGCAAATCACAAGAAATCAGGCATATGAATTAATGGTGACTTACCCTGCATTCAATATTTCAGGGTTTTGACCCACTATTCAGGAATTAGCGAATATATATATATATACCTACATATATATATATATATTATATACACCACCACACACGTATATATATATATATATATATATATATATATATATATATCTATATATATATATATATATATTATATATATATATAATAGTTATCGCCATACTAATTGGCATATTCTACTGGCTGGTACTACGCTGCATTGAAAAGGGGCAATACCCCGAAACGCGTCTGTAGCTGCCGGTCAAGTAGTGTGGAGCGACTGACCTCCCTTGTTCGAAGGTTATATGGATACAGTTTGTGTATGAAATAGCTAACTTATGGCGATGGCCTCATGGAGCTAATAAGCGGACAGCTTTATTCTATTTTTTATAAGAATGCCATATTAGTATGGCGATAACTTTATTTTCCGGGAACGCTGCCGCTGTTCTCTTTTAGAGTGACTTAGTAATTTATATTCTATTATATTATATATATAGATATATATATATATATATATATATATATATATATATATATATATATAATATATATATTTATGTATGTATGTATGTATATCCGCATAAATATAAGTGAAGAACCCCTCAAAAACGACAGTGTTTTCATTTCTCCTTCCAGTAACTCATAACATGTTTTACCTCATCGATTGTTCCATTTACTTCTTGCGTTTCATGTCGCTTTTCAAGTCTTCAGCTTTCGAATTTACATCGCGTGTTGATAATAACTCTCTTCCTTCCATAGTTCGAAGTCTATGCCTAATAACAATTCCTGTTTCCTTGTATATTTGAAGATTTGTCTTATAAATTCCTAAATGTTACTCTTTGATTACCTTACTTTCCTGCATTTCATTTATTGACTCTCGTGTCTTCCCTACATGTCTAACTGTATGTGTGTGTGTGTGTGTGTGGTGTGTGTGTGTGTGTGTGTGTGCGTGAGTGCGTATGCTTGTGTGTAGTTCGTTTTTATTTTTTCTCTTTCAATCGAAATCAATTTGTTTATTCTCCAACGTCTTCCACAAACCTTTTGTTATCATACACGTCATTTCGTTATCATACATATCGCTTTCTCATTCTACCATTATTATTTCCCTATCATTTTCCCGATCTCTGCTGTTTCCTTACCTCATCCTTTACTTTTGGTTTTACTATTATTATTATTATTCTTTCAACCACTTGTCTTTTAGCTACGCTCTTATTCTCTCTATTTCATTAAAACCTGCATTTCATTATATGCTTAGCTGACTAACTGTTTCAATTATTAATTGACTTCTGAATTTTCAATGTTCTCAGCACAGCCACTACTTTCGCTTTAAACCTTATTCAATTTATCATGGTACCTCTTTAAATTCTCCATCATCATCATCATTGTACGACCGTGGTCGAAACAATGGAATTTACCATGCTACGCCAGACTTCACGGTCCATCATGGCATTACGGAGGTCCTGTTGCTGGATGCCTGTATCCCTGGAGATTACATCAGGGTAGGAGAGTGTGCGCCCTCTGGTATTGCGGGTAGATGACTTCCAGAGGAGAAGAGTAGAAATTACCTCTTTTCCAGCTCTACAACAATGTCCAGCAAACTGGACTCGCTTACCTTTCACAAGAGATGACACAGGTGGTAGTTTCCCAAATATTTGCATTTTGGTTGGATGGCGCTTCCACGAGAGATTTTGAGCTCTCATAAGGAGGCGAGTGTAGGTTCCATCCAACCGCCTCTCAAGCTTCTTTGATAACGTCCACGTTTCTGAGCCATATAGTAGAATTGGTTCGACTGTGGCTTTGAAAATTTCAAGTTTGAAGTCTCTACTTAGATTTGATGACAAGATCTTATGCATGTCATTACAACTATCCAAAGAGCACATTAGCAAAAAAACACCATCTCGCCTGGAAATTCTCCATATGGTAAACCAATACTTTTCTTTTTTACACTTGTATTCTAATCGAGCTCCATTTCTTCAAACAATCTTTCACCTTTTCTTCACCTTCACTTTCACTTGCCGGCTTAATATTCTCCTCCCCCCCCTTTTTCTGTCAATCTTCATTAGTTTAATTATAATACCTTTTTATATTTTCTCTTTTCATTTTCGACTCTTCTAAGTAAAAATTCATATTTATAAGCATGTATTCTTATCGCTTGTAGTATGAGGGAAATCAATCCATAGAAACGAAATACGTGATCGGGAATATATATATATATATATATATATATATATACGTTTATATATATTACACGCTCTCTCTCTCTCTCTCTCTCAAATACACACATACAAATACGCACACACATATACATTAATGAAAATATTTAGCATAGACTCATAGTATCGTCTCTCGACTAACCCGTCGTGCTGAAAAGTGAAATTTGATAGAATTACAAATTTATAAACATGATATGATAGATGTAATGTGTGGAGATATATTTATGTTGACAGCAGCGTCAGAAAAATATAAAAACGCAGCCACCAACAAATTAATATATTTCGGTCTTCTACGGCTGTGCTATTCACGCTTGTCTCCCAACAGCATGGTTCCACGTTCAGTCCCCACTGCGTGACATCTTGAGCAGTTGTCCTTAACTAAATCCTCGGACGAAGCGTTGTGAGTGGATTTGATTGACGGAAACCGAAAGAAACCCGGCTTATATATATATATATATATATATATATGTGTGTGTGTGTGTGTGTAAGTATTATGCATATCTATGTGCGTCTATGTGTGCATGACTTTGTATCTGTGTTTGTCCCCCACCCACTGCTTCACAGCTGGTATTCTAGCGCTTTGGCAAAAGATACCGATAAAATAAGTAACAAACTTTAAAAATGAATGAAATAACAAGTACTGATGTCCATTCATTCATCAAAATATTCTTCAATTCGGTGCCCCAGCATGGTCGCAGTCTAACGACTGAAACGAGCAGAGGATTAAAGATAAGGCAACACTCTTTTGCGCAGTCATTCCTCTTGCTTCATTCCTCATTCGAATGATTATTTTATTAATTATCGTTCACTTGCATCTGTAAAGTTAAGTTTAGCACACATTACTCTAACAATATTTATTCCAGCAAACACAGCTATTTATACTAAAGTGTGTTTAGTAGAATTTATGTTATACAACCACATTATCACATCGTTAAACACATATCAAGACTCATACTTTGTTTGATCATTGTACTAAAACGTGTATACTAACTTTAATATTATACTAGCAACTTCAATTCTGTCACACATAGGATTATACATTGCCTACATCCTACCAGGTTGAATCAAACATGTACGTCCAATACTACAAAACTATTTCTGAATTAATTTGACATTTTATAGACATATTTTATTTATTATCGACGAGAAATGTATTCCTTGGTGTCCTTTACCAACCATGACATTTTTCCAACTATTTGTTTTCATATAAATAAAACATTTAAAATAATTGGTACTTCATTAGACAACATCTTATCAACTTAATATAATAATTTGTTTAAAACAATAAGTATCTTAATATACTATTTCTCACTTTCGTCACGTATTAGACACATCCTCAAAATATGTGAACACTTCTTTTTTTATATTTTCCAAACTGAAAAGCCTTTCGTCTTTTCTCTATTTATTCGTATATATACGTATACATAATTGTGTATATACACGAATATATATATATATATATATATATATATATATATATATTATATATATATGCATTCATACAAGCATACACACATATATCTCACTGTCTGTCTGCTATATATCTATCTTTCTATTATCTGTCAAACGGTCCGTCTCCCTCCTTCCCTCCCTCTCACTTCCTCTGTGTGTGTGTGTATATATATATATATATATATAATATATATATATATACATACATGGGTTGGACAAAATAATGGAAACACCTTGCATCATAGCATCATATTTTTGAAATATTTATAAAACCGCCAAAGCTTTTTTATTGTTATGTTTTACTTTTATTTATTATCATACTTTTGTAAGTCAGAAAACCACTACATTCAAAAACAAACGGTGCAAAACGTTTAGAGGAGTTAAAACCTACAGAATTGGTCCCTAGAACAGTAGAAGAATGTTATTTTCTCGGACGAGTCATCCTTTACCTTATTTCCGACCACCGGCCGAGTATGCGTGTGGAGACAGCCAAACGAAGCATTTGATCCAGACTACTTTCTTCCAACAGTTAAATATGGAGGAGGAACTATGAGGATATGGGCGGGGGCTATATCTTGGAAATCCGCCGGCCAAATGGTTTCCCTTCACGGCAGAATAAATATTCAAGACCATTTAAATATTTTGTCTGATCAAATTCATCCTATGGTAGCGGACTGTTTCCAGGCGAAAAGGCAACCTTTCGGATGATAATGCAGCAATTCACACAACTAAAGTTGTTACTGAATGGCACAAGGAACATTCTAGTGACGTTGAACATCTTAGCTGGCCACCACAGTCCCCAGATTATTGAACGTTTATGGGGAATTTTAAGGAAACAGGTAAGGAGTTGATGTCCTCTACCATCATCACTACAATAACTGGAGACTGTTTTAGCTGAAGAATGGACAAAAATTCCTTTGGAAAGAATTCAAACTTTGTAGGAGTCTATACCTCGTAGAATTCAAGGTGTAATTACTGCCAATGCTGGTCCTACCCCATATAAATTAAATTTGTTTAAAATTTTAAGGCGTTTCCCTTATTTTGTCCAACGCCTGTATATATATATATATATATATATATATATATATATATATATATATATATATATCTATATATATACATACACACTCATACACAGTGTCGTATCACAGTCATATATATTTTATCTGAATGCCTTTATATATGTAAACGCTTTTACCATATTACGTCGATATTGTTTGTTCCTATGAAAACAGTAAGTCCATCAATGTCATATACCTGTCTTAACAAACCACATAAAAACGTGCTATATATGAAACGAAGATGGAAAAAGTTTGCGGATCAGCTTTCCCTGAGAATGAAATGTATAGTCACATATAATAGAAGGCAATTTTACTACTACTACTACTACTACTACTTCTAAATGTATATATATATGTATGTATATATACTACCGCAGTAGCCTGTCGTTGCCAAGCGATTTTTACAACAGAAAGCCTTTATTTTAATTTTTTATTCCATTTCACCCCCAGGTGTTCCTCGACGAAGAAGCCTCTTCATCAGGACGAATTTCTACATTATTTGGGGCCATTTACTATTTCCCGATAAACGACGGCTTTTGTTTGTCCATGTGATGTAAATATGTAAGAATTTTTCTTACATCCTTTTCTTGAACAGCCAACGTAAAGCTGACCATATGTAAAATAGGGCTTGGCAAGTCGTAAACTAGCAAACGAAAATGTCTGTCCTTGCGATCACTCAATGGCCATAGTGTGAAGGAGGTTCATAAGCGATTATTACCTAATCGATGCATCCCATGCATGTTCTAATCCTTCTCTGTTTGGGTGTCTTCTGAACGCATTGCTCATGCTTTATGAGGGTTTTTCTCCTCTGTCACCCGAAATGAAATACCCTTACACACGCACATATATATATATATATATAATATATATATATATACATACATGGGTTGGACAAAATAATGGAAACACCTTGCATCATAGCATCATATTTTTGAAATATTTATAAAACGCCAAAGCTTTTTTATTGTTATGTTTTACTTTTATTTATTATCATACTTTTGTAAGTCAGAAAACCACTACATTCAAAAACAAACGGTGCAAAACGTTTAGAGGAGTTAAAACCTACAGAATGGTCCCTAGAACAGTAGAAGAATGTTATTTTCTCGGACGAGTCATCCTTTACCTTATTTCCGACCACGGCCGAGTATGCGTGTGGAGACAGCCAAACGAAGCATTTGATCCAGACTACTTTCTTCCAACAGTTAAATATGGAGGAGGAACTATGAGGATATGGGCGGGGGCTATATCTTGGAAATCCGCCGGCCAAATGGTTTCCCTTCACGGCAGAATAAATATTCAAGACCATTTAAATATTTTGTCTGATCAAATTCATCCTATGGTAGCGGACTGTTTCCAGGCGAAAAGGCAACCTTTCGGGATGATAATGCAGCAATTCACACAACTAAAGTTGTTACTGAATGGCACAAGGAACATTCTAGTGACGTTGAACATCTTAGCTGGCCACCACAGTCCCCAGATTATTGAACGTTTATGGGGCATTTTAAGGAAACAGGTAAGGAGTTGATGTCCTCTACCATCATCACTACAATAACTGGAGACTGTTTTAGCTGAAGAATGGACAAAAATTCCTTTGGAAGGAATTCAAACTTTGTAGGAGTCTATACCTCGTAGAATTCAAGGTGTAATTACTGCCAATGCTGGTCCTACCCCATATTAAATTAAATTTGTTTAAAATTTTAAGGCGTTTCCCTTATTTTGTCCAACGCCTGTATATATATATAGATATATATATATATATATATATATATATATATATATATATATAATACACACTCATACACAGTGTCGTATCACAGTCATATATATTTTATCTGAATGCCTTTATATATGTAAACGCTTTTACCATATTACGTCGATATTGTTTGTTCCTATGAAAACAGTAAGTCCATCAATGTCATATACCTGTCTTAACAAACCACATAAAAACGTGCTATATATGAAACGAAGATGGAAAAAGTTTGCGGATCAGCTTTCCCTGAGAATGAAATGTATAGTCACATATAATAGAAGGCAGTTTTACTACTACTACTACTACTACTACTTCTAAATGTATATATATATGTATGTATATATACTACCGCAGTAGCCTATCGTTGCCAAGCGATTTTTACAACAGAAAGCCTTTATTTTAATTTTTTATTCCATTTCACCCCCAGGTGTTCCTCGACGAAGAAGCCTCTCCATCAGGACGAATTTCTACATTATTTGGGGCCATTTACTATTTCCCAATAAACGACGTTTTTTGTTTGTCCATGTGATGTAAATATGTAAGAAGTTTTCTCCCATCCTTTTCTTGAACAGCCAACGTAAAGCTGACCATATGTAAAATAGGGCTTCGCAAGTTGTAAACTAGCAAACGAAAATGTCTGTCCTTGCGATCTGTCAATGGCCATAGTGTGAAGGAGACTCATAAGCGATTATCACCTAATCGATGCATCCCATGCATGTTCGCGTATCAATAAGTCTAATCCTTCTCTATTTGGGTGTCTTCTGAACACATTGCTCATGCTTTATGAGGGTTTTTCTCCTCTGTCACCCGAAATGAAATACCCTTACACACGCACATATATATATATACAAGTATATACATATACAGCGTCAGAGATATAAATACACCGAAACAAGAGTGAGAGAGTGTGTGGTAAATATATAGAGATTGAAAATCTACAATGACAAGAGCGGGAAAGACCGAGAAAGACAGCTAAATAGACTGGTACAGAGAGATGTAGATAGCCTGATGGCTTCTAAAAACATTCAATGTAGGTGATCTGCAAATTGAATAATTTCTTCTAGCAAATCATATCTTCTGACTAATAAAACAAAAACTTTTTTGAACGCAAAATTTGAAAAGGAAATCAGTTTTTCTCTAGGATGCACCGTTTTGGAGCCTTTCGGTGACATATACATATACTTACAAATATACTACATTCTCATTTATGTGGTGTGTATGTGTGCTTGTGCGCGTGCGCGTTTCTACGTATGTATGTATGTATAAAATTTAATGTACACAGTGAGTTGCTAATGGTTACTTGCATTCGAGACTTGGGTCTAGGCAGCTTTTTATAACTTGCCTTGTGTCTCCAAACAACCTTCAAGCTGTGAGCACATGGCCTATACAGTTTATAAAACAGGACGCTGGTAAAGGAGAAATCACGAGGAAAACAAGATGGTAGAAGCATGAGGGAAAAGAGTGAATAAAAGCAGAAGAAGAAAAGAAAAGAAAATTATAGCTGTGTTCCCTTTGACCGTAAAGGTATAAGTAAGCTAGTTGTTATAGAATAATTCAACGAAAGTCAATGAGAAGGCTGCTCAATCAGATAGGATGGGATCCTCCACTTAGCCCACCAAAAATTTGTTCATATATATGCATTTGCTGAAAATTTCAGATCTAGAATTCGGTAGTGTAGTGGAATTCTTAGATCTAAAATGTTACACATAATTTGCATATCTTAGACCCATTAACATATGATAGATATGGGGCTCAAACTATCCTTCACTCGATATGTATATCTGTGTGTGCGTGCGTGTGTGTGTATGCTTGTGCGTGTACACGAAAAAATACATATCCAAAGAATAATTATATATATATCCACAGACATGCATACATGAACACATTAGCTTATGTTTGCTGTGTGCTTGTATTTCACATTTTGCCTGTGGTTTAAATGTCTGTAACTCGGGGTGTATATTAACTACATATCATTTTATTCTTATCTCTGTGATAAGTTACCCATATTTTCTTCATGCATTATGTCAAAGTAACTCAAGATTCTGTTTACTAGGATGCATTTCGCAAAATATTCACGTATCTCCATAAAAAAATTAAGTAATATCAAATCTGCCTTGCCGCTATACTTTATTCAATGCCCTTAATTGACATGCATGCAAGATATACTTAAGCCGGAAAAAAAACTTGCTCAGTGACACTTAAATTTTATTTCCCAAAATAGAAGTTTCTTCATTCTTATTTATGTAAATAGCCAGATTTACATCCTTAGATATATTCTGGTTAAAATTATACCTAAACCATTTCTTCTAAAAACAAATCTTTTTGGTGTCAAAACTAATCTACAGGCGCAAGAATACAAATACACACGAAATTAAGAATCGCCATTTTCATTAAAAGAAAATAACAATCAAATAAAAATGGAAACAGTCCAAAATTTCCATTCGCTCTACATCTTAAATATTACTATTATTTCTTTTATCAATCAGCACCTATCATGTCTATTCCTGAATCCTTCATTTGCCATAGAATTGCCAGTCCCTGATGAAATCGTTGGAGGCTAAGCGTGATGTGCTAAGCGCAAAAATACGTATATACAACCATATATACATGCATATACACATATGTGTGTTTGTGTGTATAATCTATGCAT
>NC_043000.1:47333914-47426414 GCF_006345805.1 Octopus sinensis
ATGATATTAGTAATAGCAACTATGCTAAACAGGAAAGCAGTCATAGTGAAAGAAGATAGTACTACATAGAGATTGTATAGAGTCGTATCAGACTCGAAAATATAACTGTGCGATATTGTGAAACGATCCAATACAATACATATAGGCTAAATGTACTGGTAACAAACAAGAAACAGCAATATTGCATACATTGTATACAATTAATTGATACCATATTGCTGTAATATGTACTGTTACTCAAACATGAGTAGCTACGTGATATGTAAACGCGGGATTAAGTGATGACAAAAATACTGCGCAAATACAGGTTCTATTGTTCAAAATGTATGCAGAGTAGTCTGTAAAATGGCTGGTGAGCTTTGGTGTTCTGTGATTCTGAGAGACGATTTTCAAAAAATATTGTTAAATATTTAGTGATAGACATTTCTTTACAATTCTTAAATTTCTCTGCTGACGAATAATCTTCAATGATGCCCAAAATTATTTAACAACGAACTTATGCGAAGCACAGCATACAAGGCATCATCACTAACAGCCACTCACAAAGAAGATTTACTCTTTAATGTACCATTGAATTTACCAAAGAATAGCAAATATATTCTTTAAAATCTACTCAAACATTTTCCATCGCAACACATACCACAAAAATGTAGCAAAATCACATTCAAATTCCTTACGTCATATGCATAAATTTAAGGTACCATCAGTCAATTCATAATGAAACCAACCTTTCGGTATTTGTGCACATTATCCTGTAATTACAATCAATTAACCATTGGACTACAAATGAAACGCTAACGAAATAATTTATTGCACCACTAACAAAATCAACAACCTATGGAAGTCGCATCAACGTATTTACACCTTCAGTCACCAAATTAAAAGCACTGACAACTTTTTTACAAAGTTTTTTTTAGAAAGTAAATTCGAAACAAGAATTGTAGCATCTGAAAGAATGCACCATGCTTTGCTAAAGCATTGAAAGGCAATATATGAATTGAAAGTTTTATCTACCAGAGAGAACATATTCCTTAGGATAGATATCTTAAATTGTAATACAGAACTGTACTAACATGGACAATTATGTTGTGACCTGTAAATAAAGAAAAACTCATCGGTCTGACTCTCATCTCAAGTTTCTGAATAGGTTCTCATGCAGATAAGTTGCCAGAGAACATTGCATATGGCTCTCCGTATATTTATCTATTGAGTAGTATGTAATGGTGCACTGGTAGATGTTGTTAGGCCATTCCATTATCAGTTTAGTTGTGACTAATACAATTACGCTTAGAAAGTAATAATAACAACTTTTCAGCTTTTTTTTAAATCCCAGCATTATAACGCAAAAAGTAAGATCTGTTAAATTGCAAGCTACTGTAAAGAACTTCCTCAGCAAAATTTCAAAACAGGAGACTAAATATGCATTGAATTCGCGCTGCACACATAGTTATGCGCACGCGCAACTAACTACACACACATATGCATACATATATGCATACACACACACACACGCGCACCACATATAAATATATATATATATATAGCTATGTAGATAGCGTTGTCTGTTTGGAGAACAGAAATATGAGCGAGTAGCATTAAGAGTCTCCTAACCAACCAACTTATCTCTAAATTTAAAATATAATATTTTCTATGAAATTCAATTAAGCAAAATAAAGACTTGTAAGTCATTTATCTTAACACACTATTACATCTTAATAACATATGACAGATTGAATTTCAGGAACAATTTGTCTCCGAAGTAACATACTGATGTCTACCTACATAGCTAATTAAACTATCATTACTAAATGCATTATGTATAATGATATTTAGTGTAGTATTGGTTATAATTATATTTAAAGTTTTAGAGAGTTTTACAACACGCCAATCCACTGCGGTTTTGTGTTCTGTGCTTAATTATTTTTCTTTTGCATTATCGATTCTGTGTTCTATAAATCCCGATTTTTTCCCTTTTTTATAATTTGACTTTAATATTACTTTTATCCGTTATCTTCGTGACAAGTACAAGAACCGATTCCTTTCGTCTACCCAGCATTTTGTTGTTGTTCTTCCACCCCTTTTACATTGCTTTTACATTGCTATTTTTGTTATGTATTTGTCTGAATATTTTTTTACCATGCCTAATGCACCTACTATGATAGGAATTGTTTCTGTTTTTAGATTCCACATTCTGGTTACCTCTATTTCCAGGTCTTTGTATTTTGAAAGTTTCTCCATTTCTTTTAGAGACACGTTGTCATCCGCTGGTATTGATACATCAATTAGAAAACATTTTTTTCTTCATGATCTCTGACAACTATATCTGGTCTGTTGGCCTTAATTTCTCTATCTGTGTGTATCGGCATATCCCAGAGTATGGTTGCTTTCTCGTTTTCTGTGACCTTTTCTGGTGTGTGCCTATACCATCTTTTTTCTGTTGTTATTCCATAATGTTGGCATAGTTTCCAGTGTATATAGGTTCCAACTCTGTCGTGTCTGTGAATATATTCCTTCTTAGCCAGGACTGGGCAGCTAGAGATAATATGATTTATTGTTTCCTGTCCATCTCCACATATTTTGCAGTTACTTGTTATATTTCTTTTCATTACATGTTTTTGGTAATTTCTGGTGGGGAGGCTTTGAGTCCTGTATTTGCCATGAAAGGGCTTTTCTTGCCATCGTTTTATCATGGTTCGTTGCTGTTCTATTTTTAGTTTGGATTTCATTTGTTTTATAGCTTTTGTTGTTTCTTCTTCTTCTTCTTCTTCTTCTTCTTCTTCTTCTTCTTCTTCTTCTTCTTCTTCTTCTTCTTCTTCTTCTTCTTCTTCTTCTTCTTCTTCATATTTGTTAGGTGGTATGATTTCTTGTTTGTATTTGTCAGCTTCCTTAAATACTGAGAACAGTTTTTTGTTTTGCTCGTGTTTTGCCGCTATTTGCATCAGTTTTCCTTCCTTCTGAAGTAGATATTTTTGCAGTCCTACGGCGGTTATTTTATAGTAGTTTTCCAGCTGTATAAGGCCTCTACCACCTTCTATACGTTGTATATATAGTCTTTCTATGTCAGATTTTGGGTGATGCATCCTAGATTCTGTCATTATTTTTCTTGTTTTCCTATCTATTTTGGTCAGTTCATTTAGTGTCCAGTTAAGGATATTGTAGCTGTAACTTATAACTGGGACGGCTAAAGTGTTGATACCTATTATCTTGTTTTTCAGCATTGAGCTCTATTTTCAGTTTTGATCTAACTCGTCTATAATATTCTTTTTTTATTTTCTCTTTCATTTGTGTGTGTTGTGTCTTATCTAGTTCATGGATTCCTAAGTATTTGTAAGTTTGGCTTTGGTCTAATTCTTTTATTTCATTGGTTTTATCTAGTGTGATGTTGCTACTCTTAACTAGTTTTCCTCTTTTCAGGGTTACTTTGGTGCATTTCTCTAATCCAAATTTCATATCTATTTCTTTGGTAAATCTATGAACTGTCTTTATTTGTGTTTCCAGCTGTTTGTCATTTGTAGCGTATAGTTTTAGGTCATCCATATATAAAAGGTGGCTGATCGTTATTATTATTATTATTACTATTATTATTATTATTATTATTATTATTATTATTATTATTATTATTATTATTATTATTATTATTATCATTATTATTACTATTATTATTATTATTATTATTATTATTATTATTATTATTATTATATTATTATTATTTACATTTAATCTGCATGTTTGTTACAATCACTTGCCGAGGCACACCCAGCATCCTATGGTGAGTGAAGGATGAGAGATGTCACAGTATGACTGGAAGCTTGGGGAGGGGCAAGTAACAGGAGCAGTAGCAAAATACCTTCGTGTAATACAACACATACATTAATATTGATAGGCTTCTTCTTCGAATGTGGACAGTACTTGTCAGCACAATATTTTGGATTTCTCTGAGACATAGATCCCCTGCTATATTATCTAGATGTTTCTGACATCCCTTTCTTATCATACTTAGGGTACTCACAATAACAGCAACAGTTCTCGCTTTAGGAGGCTACATCTTTTGTATTTCAGTTTCCAGGTCCTTACACTTTCTTAATTTGTCAAATTCCTTTACAGGTATATTTTCATCAGTGTGAATACTTACATCTATTAGTCTAGAAGTATTTTAGCTTTAGTCTTTAATGATTATGTCTAGTCGATTAGCCTAACCGTACTGTCGGCGTTGACTAGAAAGTACTAGACAATAGTGACATTCTTACGTTCAATGACTAGCTCAGCATGATATTTGTACCAGTAAGCAGGAGTGCTGATTTTGTAGTGTTTACAAATTTTCCAATGTAAATACTAACCGACCATATCGTGGCCATTTTTGTATTCGAGACGAACTGTTCTATTATTTCGCCTAATGTACTGTAGAATCCGCATTTAGGGTCAGAACCGTTTTGAGGAACGTTAGCCTGGTAGTTTTGGGCAAGCAATCTTTGATCTTGTGCCGCAAATATGAAACCTTCAGTCTCTGCATTCAGTCCTGAGTTTCTCGACTACTAATGGATTGCTACTTGGTCTGTATCAGTATTTTGGCTTCGAAATATATACTGTCCATGCAGAGGCTTCTGACTCTACCGCTTATCTATTATTATTATTATTATTATTATTATTATTATTATTATTATTATTATGATTGTTGCTGTTGTTGTTATTGTTATTATTATTATATATTTTAAATATGTTTACATTTCGCGTTGTGGCTTATGATTTAAAATGCTGGTATACCTATATTAATTTCCAATTTTTCCAATTCCCCCTATATTGTACATGATTAATTAATTAATTAATTAAATAATTAATTAATTAATTAATTAATTAATTAATTAATTAATTAATTAATTAAATAATTAATTAATTAATTAAATAATTAATTATTTAAATAATTAATTAATTAACAATACTGCCAGTAGCTGAACAGTTATGTAAATTTAACTTAGTATTCAGTTGTGTCCTGGTTTGTGTTTGATAACAATAGTAACAATTTCTCTGTTTTCTCATAAACCCAAAACGAAATTACTTGTTCTCCGATGAATTACAAACAGATATAGAAGAACTCGGGTCAAAATACCAATATTTTTTCTGCCATTGTGAGATATGCATATTTGTAAAAGATTTGTATATATTTTGTAATGTACCTTATAATTTGAAAATCATTGTTAAATCTACATTAAGTTTCAGGCTATCCAATATTCAGTGCCATGCATAATTGCTATATAAATACACTTGCATGCTTATATGAACAGAAATCGACATATATTCACAACAATACATACGCACATTTATTTATAGGTATATACATGCGTGATTGCACGAATGTATATGTATATGCGTGCATACACACATTCTCGCACACACATACATGCATATACATATACACACACATACATATATGCATATCTATATACACACACATATATATACATAAACACAGTATCCGTTTCGGTCATTGAGACTTTTTCAATTGTAAGTATGGAAAACAATTAAATTTTGGAAGAATTACATGAAAAGTTTTTTAAAAGAATATTTGCATATTATCCAAATACAAGGGGCAGTTCCCTTGTTTTTGCCTGTCTCTGTCTCTCTTGTGAATTCGAGATCGTTGTGATTTCTTGGCAGTGAAGAAGAAGAAGAAGAAGAAGAAGAAGAAGAAGAAGAAGAAGAAGAAGAAGAAGAAGAAGAAGAAGAAGAAGAAGAAGAAGAAGAAGAAGAAGAAGGAAAGAATGCGAGACTGCTTTGATAGTTGTAGGTTGTTAAATCGTCAAGTGCCCTGAAGGTGACTTGTTGAGGATGGTAGTAGTGATTGAATTCTTGAGATATCTATTTTGAATGTATTGCTTATAACCTGATATACGCACTAACGTGCTCTGGATATCAAGAGCAATACATAGGCCAAATAAAAAACAGTCTACGTCAAAGGATGTCTTTACACTGATCCCAGATCATAATTCCCCAAAAAATAGAAAGATAGCATTCAGCCACAACATCGATATTTGCGCCAATAACAAAAATCCACGCTTCAAAATTTTTCCCATCTATCAATTCAGGGACGATACAACCAGTAGCCAACGAATTAGTAAAGAGTCTTTCTTCATCATAAAACACAGACCCCTTGTGAACGCATCTGCAACAAATGGTATATCCACCACGACCTTAGAATAATACTCTCGAAAATATTTAAAACGATACCTTCAAAAGAGATACCCAAGAATTCATTAAAAACAGTCCTGATCACTGCTATAATCCACAACGAGTTACTTTTAGGTCACTTGACCATTTAACATCCTACTACTACTATACCATCCCGCATTCTTTTGTTATTCTTTCTCTTCTTCTCCTTCTTCTGCTTATTCGTCTTCTTCCTCTCCACCACCTCCTTTCTTACTTTATTACTACTGCTGTTTAGATTATTATAAACAATACGCAAATATTATAAACAATACATTCAAAAGAGATATATCATGAATTCAATCTCTACTACCATCCACAACATGTCACTTTCAGGGCACTTGAGCAATTAACATCCTACCTACTATCAACGCACTCACGCATTCTTTTCTCCTCCTCCTCCTTATTCTTCTTTTGTTCTTCTTTTGTTCTTCTTCTTCTTCTTCTTTTTCTTCTTCTTCTTCTTCTTCTTCTTCTTCTTCTTCTTCTTCTCCTTCTTCACTGCCAAGAATTCACAACAACCTCGAACCCACAACAGTAAGCAAGACAGACAGAGACAGGCAGAAAGAAGGAAAATGTCCCTTGTATTTGAATACTATGCAAATAGTCTTTTAAAAAACTTTTCATTTAATTCTTCCAAAATTTAATTGTTTTCCATACTTACAGTTGAAAGAGTCAAATGATCGAAACCGGTGCTGAAATGCTTTTTATAAAATTATTTTAGCATTTCCTACCTTGACTTTTTCCCATATATATATATATATAACGGAGTTGGCGTTCTGTCGACTAAATTCCTTCACTATACTGCACGTCACAATGTCGCAATAAATATTTAACAGAAATTTAAGAGGTAAAAATATGAGACATTCTCTTTGAAAATTACAATGAATAACTTATAGCTATTAGTTATTTCATTTTAGATGTCTTTCAGTAGATGATTAATGAGATACATATAAGTTAGTATGTAAGTACATCATACACATAGATAGTATATGTGTGTATGTGTATGCGTCTTTCTCTCTCTCTCTCTCTCTCTCTCTCTCTCTCTGTATATATATATATATATATATATATATATAAAACATATATATATATATCTGTATGTATGCATGTATGTATGTATGTACGTACAAATGTACGTATGTTTGTATGTGTATTTATTTAGGTAGGTAGCCTCTTACTGCCAAATACACCAAACATTCGTGACAATCACAAACAAGGCTATGCACTTACTTGATACACATTAACCACACTAATACACTAATATGTTTGTACTAGCCATCACGCTCACATACAGACTCACACATATGTGTATGTATAGGAACAATAACACAGATGCACTCCTATCTATGCATACGCAAAAAAATATTATCACATCCAAGTACCTACACAGCTACATACATATATCTCATGACATCCAAATTTTATTTACAGAACATTTCTCGATAACTAAAAATATTACCATTCTTTTAGTATTGCGAATATAATAATGATATCCCTTTTTATAATAGAAGTTCTACATCTACACAATTTTTGCGAGATGACTTGTGAAGATATGTCTTTTTGCGAGATACCAGTGATAAGTCTTTGGTTTTGAGAAATATCATTGGTTTCAAATGTTTGCCCCATGCCAGCAATTTCTGGGAAGGGCTTAAATAGATTATATCAACCCCAGTGTTCAACTGGTTCTTATCTAATTAACCCTGTATAGATGAAATGCAAGTACAACCCCGATGGATTTTGAACTCAGAAGGTAGAGATATGTGAAATGCTGCTAACGCTTTCGCCCGTTGTGCTAACCATTCTGCCAGCTCGCCGCGTTTATTCTTAAGCAAAAGCATTCACATCTCTTCGATTTTGTGAAAGGACTGTGATAATTCTTTCGTAGGCAAAGGTGATAGTGGATATTCTTTTGTCTTGAAAATGGTAGTAGTAAGGTAAGAATGTCGTAGATTATAGTAGATTATCGATTAGATTATAGTGGAAGACTTTCATTTTGAGAGATTATTGTTTGGGCTTCATTGTTGAGATTTTTCTTTCTTATTTTTAAAAAAGATTGTTGTGATAATTCTATTTCAAAAATAACAACAGTAAGATTTTTCTTTTGAACGCTGGCACTTGCCCTGGCACTGATAATTTATCCTTTCTGTGGCACCATAAGGACTATACGTTCTTTAGAAGTGATAGCATCACTTATTTCTTTAGCTATAGCGGTACTAATTTGTAATGTTTACAATAGATCATAATGTTAACGCTAATATATGGCACAAATTCGTCGGATCTACTGTATCTTAGCAGGATTGTAGACTTAAACTATCACCCACCCAGAGAATGAAAAGTTGCTTCTTGGTAGCCGTCCCATTTTTATAGGTAAGAGAATGCTGATAATGGTCTCTCCTAGGTTTGAAAATTGATAGTGGTAACACGTCGTTTCTGTGAAATGATAGATATAATTCATCGTTTGTGAGAGAGAATTGGGTTAACTTTTCCTTTCTGAGAGATGACTGTAGTAGCTATTTTTAGTTTTTGGTTTCTGTTGTGTGTTTTTAATTCAAGAATCCCTTATCGGCCAGTTTTTTATTTGGTAGGAATCACAGAAGTAATTCTTCGATTTCAAGACATGATAGTGGTAAGTCTTTTGGTGGAGACGTTAATGGAAACTATTTATATTTTCGATATGATCGTGATGGCTATTTTTCTAAAGTTGGCAGTGGTAAATCTTCTATTTTGAAAGATAGGCGAAATAACTATTTTTTTTTATGATGGATGATTGTGGTAACACTTCGTTCTTTTTTCTTTTTTTAGAAATGATTGCGGGAACTATTCTTTTTGATAGATAGCAGCGGTAACTCATTCTGATTTTCGTTCTTTGTGTGTTTTTTATTAATTCAAGAGTCACTTAGCAACAGGATTACATGTGTATTCTTTCTGTCTAAATCATGTAAGCAACAATGAAATATGTTACATTAAAAAGAATTTCCCTATTGTATCTTTTCAATTCTTTCTTTCATTCTTTCTTACTACGTCCTGTCTCACTTATTCAATCACTCTTTCTTTTCCTCTCTGCTTCTCTTCTATTTCTTTTATTTATATATTTATAAAATATCTGTCCTTTCCAGATGAATTTCATATTATTTCCCATTCCCTTCATATAATTCAAATTCAACTGCTACTCTATAAATAAACAGACACAACCTCTCCTCACCCTGCATTTACGCCAGACGTACTAATACACATTTACATATGAAAATACAGATGCATATTTTGTTTGAATGCATATATATCTGTGGATGTGTATGCATATGTATATATATATATATGTATATATATATGTACCTTCGTATATCTATATATTATATACATACAAATATATGTATATATAAATATATATACGGATACGTCTATACGTATATCTATATATATATATATATATATATATATATATGCATACATTTCTACGTTTATGTATACACATATTCTTCTAAGTGTACGCACACATTTACATTTAGATGCACTAGTATAAATATATGTATTTATGTAGATATATACGTGTATATATGATATATATATATATATATATATATTATATATATGTGTATATAATACACACGCTCACACACACACACATATATATATATATACATACATATATATATATATATATATAATATATATATATATATATATATATATATAATATATATATGTCCTTCATTTATATGAATAAATTTTTTAGGTTTGTCATATTTGTCAGTTCAATTAAGGAATACACAAATATTACCAGTATTGGATTTAGAATTCTGGAATGTTTTCTATGGTTCCAAACAACATTATTTTCAAATTCAGTAGACTGATAACATATATACATGCATGAATACATACATACCTGCATATATACACACACACATGCATACATACAGACCTATTTATATATGTATGTATATTCATGTATACATGTATGTATCTATACATATAAATATATGCATGCACATACAATAATAATAATAATAATAATAATAATAATAACAATGATAACAATAATAATAAGTAATAATAATAATAATGACAATAATAATAATAATAATAATAATATAATAATAAAATAATAATAATAATAATAATAATCATAATAATAATAATAATCATACTTATTATTATTATCATTGTTATTATTATTATTATTATTATTATTATTATTATATTATTATTATATTATTATTATTATTATTATTATTATGTGTGTATATGAATATATGAATGGATGTGTGTGTGTGTGTGTGTGTCGGTAGTGTTATTTTGCGATATGTCATGTCTCATTACTAGAGTGGTAAATTTGGCAGGAATTGTAGTGTGTGTCAGATTAAACGAAAATAAATACATAAATAAACTGAAGCGCTGTTATGTTGCCAATAACCGTGTCTTTTAGTTTTACATCTGCCACATTTTAAAGAATGCAAGGAAGACATTGCGTGTGAGAGGTAACGAACGTCTCAGTCGAAGAGAAGGATACTAGGAGGCAGATGTCTTCGCTGTTGTTTATCTCGATATTGGCTTGAATGGACTTAAGTATAGCCTTGTGGTTAAGTCGTTCGCTTTACAAAACCCGGCACCGTCGACAAAAGAAGTTGATAATACTTTCTGACTAACCCAAGAATCATTCATGAATTATTTAAATTATTTAGGCGTAGGAGTGGCTGTGTGGTAAGTAACTTGCTTACGAACCACAAGGTTCCGGGTTCACTCCCACTTCATGGTACCTTGGGCAAGTGTTTTCTACTATTGCCTCGGGCCGACCAAAGCCTTGTGAGTGGATTTGGTAGACAGAAACTGAAAGAAGCTCGTCGTATATATGTATATGTATATATATGTGTGTATGTGTTTGTGTATATGTTTGTGTGTCTGTGTTTGTCTCCCCAACATCACTTCACAACCGATGCTGGTGTGTTTACTTCCCCGTAACTTAACGGTTCGGCAAAAGAGACCGATAGAATAAGTACTAGGCTTACAAAGAATTAGTCCTGAGGTCGATATGCTCAACTAAAGGCAGTGATCCAGCATGACCACAGTCACATGACTGAAACAAATAAAAGAGTAAAAGAGTAAATAGCAACTGTGAAGAATTACGTCGACCCTACCTTGCCTGTTTGTGGGTACCAGATTTAATCTATCTTCCGCCCAGAGGATAAAGCACCAACTCCCGATTCTGCTGCGTTTGTGAAATAGTTCAGTCCACTAGAAATATTCGGAATAAGTTTCTTGTCAGAAGCTTTATCATTATAATGATCCAGTATTTTTTATTACTACAGTTGAAAAGTAATGATCGTATCCTTCCTTCTGATGCAAAATCGCATTCGTCCCTTTTTGCGTTTTTTTTTTCCTTCATGAAGGCTGACAATGATTCCGAGGTGGAAGTAAATTTGTCTCAAGAGATGTGAGGAAAAAACCTAATCTACATGAGACACACACAACATATATACAAACACGCACACACACACATACACACAAATACACACACTTATGTATAAATGTGTGCAAACAGACACACATATATGTATGTGTCTGTAATGTATATGTATATATATATATATATGTATGTTTTTATGTGTGTATGTACATGTGTGTGAGAGCGAGTGTGTGTTTGTGTGCGTGTGTGTTTGTTTGTGTGTGTGTATGTATGTGTGTGTGCGCAAGAGTTCGTAGAACTGAAAACAGACAGGACTTATCAAAATAGAAAATGCATAGAATTCTTCAGAAGCTCAACGCTTGATAGAAAGCATAAACCGTTTTAACTGTTAAGCAATTCAATATCGCTTTTATACCACTGGAAACCATTTGCACGAATGCATGCTTGCGTTTGAAAAGAACGCTTTTTAGTTTAGTGTATGAAGTCAAAACGTAGGTGAAAGTGATCAATTCTATTAGTATGTAGCATTACTCAGCATTCGAAACCTTGTAACAGGCAAAGTTCACAGTATATGAAGTAATTGCGACTTTGACAATTTTGGCCTATATCACAGCCAATCGATGTTGTGGTAATATTTTGTGGTAACAACATTAATGGAGAATCTCTTGTCGTTTCGCGGCAAATCATGGTTATATTTCCAGACGCATGGAAAAAACAAGGAAGAGTTTTCATTCATGCTTCCGTGCTTAGCCTTTAGCCCTATCACTCCGACCACGTGTAAATATGATCACCTCTCACTAAATATATATTCTCAAACATTAGCTACTGGTATTCAGCATAACAGCTTTAGCTGTTGTAAAGTAACAATCGTAGCATCAGTTATAAATAAACATGTTCATAAAAACTAAATGTTGTCATTGATATAATTTGGGAGTGGTATACTGCCAGTTGAAGCAATCAAGCTCCTAGCTTACCACAAACACAAGCGAATGGATTCCTAAGTTATTATTCTATTAGCTGATACAAAATTTCAAGAGATTCCGAATGGCGAGCTAATTTCGCGAATAGGAATGGGTGCTTTAATCATGATTCTATTGGGGCTCCGATTCTGCACGCTAGTGATATATATTTTCCAGGTTCTTTATTTTGTTAATTTTCATAAAATTGAAGTGGCTGCCGAGTTAAATCATGCTGCAACCCGGATCCGTCCACGAACCATCTGTTTGACACTCGTGCATTAGAGCATTGGGAAAAATATCATACGTTATTGCTTCCGGCTGTTTCCTTTTCAAAACCCGCAGAAGGCAGTTTTACCATGCGCTCCACTGTTTCGATGAAATAAAGTACCACCCAATTAACGGGGCTGATTTAATCGATTATCTCATTTACAAAAATGCTGGCTTTGTGCTCAAATTAGAGTAAATTCTTATTACCACTATCACCTGAATGAATTATGGGCCTTTAGATTTTCATTCCTTGCCGTCCTGAAAAGTAATATATATTAATTTTCCTCCAGGCAGTTCTGTTTTAGCAGTGAAATGCCGCAATGTAAAAATATTTTATATCTTTTTTATGCGTCAATATGAAAAAGACATTGCAACTAATCAAATGAGAGCACTCAACCAATTTGTTTTTGATACCTTCAACAATCTACTCGTATATTGAATGTTCTTTTAGTGCATTAGTTTGACGATATACTTATGTTTGGGGAGGAGGGAGTGTTCCTGAAGAATTTCCCCGCTGTCTCTGAAAGTACCGATCTGTATACAGCTGGCGACAAAAAGCATTTATCGTGTAGTTATCAATCTAAGCATTTACATTACACGAACTATA
This sequence comes from Octopus sinensis, assembly GCF_006345805.1. NCBI lineage: Eukaryota > Metazoa > Mollusca > Cephalopoda > Octopoda > Octopodidae > Octopus > Octopus sinensis. The sequence goes on from NC_043000.1 coordinate 47,347,353, forward strand.
CAATTCTGTTTGTTTATTTATTCATTAAATTACTAAATCGTCGGGACCGGCAAGATAATTCTTACTCTGAAAATCCTTAATGAATGTGAAACAGCCATGAGTTATCTCCCGTAATTTTCAAAAAGAATAGATAATATTAGTTACCAACTATTGCTTTCGCCAAATCTTTGATCTTTAACAGTTTTTTTTAATGCTTCATTCACTGAAGTTGCTTTCAGTAACTTTGCTATCGTTTATCATGCAGATGGCAGCTGAGAATCGTTTAATATTTAAACAATTATATGTATTTTTGTTTACGCCAATACGTATAGAGTTCTATAAGCAATTGTATTAAAAATCTCAGACTTGTACTTCCATTGAAGGTCAAACATTTAGTGGCAAATGGTAAGGGCGACTATGACTACCTCAATACTTGAATGCTACCTTAAATTAATGAGCCTCAGAAGGATGAAAAGTTGATAATAGAGAGATCTGAGTTCAGAACATAAAAATATACAACTAAAAGCTGAAAATCCTTTTGCCTGTCTACTGATTCAGTGCATCTCCTAATAACATTAGACATAACCACCGGTTTCAGTCAGAGAAATACGAACACGTCCACATACGAGATTCAATCAATGTATTTAGCACTTGCTGAGCATTATTAATTATACTCCAAAACGTCATCTATTCCTTCTTTTAAAATTCAGTTCTTTCAGTAGAACCAGCCCATATAGTCACATGCGGATCTCAACTATCATCGTACACATCACTACATTACCAACGATTATAAACAAAATGTGTAGGATTGCCCTCTAAACATTTTATCTTCTGTTTGGTCAGAAATAGAAGTACAGCTTCCATGATCTTTCTTTTAATAACCTCTGAGACTGATGAGTGATAGGTGTAAATTATAATCAAATCAGAGGCGTAGTCGGAATAATTGCAACAGAGCGAAATTCGCTGAAGGTACCAATGATCGGATGGTGGTAACAAATTAAGCCTACCATTCAAGAACTCAAAACAAATAGCCAGACGAATAGCGTTAAGCGTCACATCCGAGGATTTTACAACTCCATTAACCCTGGTCTAATACTTTGTATTATCGACCCCTGAAACGACGAAAGATAAAGTTAATCTCGGCAAGATTTGAACTCAGAACGTGAGGACTGGACTAAGCATTACAAGTCATTTTGTCCTACGCTCAAATGATACTGCCACTTCGTCATACGAAAGACAATATAAGACACATACTGATTTTACTTAAAGATTTTTGTTCTTTTCTTTTCAGAATTTCCATTGGATATGGGTAGAATTACTGGAGTATTTGAAAAATGCCTTTTGGTATGTAACCATGTACTATATGTTACACTCCTGGTTCAAATTCTATCAAGTTTGCCTTTGCTTTTCATTGTTCTAAAGTGAATGAGTTAAGTATTGATTTAATTACTCTTCCGTTTATCCTTATTATGTTGCTATGTCTACTTTAGAAATCCTTAGATAGAAGAATCGATAGATCATCTACCTCTAGCCTGCAGACGTGCAGCCATTTGTCAGTCACTGTGTATCTCTCTCCCCCGATCTCCCCGATCTCCCCGATCTCCCCGATCTCTCTCCCCCCTCTCTCTCCCTCCTCTTTCTCTCTCTCTCTCTCTCTCTGCTGGTTTCTACGACTACAACAAAGTCTCTTTTCCTCAAGGCTAGTTGGTCTCGTGCCATCTCTACTCTCTAGAACTTCCGAATCACTTGTCACCTATATTAAGACCATTCCACAAACGTCACATTAACTACAACGCTTAACAGTTCCCTCACAAATCTTTTGAAATTCCTTAAATATATGAATCTTTTCCTACCTTCATCGATTTCAAACTGTTCAATAAGCAAACGTTAAACACGCTTTAATCACATTCCAACACATTAGCGCCTGACATCGGGCATAAACAATAACAATAATAGTAATAATCAGTTTAAGATTATTCGAATGTAAATATCATATATGATAACACAATATGGTATGTTGAGACCTCAGTTTATTTGTGAATCGAGGGTGCATGCATAAAATATTAATCTGTTTCTTCTTAAATCGTTAACAAAATTTTCACTGATATACAATTATTGAATGTGTGTTCTATGACCTACTAAGTCATGGCAATGCAAGAGAATACACTCACAATGGAGGTATCTATAAAATATCAATTAAAAGCCCTTCGGCAAAATTATAGGGTGAGAATTCGTGAGGTTTTAATGCTGATCTTTGACATGTCAACTTTCTTCGAACCATAGCCACAGAAATAGTTGAACTCAGATTAGCATCGCAACCTAATAAAATAATTTAGTATATAATAACGAACTGACAAATAAAAGTAGAGTAAATTCAAATAGATCGTTAATTGGCACAGTGTCTGCTTTCAGTGGTTTGATGTCTAGCTCAATGTCACATTGACATGTCGCTGTCAAAACAAAGACAGCTCAATACTAATATTGACTTACACCTTGATATTACAAATAAACACAAAAAGAGAAGAGAATAAAGAATGAAACAAAGAAAGAAAACTGATCAAAATGCGTAACCTTCATTGATGCTAAAATGTTGATGCAGATTGTTCTGTAGTTTGCCGGAGGTCATTTAGAATTACTAATAAAGGAATAGTAAAAGATATTTACTGGCCTGAAACTGGCAACTAGTGGACATAATTAATTATGTTGAGTGCATCCTAAGAAGAGCCAACTTGATTAAAATTCTAGATTCTATGCCAGTTGCGTGATTGCTGGAAAATTCAGAGTGGTACACTCAATATTTAATTCTACAGTAGGTGTAAATACTTTTTAAGTATAGAAATATATATGAAAATATGAGCATGGGTGCAGACATTACCGCAGATATGGCTGCACGGTTAAAAACACGTCCATACTAAATCGTATGGTTAAGTAGCTTACACACACACGTGCATAAATATATACATACACACATGTGTGTGGAGGAGTATAAAGCGGTTTGTCGAACAAAAAGATCCAAGTTTTCTTCATAATACATTGCTTTACGTCCGTCTACAGTAAAAGGCGTTTTCGCTATTCAATAAGAAGAGAGATCAACTTGAATACGAGTAAGGAAAATATTGAGTTTGATAAGGTAATTGTTGTCCGAAAATATTAAAAGTAACAGAAGAAACGGAAGAATAGGTTTTTATGAATTCACAGAAATGATGCTTGAACTATATCGATACATACATACATACATACACACACAAACACATTCATATACATATACATACATATATATATGTGTGTGTGTGTGTGTATGTGTTTATATGTAAATATTATGTATCTACATATACATACATATATTATATAATTTTATATATATATATACATATATATATATATATATATATATATTAATAGTAAATATTAGGGAAAAATCAGATTTAGGATTGAATCCAATTAAATAGTAAAATTTTGTCTCTAATTTAATATATAGGCAGTCGTCGTGAAAAGACGTACTTTTTATAGCTCCCGTCAGTAACTAACCAAAGAAGTATTTTTCAACTCAATTTAACTCAACTCAACTCAACTCAAGCTAACATAATCTCTCCTTGTCTTTAATCTCAAGACGTTTGAACTCTACAATCCTACTATACTACTCTTTTACTACCATCGGAGGATAAATTTATACAAATCTATACACAACCTGAAGAAAGAGGAACAACCCAAAACTAAATACTAAACCCAAGACTAGTTCTAAAACTAGTCCCGTGAGTACAATTCTTTTTTCTTGGTCTGTATCAAACACACCGCTCATCCCGATTGTACTAATTACACTGAACTCTCACACACACAAGCCACGAATTTCCGAGTATATCGACACAAACTTTCCAACGGTGTATTCACTATTTACCGAGTATATCGACACAATCTTTTCAACAGTGTGTTCACTATTTTACATCAAGCCATCAATAACTGGTGTACACATACATACACACGCATACACATACATACATATATATATTACACAACACACTACCCCACTGAATATGGCCAATAATTTTCAAAAACGCCGCTGGTTGAAAATGAAATTACTGCAATGATTAACGCTTGGTTCATCCATCACAACGAAGCTAATGTTTATAGCAAAATAACTGAGGATTTAACGAAAAAATCCTTTCACAGATCTGTAAAACAGATAGAAAATAAATTAAAAGAAATTGTTAGGATATTCCCTATTTTTCACGCGCACATGGCTACACTAAAAGCCATTCTTGCCAACGAATCCAGTACAACAAATGACCAAATCCCAACAGGTCAGTGGTCACTTCAACAGCAACAATCAACTGACCTACTTCCATTGACAACAGCACCTGATGAACCAAGTCAAGTCTCACCTTCGCTACAGCAACAAAAACAACAGCAACAACACTCTAATACTACCACTAGTCAAGTTCCAATGCTGCTACAACTCCCCACTACTGCCACAATAGGAAAACCACTACTACATCCGCGTAAAACCATCTGCCACTACTACTCTCAAGGCAGCTGCAGATTTGACCACATACTGGCAAGCCAGAACCCACCATCACAAAATCAACAAGCTGCTTCTAACACCACCACCACCACCACCACTACTACTACTGCCAAAATAGAAAAACCACTACTACAACCAAATAAAAACCCCTGCCGTTACTATTCTAAAGGCACTTGTAGATTTGGCCCCAGCGGCACAAACAAAAATGGACGCTGTGCTTTTCCCCACCCGACCTTATGTCGTAGACTTGCTATGGGCACCTGTCCATACGGTATAACAGGAAAAAATTGCCCCCACCTCCACCCCAAATACTGTCCTAAATACAGAATCTATGGTTCTGACCCTAAATACGGATGCATAAGAGGCAATGGATGCACCTTATTCCATCCTAAACTGTGCCAAACTTCTGTCTCACAAAGGATGTGCCTGAACCCAGAATGCAACAACCACCATCTGAAGGGCACAAAACGATCACAGAATAGATATGAACAGGAACAGAGGAAATCTAGGACAACAACAAGAACAAAATACAACCACGTTTCCCCTCCTACAATCAAACTACGTAGACAGAACCAGGAAAAAACACCAAATAACGCCAACTTGAAATATGTATCCTCTGACCAAGTGGCAAACCAAACAAGTAACTCTTTTTTACTGACATACCTGGAAAATATGAAGGCCGACCTAAGCCAGGAGATCCAGCGAGCCATCACCAACCATCTATGCAAATCACAAGGACCACTCACCCATTACCAACTTCCCTTACCTCGACATTCCTGTTAAATGTACGTGGCATCAACCCATCAATTATTGCCCAAAAATGGAAGATCCCATATATAGAGAGTTGGCTTGCCGAAATGGCACATTGCTTCCCTTTCTTTATCCTTACCGAGACTCACCTGAACAACACCCATATGGACGCAGAGGTGAAAATAAAAGATTTCACCATTGTTCGTGCGGATCGCACAGACCGAAATAAGGGAGGGACAGCCATCTTATCCATGACTCCTTTTCACTTGATGCCAAGGACACATTTTCCAATGGCTACTGTGAATCGGTATCAGTATACAACAAAGCCAAGGACATAACCATTGTTGGTCTCTACAGGCCTCCCCAGGCACCTCTAAAGTACTTTGAAGAGTGCCTTAGCAAAGTCAAGTCCTTCCTTCGGAAGTACCACTCCGGAAACAAAATAGTGATGGGTGATTTTAACCTCCCTCATGTGAACTGGCCCACAAATACTCCGAAGTTAGGCAAGTGCTCTACATCAGATAGGGCAGCAGCAGAACTGCTCTTTAATCTGATGGATGAGTATTTCCTGACTCAGCTAGTGCTTGAACCAACGAGACAGAATAAAACGATCTTGGATCTGGTACTGACCAATCACTCTAGCTACGTTCACAGCATTTCAGTCGAAAAAACTCTCCTCTCAGACCACGACATGGTACTCTGCAATCTTAATCCCGACGTATAAAAACCAAACCAGCCAATCCCACTCCATGGCACCCATTTGACAACATAAATTTCCACAAAGCGGACTGGGGAACAATCAGAAAGGATCTGTCTTCCATCGACTGGTCTTTTACTCTCAATTCCCCTCATATTGAGACCGCGTGACAGCACTTTGAAACCATTGTCACCGACACATGCTCTAAACACGCTCCCAAGAAATCTACTAACACAAACAGAAACCGGCTCCCTAAAAAGAAAAAAACACTCATCAGGCGCATCAAAAGACTCAACAAAAAAATCAACCAATTAAAATATTCCCACACGCAACATCCACATTCAACAACAATGAAAAGACTAGAGCTGGAAAAACTTCATCTGCAGACTAACATGAAAACCTCCATTGAAAATCAAAGAGCTGTGGAGGAACAATGGGTAATCAAAAACATCAAACAGAACCCAAAAGTGTTCTATTCTTATGCAAATAAGCATAGAACCACTGTCTCACCTATTGGGCCATTGATTGATGAAAACGGCATTCCCCAACACGATGCTAAAGAAATGGCAGAAATACTGCAGAAACAATATTGCTCTGTCTTCAGTGTTCCCACTGATATTGATGTGAGGGAAACGAACGAAGCTGACTCCCAAAACAAAATCGCAGACATAACCTTCACTGCCACCGACATCGTAGCAGCAATAAATGAGGTCAAACATTACTCCGCTGTAGGCCCTGATAGATTTCCCGCCAGTCTCCTGAAGGAATGTAGATATCAACTTGCAGTCCCTCTGACCAACCTCTGGAGAAACTCGTTAGACGCAGGTTATATACCGAAAAAGTTTCTATCCCAGTCGGTCATCCCGGTTTTCAAACAGGGAAACAGATCCCTCGCAGTCAACTATCGCCCAATCTCACTCACCTCCCACATCATTAAAGTGTTTGAAAGAGTGTTAAGATCAAGGATAGCTGACTTCCTGGAGACCCACAAACTCCTAAATTCAAATCAACATGGCTTTCGCTGTGGCAGGGACTGTCTAACACAGCTCTTACACCACATTGAAGATGTACTCAAAGCCTTGGGAACAGGTTCGAACTCTGACGTCATATACCTTGACTTCAGTAAAGCGTTCGACAGGGTAGACCATAACATCCTACTCTCAAAATTGGCAAATGTTGGAATCCGTGGAAAAGTTCTACACTGGATTCAGTATTTCCTAGCGAATAGAACACAACATGTTGTAGTTGATGGAGTCCACTCAAACCCAGCAAAAGTCACCAGCGGTGTTCCCCAGGGAACTGTTTTGGGTCCGCTACTCTTCATAATTTATGTAAACGACCTTTCCAGTGTCGTACATCATTGCAAAGTGAAAATATTCGCTGATGACACTAAGCTCCAGCAAATCGTCAATGAAGAAGCAGACCGAACTCAACTCCAGTCTGACCTATATGCTGTGAGTCAATGGGCAGACAGAAACAAAATGCAACTGAATGAGGGAAAATTTGAGCTGATGCATTTTGGAAGAAATTCCTCACTAAAACAACCATACTCTCTTCCTTCAGGGGAACCGCTCACAGCCTCTAACAATATCAGAGACCTGGGTGTAATTGTTGATGACGATCTCAGTTGGAGTGCACACATCAACAAGAAGGTCGATACAGCTCGTAGGATGAGTTCCTGGATCTTAAGAACTTTCCGGTCCAGAGAACAAGGTGTCATCATACCACTTTTTTCATCCTTTGTACGGCCACACCTTGAATACTGCTGCCCACTGTGGTCTCCTCAAACAAGACAAAACATCTCCAGAATTGAGTCACCCCAGAGGGCTCTCACTAAACAAATTGAAGGCATGGCTGGTCTCGACTATTGGGATCGCCTTAAAGCCTTGAAACTTCACTCCCTCCAGCGTCGCCGTGAGCGGTACATCATTTGTACGATGTGGAAAATATACCACCAACTTTGCCCAAACGACCTAAACATTAGCTTCAAGGTTCATCCGAGACTTGGACCACGGGCTATACGTCCCCTGCCAAATTCAAGATCACAACATACATGTACACTGCAACATAATTTCTTTTCCTCAACAGGCCCTGCCCTATTTAACATTGTCCCGAGGGAGATCAAAGGGGAAAAGGATGCCATCAACTTCAAACAGAGTCTGGATAGATTCCTTCAAAGAATACCAGACAAGCCACCCATAATTGGATACAACTCACCCAACAAGAACTCACTACTTGAACAAAACTGGATACAACTCACCCAACAAGAACTCACTACTTGAACAAAACTTGACTTAAACAGGATTAGAATAATCCTATCAGGTGGTGCTATTAAGTTAGACATGGCCTGGACCAATCTCTGGTCGAAACATATCTAAGTTTTATCTAAGTTTTATATATATATATATATATATGCTATACACGTTATGCTTCTAATAAACCGTGAGCCCTAAGAAAAACAGTATCCTCTTAGTTAAAGGTATCCGAACTAACATTTCATTTGTATTATAACAATAAGCAGAACATCCATGGATTAGATCTATCAATATATTTATATGCGTGAAGCAATTTAAGCAAGGGCTTTTACGACGAGTGTGTGATAAGCACACTTCACATAACCAGGAAAGTTCCAGTCCTGTACTCGCATTAAACACGGATTAAAAGTTTTTATAAATCGAACACAAAAACATGCTTTAATCAAAAAGCGTAGCTCTTACTATGAAAAAGATATACATTTAACAGATGCAACAACAATGTAAAATTTGTTTCATAATCAAAGAAATCGAAAACATCAATGCTTATTAGTATTATCGGAAGCACTCCGTCGGTAACGACGATGAGGGTTCCGCTTGATCCGATCAACGGAACAGCCTGCTCGTGAAATTAACGTGTAAGTGGCTGAGCACTCCACAGACACGTGTACCCTTAACGTAGTTCTCGGGGATATTCAGCGTGACACAGAGAGTGACAAGGCCGGCCCTTTGAAATACAGGTACATCAGAAACAGGAAGTAAGAGTGAGAGAAAGTTGTGGTGAAAGAGTACAGCAGGGATCACCACCATCCCTGCCGGAGCCTCGTGGAGCTTTAGGTGTTTTCGCTCAATAAACACTCACAACGCCCGGTCTGGGAATCGAAACCGCGATCCTATGACCGCGAGTCAGCTGCCCTAACCACTGGGCAATTGCGCCTCCACATTAGTATTATACCTTATACTAAAAGAAACCAGCAAATTTTAAAGTAGGAAATATGATTTACACATACAATAGAATAGATAAACACGATCTACATTCTCTTTTCCGCTTTTAGTTGTTTTCGTGATAGAACTGCGGCTATACTAAGCCACTAACTACTCTGTCGGATTAGTAGAACCAATAGATCACAGTTTTTTTTCGTTTTCTTTTTTAATTCCGGATACTTATTCCACCAATTTTTATTTTTTTTACTGAAACGCTAAGTCACAGGAGTGTAAATAAAAAGGTACGGTTGACAAGTGTTTGGGGTAAAAACATAAAAGTACACTCACGCACGCTCACATACGTGCATATACACGATAGATGTACACACACACACACACACACGCATACACACACAAATATGTAGACAACGGACTTCCACAGAGCTTCCATCTATCAATTTAATTCACAAGGCATTGCCCGGGTTTTTCGCGAAATGGGACTGAATTTGAAACGACATGTTGTGAAGCGAATTTCTTAGCTATGTAGTAATTATTTGTGAACAAAGCGCTTTGTTTTCGGCAAATATTCAATCCGGAATCATCGATGATCTGATACACTCGCATTGAGTAATTTCTCTTTTAGTTATTAAACACTAGCCTGTACCTACATCCAACCCGACTGCTTGCGGTTGGGATGCTGTTTGTTGTATTCAGACGGGTTCGGTTTTAACCTTGCTACAATCATCGAAGTATTGCAATAAACTTCTAGTTTCATTTTCAGGAATATGCGAAAAGCAATGAAAAAGATTCCCCAGTTTCATTGTATAGGCTACCATTACTACTACAACTACAAGTGTTACTGCAGTTGCTGCTACCGTTGCCTTCACCACTGCTGCTACTACTGTTTCAAACGATGATGATAACTATAATAATCGTATTGTATATTAATACAAGGTCTCAAAGTTTATAAAACTGATCTTGTATTATATAAATTTGCCATACTACTTAACTGCATCGCCCCATCAAAAGCACAAATAGACATTGACATATAATCTGCATGACTACACAATGCACTTCCTTAACTGCAATAATATAGCCCTGACTAAACATTTCCTGAAAACAATTGTAAGTTTATATTATTGTAATGATCAAATACTCAACAAAATTTTAATGAGATTTAAAAGGATCTGAGTTTAAAATGAACTAGAAGGTCTTTCAGTGCGTTGCCCATAACCAGATTCAAGAAGCACTAAGCATGAGTGAGAAGGTGTTAACGGCAAGCTAGTACATCAAACATAATTTGAATATATTGCAAACAAGTCTGAGGGTATTATGAAAACCTAATCTATCTTTATGAGGACAATATTCGAAGACTTTCACTATATTACTCTCTCTCTCTCTTTCTCTTTCTTTCTTTCTTTCTTTCTGACTGTACCTCTCCCTATCTGTCTCTTCATTTATTTTCTGTATGGCATTAATATGATTAACCAGCATCCAAAACAAGAGTGGATACAAATATCATGAGAGGTCATTCAACCAACTTTTGAATATATCAAGTCGTACGTTGCCGATGCCGAATGATTGAAATCAATGTTACATACATTTCACTCATTCAGAAACTGGAATTAAATTTAGTTTAGAAAACTTGTACTAAGGCAACTTTGAAAAGTGGAAAATTAATAAAGACCACTAATATTATGTTAGACAAAGATAAGACAGAGATAAGTAAATTAGACCAAACACAGACTTACAGTCACTTAGAAATTAATGAACCAAACGAAGTTCAACACACGCGAATGATAAGGTTAAGAAGGATTATAATGGCATCATTATATTAATACGTAAAACAGAGTGATAAGGAAAATATAAGATACTATGTACCAATACTCTAGCCTTTCTAGTAATCAATCGTAGTTGTGATAGTCTCAGCAGAAGGCTAAACTAATTAAAAAGGCTAGGCAGAAATAAAAAAAACACACAATAATGACAATAATAATAATAATAATAATAATAATAATAATAATAATAATAATAATAATAATAATAATAATAATAATAAATAATAATAATAATAAAATAATAATAATAATAATAATAATAATAATAATAATAATAATAATAATAATAATAATAATAATAATAAGGAGAAGAAGAAGAAGAAGAAGAAGAAGAAGAAGAAGAAGAAGAAGAAACAATAATAATAATGATAATAACAATAATAATAATAATAATAACAATAATAATGATAATAATGTATTTTGACTACACTACATAAATCTGACTCAGAACAATTATATTTATAACAAGTAAAAGGTGATAGTAATGTTTGGCAACAAGAAAATTATAAAACTTTTAATGTGGGACGATTGTATTTTCTGCTAAAAATAAATAGAAACTAATACAAAAATCTATAAAATATAAAAGATGCGAATAAATTTTTTCTCTCTTTGAGGATGCCAGCAAATATTAAATCGTGTGATTACACCTGTGAAGTGGAGCGGGGATAAACAATGATAAAATCTTAAATAAAACAAAAAAGAAAAACAAATTGAAAAATGGATTACATGATTTTCATAATAATATTTTGAAGAGAAAAGTTTCATGAATGGTTAATACGTAACAAGACAAAGCAAAGAAGAAACAGATTAAAAAGAAACCTCTGCACTAGTTTCAAAACTGAGACCGAATACGTAAGATCAAAGCCTTGACACCAAAGCTTACTAGATAGATGTAATGAATCAGAATACACAAAATAACGGCATAATATGTGAAAGCTGTTTGTTTAAGGCTGCATAGTCCCACACAACATCGAATATGCAGTGTGCGGTACAAAAGCAACTTTTCATATTGAAATTTAAATAACTTTTTAATAATAGATAAAACTATTTTCTCTTTAGACATATTTATTTTGGATCTCGGAAATTATTTTGGAGTAATTTTGAAACATAACATCTCGTGAATGTCTTCCAATCTAAGCTTCGCAAAGTTAAAATGCTTCTAGGTCATGTTTCATGATAGCTCACAATATCTGAGGGGATATTAATGCGACGGGTTGGCAGAATGGTTAGCAGGCCAGGCAAAATGCTTAGCAGCATTTCGTTCGTCTTCACGTTCTCAGTTCAAATTCCACTTAGGTTGACTTTGCCTTTCAACATTTGGAGGTCGATAATAATAAGTAGCAGTTCAAAACAGAAGGCGATGAAATCAATCTACTCACAGCCCCAAATTGCTGGCCTTGTACCGTAATTTGAACCCAATGTGTCTCTTATTCGTTAATTTCTTAAGTTCATGAAGAACCTGGTTTCAAAATAATTATATCAACAGGAAAAATGTCATTACATTTTTGTTAAAATGTTACATAAGCTTTAAAAGGAAAACGGTTTTTTACCTACCCTCTATGTGCACCCATAACAAAGCTAAGTTTTCATACACTGAACATTATACCAGCATTATGAAATAGCAGGAATAAAGATGATACGAATACACATTACTAAAGGTTTCAGAAAATGACAAAGTGACCGCACTCTGCAAAATGCTAATTCATAGAAACTGGGAGATTAATGTAAATCGGTATGTTATTATTTGTCCAGATAATCTTGTCAAATACAAACAGAAAAGAGAAATGTTTCGTAATTGATTTAGAAATGCCAACAAACGACAATAGATCTCAAAAGAAAATAGAGAAGCTATCGAAACATGAATATTCAGAAATAAGCATAACCAAAATGTATGGACTGAAACAGAAACAAACCTCATAATTACAGATTGCTTAGAATTTATAAAAATGATTTGGACAATACATAACCAAAAGCTCGGGGCTTATATATACATACACAACATACATAAATAACATGACAAGGGACTGCACACATATTACAAAGGAATACATTCAATGCAATGTATAGTTAAACAGAAAAGCAAAATACAACTGCTCGTATTCAGTACAGAAAAGGCAACTTTCAGATGTGCTGTGAAAGTGCAAAATAAGTACTTGTACTGGACAATTTGATAATTCCCAGATTGTCACGATATCTATCCAGGTGTTATGCTTTAAGCAAGGTTAACTCAGGAACAAAATCGAAAAAATATACACGAAATCATAAGGGACTTGAAAACAGCTTGCTGTTGCAAAGTAAGTCAGTCGAAAACTCCGCATGCCGGATGCCAGAAGGTTTCAGAGATCATCAGGATAAAATGTGCATTATTTCGGGGCCTTCCATCGATGGATTTACAGCGCATTGATCTGAGGACCCCACCTGCTGTTTCGACGGACTAGTATTCAACCTCAAGTTCATTTCGGGATCATCCCCTCTCCAATCAGTGTTCATCATTCCTTTTCAGCCATATCCAATGACTCACCCTCTCAACTGTCGCTTGGATTTCCCCCAACATGGTGCTTGCATGCCGATGTTGGGCACTAATTGATAGCTGCCACTGTCTCCGTCGGACCCAAAAAACCCTGCATCCTACTTGTACCGGAAAGTGTGCTACATCTACACAGTCTTCCAGTAACATCTGATAATGCTGGTCTTTCCTAATCTGGGCTGCATTCACATTGCCTTCGGCAAACTGAGCTATCTTACATTCCTCACTCCATATTGTCATATCCAGCTTCTTCCTCATTGTTATTTGAAAGAGGCGTTCACACCCTACAAGATCTGCTTCCACCTCCCATTTTCCATCCTTGTCAATCACAATTTCCTTCTGTTTGGAAACAGTTTGGTATTTTTCTGATGATTTCCTTTATTTTCTGATCCGCGATTGTTATATTTTCTTGGTCGCTCCATTTTCTATTTCTCTTTTTAATTCCCATAATCAGCTTGTATATTATGTGGCACTTACTTTCTCCAGATATTTTACTTTTCCAGATATTTGTACTCCTTCATCGTCTGGCATATCATTTCTCCGACGCTCTTCTTGATTGTTCAGTTGTTTAAAGAATTTTCTTTTGCTGTTCTAGAAAAGTCTATTCTGCCGATGCTGATTTGTTCTCTATTGGTATTTTTTTTTCTTTACCCGACACTGCTTTGATTTTTGTTGTAGTTCTTCCTTAACAATTTGCAGTCCTTTGCATTATATGTTGTGTTTCCTTTGCAATTCGTTTCTGTAACTTTCCTTCAGCCCCTTCTTTTCTAAGATTACATTTATCTGACCAATATCTCACTTTACCCGTTTAATTTGGGTCTCAAATATTCATTCCCACCATGTGTACTTTTTCTTTGTTTTTCTTTGACTTTTAGCTCCAAGAGATTTCACAGTAACAGAGGCTGAGCAGTACATAAGGCTGTTTAAATCTGTAAAATTTTTTCCATGTAGATTTTCGTTAAGAGTTCGTCCATCTTTTTCCCTACTTTATAGTTTTCCTCTTTCAATTCCTCTCGGAAATGGTTGTTTATTTCCTTTGCTATTTCGTGCCTCATTCAAGTGTAGAAGTAAATTTCTTACTTTCCTAGTAGTAGTTTTTCCCTCTGCACAGTAAAACTGACCTTAATCCGGGCATCTGTTTCTTTTGTGGTGATATATTGACCCCTCTACTAATCCCTGTTTTTGTTCTGCTTTTTGCTTTTCGTGTCCAGCATAGTCACGATCACATTCTTTCTCTATTGTAGCGATTTCCTCCAATTCTGTTGGGATAGACACTACCTATTCACGATTAATCATTTTTGGTCTAAAAGTATTTTCTTTGTGAGAAAAGTCTTTTCTCGTGTTTTATTTAGTTCATATTTTATGCCAAAAAAGCGAAGTTAAAAACCAGAGAAAAGAACAAAAGTTATCTGACTGGTAGAAGACGTTGCATGGTAGATTCCCAAAGATAGTTGCAACAAATAGTAATAGTGAGACATGGATATGGTTGCAGAAAGTAAGGCTGTAAAGCGAAACAGAAAGCTTGTTAGTTGCAGCATAAGATCAAGCATTAAGGACCAATTGGATAAAATTCAGGATAGACAAAACCAAGTAGGTTTCGAGTGTGGGTTATGCAAATCAAAAGATGAAAGTGTTACTCATATAGTAAGTGAATGTAGCATGCTGGCACAGAAAGAACACAAGAGAAGACATGACAACCTAAAGAGAGTAATCGACTAGGAAATATATAGAAACCTAGGATTTGACCATCCTGATAAATAGTATGAACACGAATCTAGTACAGTACTAGAAAGTAAAAAATATAAGATGTCGTGGGACTTTGACATTGAAACTGACAAAGTAATAGAGACTAGAAGGTCTGGTCTAGTACTAGTAGATAATGAGAATAGAAAGTGCCAGATAATTTAATTTACAGTCCCAAAAGATGAAAAATCAGGATGAGAGGTATAGAAAAAATAGCAAAGTAGCAGGACCTAGCCATTGAATTACAGAGACTATGGAAAGTGTGGGTATAATATATCCCAGTAGTTATAGGTGCATTAAGAACTATCCCTTAAGATTTGAACACATGGATAGAGGAAATAAGCACAAAACCCTGTTTAGTACAGCTCCAGAAAATTGCTATTAGGAACAGATAGAATACTTAGGAGGGTTCTTGACATCTAAGGTTACTTGTTGCAGCCAGATGTTAGGAATTTTTATTTTCCAACAGTCAATTCTGTATAATAATAATAATAATGACGATAATTATAATAATAATAATAAAATAATAATAATAATAATAATAATAATATAATAATAATAACCATTTGTATTAATTTTGGCAACAGGTCAACAATTTTGAGGACTTAGTGTACAAAAATATTGCGTCAACGCCAGTATTTGATTGGTACTTTATTTTATCAAACCCAAAAGGATCGAAAGCAAAGACGACCATGATGGGAGTTGAACAGAGAACATATAAAGTTATCTTCAAACAGCTTAACTAACTCATAATTAGCAAAATGTTCATTTCATTCGTTGAAATTACAAATATGTGAACTATTTCTATGCATTAAGAAAATGAATTTATATTGAAATCTATATATTTCGAAAACAACAAAAACAAAAAAATTCGTATAGAATTTAGATTTTTAAGATTATATTTTCTAAATAATGAAAATAAAAAAAATTTTTTTAGAAGTAATAAATGTTAGTCACAATAATTCACTTGTAAAATAGATCAATATTTTTTCCATTTACAGTTTTAACTTTTAACCTTGTAGTAAATATACGGATTATAGTATTAAGTCTATATGGTAGCATTCAAGAATTGGCTTGTTGGCCTGTTTTTGTTTGTTTCATTCAAGATTTCTACCTCAGTATAATAGACTATTAATTCGATGTTGCTTTCATTCCATCTTCCCTTATATTTATTTTTATTTATTGTTTATATTCACATCATTCAAACTTTCTTTTTTACTATAGACTTTTTTTAATCAACGCCTATATTCTCTTTTAATAATATCGTATACTTTGTAAACACTCACTCAAGCACAGACAAAAAAATACACACAAAGGCTGAGAAACTAAAGTTTATGCTTATGCATGTAAATATATATCTATATGTGTAAAATATATGTATATTTACAAATATATATTTGTATGCATGTGCGTATATATATATGTATATATAAATACACACACACACTCATACACACACATATATATATTCATATATATTATGCATACGTACTTGTATGTGTATAAAATGTGCGCATATATATATATATATATATATATACATATATATATATATATATATATATATATATATATATATATACATATATGTGCACATATATATACATATATATATGTGTATATATGTATTATATAAATATTCACACATGCACATACATATACACACATCGACCTGAATAGATATGTACATACACATTAGATGAAATATGCGTTCGGTATGTAAGTAAGCAGGTAGGGCACAAGCTCATAGGCTGCTTGTTTGATTTTTAAACAGCAACTATTATATAACAAATAATATATAAATGATTTACAAAAAAAAAACATTGTGCATGTAGAAATGTATTGTCTGTTTCTACAAGTAGTTTATCACTCGACACAATGGACATAAATGTTTGTCTCAGTAGGTTTCCTCTGACAGCTATCATTGAAATATATTGATTTTGTACGACAAAGGTAGCATGTTCAATCATTGAGTATGATGAGTTTTTTTTTGGTGTTTTTCCTTTCTGATTTTTGCATGAATGGGATGGTGACTATGGGAGAATTATATGCATTCATGGAAAGTGTGTAGTTTTTTTTCTCTTTTCTATGTAAAGTTTATTTTAATTTTCTTTCTCATCCTTTGATTTAAGCGACTAGTCCTAAAGTATTGAAGTAAGGAAAACCGGGAATTCTATTTGGTCGCTCGATTTGTTAGTATTAACAGTTGAATGTCCCTCAATACATACACTAACGTCTTTAAAATATGTGAAGGACACCCTGATTATCTAGTGCTAGCTATAGTATTTCTGAAAACAAGACAAGATAGTCACATATGTAAAATCATAGACCCAATTTTACGCAGTTCATAACAGAATAGAGGAGAATCTAAGTAGTTTGTTGGTCCAATTCACGCCACTCCAGTAACAAGCGAAGGAAGGCTTTTCACTCAACTGGTGTGAAAGGTAAAGGAATTATCTCTCTTAAAGAACGATCTAATTCTGTTCAGTTATTTTGTAAATAGATCATGTAAGCCACATATACTTATATAAACATGTCATACAAATATTATATCCATTTAGAATAGGTGATGAGATTTTTAAAGTGGGGCCAATATTTTACAGAGCCAGTTAATATCTGAAATGTGAACTACATTTCACAACTAACATGAGTGTATTTTCGATTAAAATTGTGTCCACATTTCAACTGGCCTAGGACTGTTATCAGTTTTGCACGACCAAGATCAAAAGCTACTTGCTCACAGAGGCTGAGATGGAGTTAAACAATAACATCTACTACTACTACTACTACTACTACTACTACTACTACCGCCACCACCACCACCACCACCACCACCACCACCACCACCACTACCACTACCACTACCACCACCACCACTACTACTACTACTGCTACTGCTGCTGTTGCTTCTTCTTATTCTAGATGGGTATCTCAAAGATTATCTCAGCGTAATGTGCTCTATGTGATTGCTCGACATGTTAGAAATGATAGCCAAATGTCTCTCAAATCACACACCTTAACTAACGATTTATTCAACAATATACTCAGTGGGAACAACTTAAATTGTATATCTTCTCAGTAAGAGCAAAGTACAGGACAGGTTTCAATGAAATTACATCGTCGACACCTTATTTCCCACCAGGGAAGAAGACCAACTAAATAATAATTTCGAACATAGATACACGACTTGGCTGAGGTAATAGTCGATTACATCGACCCCAGTATTTCACGTGTACTTTATTTTATCGACAGTGGAATAACAGAAGCCAAAGATGACCTCGGCTAAACTTGTTTATGTTTATAATACATAGAAATAGACGGGATAACGCAAGACACTAACTATTACTCATATTATTCTAGTAATCCACCGCTCTAAGAGGATTAAATAAATGCTCCAAACATGGGAGTAGTGCTAGACACATAGACGAAGGTTTTAATTAGTTAAATCAGTCTAACTTCTTCAAAATTGTAGTCGTATTTATTCATTTTATCGCTTCTGGAGACTAAAAATGTGAACATGTCTTTGGTGGGATTTGAATCGTAACGTAGAGTAGCGAATACTGTAAGTTATTCAGCCCGATGCTCTAAGAATTCTGCCAATTCACATACTAACAAAGAAAAATGTGTATGACTTGAGAAAGATTTCACTGCTATTTCTAGCAAATCATTGACGTTGTGGAGCCTTCTTTCTGTTTGTTGATGTTGCCGCTGAAGCTGCTGCTGTTGTTGTATACGCAATCAATCACCTTTGAAATCCTTTTGGATGGTGCGAATAATTAATTCTTCATTTTTCATACTTCTTTTACTTTTTGCTTGTTATTTTCATCATTGTTTTCACATTGTATGCTCTACCACCACATAAGTGATTCGTTTATTGTATTTGATCACATATCAATTTAGATTTTGGCAGTATTTTCTCTTTCCTGGAGTTCATTTTTTTACATTTTTTTATCTTTATAACTCTTATTATATTCACGGAGTTGTGTCATATTACTTACTATTAATAAAATGAAATATTGCACCGGAATAGCCTTGAATATATTTATATCGAACTTGGCAACATTCATTGAAATCTTTGTTTAACACTTCCTGCATATGATGAACTTTCCGCATTATTTTTCGGTTTAAAAAATGTACAAGAAAAAAAATATAATCTATTTTAAGTCTTCTAAATTTCTTAGGAGAACATTGAATAGATTCATTTAATTTCTGTGACATATACTTAGAGCTTTCTGACTTATTCGAAAATTGATATCAGATCATATGATGAAACTAAGACAATTACATCAAGATAAATACATTATAACAATTAAACAGCACACACACGCACACTCACGCACTCGCGCACGCACACATATGCTCACATGCTTACACGTACACATACACACAGAAATACACAAGTATTTGATTCAGTTATTATTTATAATAATGCTACACGTTATTATGTATTTAAGACTGTTTTCGCATATTAATGATCTGGTCTACTTATGGCCAATTCCTCAGTAATATAGGAGTATATAAGTGCGTAGGATTATAGGCCTATATACGTGTGTGTTTATGTGTGTGTATGTGTTTGTGCATGTATGTATAAATATATATTATGCGTAATATATATATAACTCTCTCTCTTTATATATACATATATCCATACACACGTATGCATATATATATCTATATACACATATACATACATATATGTATATATATATGTAGATATATATCCATGTACACACATACAAACAAATATATGAATATATATATATATATATACATATACATACATATAAATAAGTATATATATATGTGTGTGTGTGTGTGCGCGCGCGCGTGTGTGTGTGTGTGTGCGTGTGTGTGTTGAATTAGGTACTTAAGTTGAGGCACCAAGTCACTCTGGTATTATCCACACAGCTCGAAGTAAGGTGAATAAAAAGCAAATAAGAAACAAGGATGTCAAGGTATCAATGCAATACGGCCGTTTCAGGCGGCTCCATTTAATCAAATAATGCAGGCATTATATCAATTTGAAATACACTGCTATTTTCGGTTGCAAAAATATTGATTTTCAACAGATAGGATATTTTATCATAATTTTAGCAAATATTTCGCCAGAGAAAGAATTCCATACTGCTACTATTGTAGCATAATAAACTTAGAGAGAAACAGCAGCAATTTTGAAGTGGCTGAAGTTCATCACAGTGGGGTCATGAGGTGGTAATTTAGCTAGAAATTTTATCTATCCCCTTATCATCATTGAAAGATCTAATGCAGCTAATATACTGCGATTATTAAGATTTAAAACCACTAAGAGTTGATAGCTGCTGGTCATAAATTAAATATTGTCAGATGTTTTTGGGCATTTACCAATATTTAAATGACTTCTTCTGAGATTTGTTTCTTTATGTGGTCAAGGGAATTTATAGCCATAGAGAATTAAGGTTTGGAAGAATATCTAACAATATTTAATTCATGACCAGCAGCTAGAACTTTTCTCGCTGGATTGTGTGTTCGTTTCTCTTTTTGCCATCTGTGATTTTATTTTTGATCTTCCATATAAATGAAGATATTTCCTCCGTCTGGCTGCTTTTCTTTCTATAAAACGGGAAGTTACATAGCGGAACATTTATTTTAACGAGTTGTATCTATTTATTACCTGATGAGATACATCTGTACCGCCGGATACTCCTGAACCAGTTGTTGAGTGTTTCACCCATGAGGAATCGTTGCTAGATGTGTCGAAAATGTTGTGATTAATAATAAATTCTCGTATATTCCATCTTACATGTTTGATTTGCCATATATATATATATAAGGAGATTAAAGGCTGTTTACTCAATCACCACTCCTGTAAAACCGGCTAACACAGTGCAGAGAAATCGATAGTTTTCCTTAAAGCAAACTATTCGATACAAAATAAAATTTATTTTTCAGGGTGTATAATACAGTAATTTCAGGAATGTATGTGACACCTTTATTGATTCTTTTCACTTTTGTCTGAGAAAATGACATGGAATGGATCAAATGTGATATGTATAGTGCAATATCAGTTAATAGTCTAAGGCGGCAAGCTGGCAGAATCCTTAGCACGCCGGGCGAAATGCTTAGCGGTATTTCGTCTGTCTTTACGTTCTGAGTTCAAATTCCGACGTGGTTAACTTTGCCTTTCATCCTTTAAGGGTCGATAAATTAAGTACTAGTTGCGTACTGGGGTCTACCTAATTGACTGGCCCCCTCCCCCAAAATTTTGAGCCTTGTGCCTTGAGTAGAAAACAACCGTTAGCAAGTCGGTCAAAGAGCTTAGCGGCATTTCATGTCTTTAATAGTTCTGGGTACAAATTCGTTGGAAGTAGACTACTTTTAATCCTTTCGAGGAATTGCGTCATGATGTTTTTTCTCATAGACGATACCCAGCTGCCCCTACTATACTGTGTAGTCGAGAAAATCAAAAGCGAACAATGCGCATTCGCGAAATTATAAATATAACATGATGGTACTTTACCCATCGCACCCTGTATATATGGGGTAAAGGGTAAAGATCCTCTTGGGTCATGAATAACTATGGGATTGCACCTAGAAAGTTTCCTTCCGAGGTTCAAGTCCGGGCAAGGTTGTTTCTGGAAGATCAGCAGTCGTCCATACAGTCTCCCCTCTCTATGCCACTGATATTATCCTAGGGAAAGGCAAAGGCTGATACAAATTGACACCAGTGATGTCGCAACTCATTTCTACAACTGAGTGAACTGGAGCAACGTGAAATAAAATGTCTTGCTCAAGTACACACAGCTGGGTTCGGAAATCGAACTCACTACCTCATGGTTGTGAGCCCGACAATTGAACCACTGAGGCATGCGTCTTCTAATTAAAGAATTGTGAAGCATGACTGTCAGCACTACTACATGAACCTGAAGATTGCAGAATTTAATGCATGAAAGTACTAGTTCAATCAGAATGAACATCTAACATTCTATTATTTTATTTTATTTTATTTTATTATATTATATTATCTTATATCATTATAAGATTGTAAATAAAACGTGAAAATCAGACAAGGTCAGAATTCCTTTTATTAATATATTCTTCTATACACAATCACACACACCCGTATATATATATATATATATATATGTATATATATATGAGATTATTAATACAGGTCGATATTTTGTACGAGTATATGGTATTTCAGAATTTAGTGGTTAGGACTCCTTCTGCAGGAAACTGACGGAGAAAAGGTGTTGGTAGCTGATTTGTTAGCTCTGTAGTGTTGTTTTGGGTTGCTATATTATCCAGTCAGCTACACGCGATTCGGATCTATTATTAATCCGAAAGGTTTACTTTGTAATTAAAATCAGTTCTTTTATTCCGAAGTTCCCAATGTTGCTTTTTGTAGCTTCAATGGAAACTTCGATATCTTGGGCATTGCATTTCTGTAATTTTTGACGGAAGAAATAGATAATAGTACTAAGCATCGACTTGCATTATTAATGTGTGTAATTTCTATTTTTATGACTAAAACATATCTACTGCATTTAGAAAGCTTTTTAGAAATCGATTAGACTTCTTGAATGTGTAATGGCGACTTTTAAGGCATTTATCAACATTTGTTTTCTTGTTTCTTTTTATAACCTCACATAAAAATACTCAAAAAATATGTCGCAGAGCATTCTAAAAGATATATGACATTTTCTGTACCTTGATGTTTGTATGAAGACCTTCGTTTATCCTGAAACGTCTACTCTTTCGAAAATTCTTTGATTCTTTGGTCAGTACCAACTTCTTGTTTTTTTTTTTGTTTTTCTTTGTAATTTTTAATAGTTTCGTAAGTCATCTCAATAATATTTAATGAGGAAGTAATCTCAGTCACATAATTTAGTACATAATTTGGTACACTTACTCTTCGTTTACAAGCGTATTCTTTTGGTTGACCACGATAAATGAGAAACAATGCTATTGATAGACATTAAATTTAAGATGACTGCAATGAAATTAAAGTTAAGGGTGAAATCGTTGTTCATAGAGACGAAATTGAAGTTGATCACGTAATTGCGACACAAATGTAAGCATGACTCGGGATAACGAGATTGAATCCGACGATTAACAGATTGAGATTGTCGTTAATGAAACTGAGGTTGATAGTGTCGAATTTGAGCGGGAAATCTTGTATATCTGACGTAAAGTCAGTCAGAACATGTCAATACATAAGTATCTCTGCCACCAGAGAAAGTTATTGATGCATTCGTTCAATCAGTAGCAATAAGTTCACATTTTCACGACTAAAACATTCTTCAACATATCATATCTAACTTCTCCCCCAAGGCTGACCTTGGACTATACAATAACTTTAGGAAACAATACAGTAATTCGACCCGTTTGAAATAATAGCTAAATGCCCCTCAAATCTCACACTACCTTCTTTCATCTAAAATGTTATGGCAATCGTTTTTCTCTGTTGGCCAGAATCATTTAGTACTGACATGTCTTAACTGACCTTGCATAATAAATACTTTGAGCTTTTCTAACGGCACTGAGTAGTCTTTTTTCCGTTCATTATTCCTAAGGTATATATATATATATATATATATATATATATACATGTGTGTATATACATATATATGACTATATATATATTTATGTATTTATATACATGTATATCTATGTGTATATATATATATATAGAGAGAGAGGGGGAGCGAGAGAGAGGGAGAGAGAGATACAAGTACAGGTACATCACAAATACATACACATGTACGCATGCACATACATACCCACACTCAAACATGTATGCGCATGTATGTGCTAACGGTATTGAATATTCTTTCTTCCATTTATTGTCCCTGGCGTATATGAATGAGCACGTTGTGTGTCTGTCTGCGACAAGACCAACGCATTATAACCATTAAAGAAACAAATTGCAACATTCGGTTACTACTACTACTACTACTACTACTACTACTACTACTACTACTACTACTACTGCTACTACTACTACTACTACTAGTACTTCTTCTTCTGCTGCTGCTACTACTACTACTAATGCTATTATTATAATTATTATCATTATTATTATCATTATTAATATTAATATTATTATTATTATTATTATTATTATCATTCAGTAGTTTTATTTTTATAGCGTGCTTTCACTTCACTACCGAGCACAGCTCTGTGTGCCTTGGGTATGTGCTGTGATTTGTTGTGATGCTCTGATGGTTATTGTATGGAAAGTGTTCTGCGTAGGATGTGTGCAGTGCCTAGTAGTGCAATTTTCTGTATGTTATATGTGTTTGTAAGTCCTGGTGTTTTTGTTATGTATTTGTCTGAATATTTTTTATCATGCCTAATGCACCTACTATGATAGGAATTGTTTCTGTTTTTAGATTCCTCATTCTGGTTACCTCTATTTCCAGGTCTTTGTATTTTGAAAGTTTCTCCATTTCTTTTAGAAACACTTTGTCATCTGCCGGTATTGATACATCAATTAGAAAGCATTTTTTTCTTCATGATCTCTGACAACTATGTCTGGTCTGTTGGCCTTAATTTCTCTATCTGTGTGTATCGGCATATCCCAGAGTATGGTTGCTTTCTCGTTTTCTGTGACCTTTTCTGGTGTGTGCCTATACCATCTTTTTTTCTGTTGTTATTCCATAATGTTGGCATAGCTTCCAGTGTATGTAGGTTCCAACTCTGTCATATCTGTGAATATATTCCTTCTTAGCCATACTATTACTATTATTATTATTATTATTACTATTACTATTATTATTATTATTGAGTGAGAGAGCAGCACGTGCCATCAAAGTCACACTGAACTACAAATATACGAAGCCCAATATATCCATCATGACTACCCGTCTGATAAAAGTACACCAGACACATGTAACGCAACCATATGTGCACGACATGGTGATCTCATGTCAAGATCAACAGGGCATGACTTTGCATGTGGGTCCCCGTTAGATCTTTTTTTTTTTTTTAGTAGCCCACCTCACTCAAAATGTCCTTGAATAACGGTTACTTAAGGATGTTAAACGAAAAACTCATGGTTCCAGAGGCGAATTATCTAAATCCCAAAAGAAGTACTCTCGGCACATGGCTATGATGCTTCCCCCAATACTTCTCCTCGTGATCAGAGATGTACATATATAGTGAGCCACTAAAGGGCATGCTCAATTGGTTAAGATCAAACAACTGACATGTAATCTGTGGTATTGAACAGAATATTTGCTGTAGCTCATCTTTTACACAAAGACAAAACAGTGTACATGATAAAACTTCTAATCAGTTAAATGAGAAGCCATGAGGACCAGTGTCTATATAGTAAAGGTGCCTTATTTCATCGACTTGGGTAGAGGTAAGTTACTTAATTCCTCCCTTGAAATTGCTCCAGTTGTACCAAAATTTAAAATCAATAATATGGTGAACTGGCCGAATTGTTCGCACGCCGGACTAAACACTTTGCGTCATTTCGTCTGTTTTTTGCGTTCTGTATTCAAATTCCGCCGAGATCTATTTTGCTTTTCATCCTTCGGGGTCAATGAAATAAATACCAGTAAATGTAATCGATTTCACCCTCCTGTTAAAGACTGCTGGCTTTGCACCAAAATTTGAAACCATTATTATTAGTAGTAGTAAGGCGGCAAACTGGCAGAGTCATCAGCGAAGCTGGACGAAAAGCTTAGCGGTATTTCACCTGTCGCTATGTTCTGAGTTCCAATTCTGACATAGTCGACTTTGCTTTTCCTCCTTTCGGGATCGATTAAATAAGAACCAGTTGGACACTGGAGTCGATGTAATCGACTTACTCTCGCCCCTGAAATTGCAGGCCTTGTGTCAAAATTTAAGTTTATTATTATTATCATTATTATTATTATTATTGTTGTTGTTGTTGTTGTTGTGTTGTTGTTGTTGTCATTATTATTATTATTATTATTATTATTATTATTGTTGTTGTTGTTGTTGTTCTTTATATTAGCAGCAGCAGTAGTAGTAGTAGTAGTTGTAGTAGTACTAGTAGTAGTTTGTTAGGTGTCAACGTGTTTTCTCATATAACTACAACCTGATTTGACACGCTAATGGAATTTTTTATATCTTCCCATCGTTATGAATATACAAAAAGACGAGGTGAGAGAATTTTGACTGTTTTATTTTTTCCGTTTGATAGGTGTAGGAAAACTGTTTATAGTAAATTTGATTATTTGGCCTACTGTCTTCTGTGTTTCTCTGTTTATTGTTAACATGGTGTCTTGCTTAGTTGTGGTGAGAGGTAGAGGAGTCTCCCAGTATAGTGGTAGTATGCCCATTGAGCGCCAACACCACCACCGCCGCCGCCGCCGCACTCTAGGCAAATAACTTTGGCAAAACAAAGATGCTTTGAACGATAAAAGCAAGAGAAGCAGATAAAGAAACTAACAATAACATGAGCAGTTATAGCATGAAGATTGTCACTTTAGAATTAATATCACAAGCATTTGCGTCTGAACAAACAGCCGGCGACAATAACGACAGTAATAACCATATCAATATTAAGAGCGACATTGTGAAGGAGCGTGGCTTAGTGGTTAGGTGTGTTGCACTCACGATATCATGATCGTGGTTTCGATTCCAAGACCAGTTGCACGTCTTGTTCTTGAGCCCAAACATTTCATTTCACATTACTCAAGACTACTCAGAAGCGGCGAGCTGTCAGAAACGCTAGCACGCCGGGTGAAATGCGTAGCCGTATTTCGTCTGCAGTCACGTTCTGTGTTCAAATTCCGCCGAGGTCGACTTTGCCTTTCATCCTTTCGGGGTCGATTAAATAAGTACCAGTTACGCACTGAGGTCGGTATAATCGACTTAATCCGTTTGTCTGTCCTTGTTTGTACTCTCTGTGTTTAGCCTCTTGTGTGGAGTAAAGAAATAGGTATTTCGTCTTTCTTTACGTTCTAAGTTCAAATTCTGCCCAGGTCCACTTCACATTTTATCCTTTCAGCGTTAATAAGATAAGCACCACTTGATCACTGGTGTCGATGTTGAGTACATGTTGAGTACAGGGATCGATTTACCCCCTCTCCGTAATTTGCTGCCTTGTGATGAAATTTGAAATCAATATTAAGAGTAGCAACAACAACAATAAAAGTAATATGAAAACAATAATGAGGATGAACCTTAAACAACAAATTCTTATTTCACCGAATTCGTCAGTGACTTCTAGATTTTGGACTTTTCTTTCCAATCGTAAGGGTAAAATGTTTGCCTACTTACGTCACCAAACACTGAGATATTTCACTTCAGGAATTCGTAAATTAAAGAAAAGGGACAATGGGAACGGGAACGTATTTTGAAAATGTCCTAGCTGATGTGTGTCTGAAAGTCTGCGAAGGTGGACGTGACTAGTCATATGAGTTCATAGAACTAGTTCTAAAGACAGTGAAAGAAGTGAAGTAGCTATTATATGCTATTCAGTGACCCACAGGCGCATGTAACAATTTAAGGGACTCCGTAATACGATGGTCATGGTTAGGAACATGTTCTGTGGGATATACCAATAGCTAGTCATTTGCTTTTCGAAATTCTATGGCTAGATAATAATTGCCCCAGTAGACGGCTGGAGAGTTTGGTTGGAGGTTAATTTGGACCTCAAAATATTACCTCACCACATAGACAGCAGTGTCATTTCGATGCGTACTTCGTTTAGGGTCCACCCCATAATTTAAACAGAAGAAAGTCTAAATGTTATATATCCAGTAGCATAAACCCTTTCGTGCTTTATGTCCAAATTGAGTAAAAGAAAAGAAGCAGCTTGTAGAGAGGATGGACAAAGCAAACTCTGATACTAATAGCATTATCAGTACCGGTCACAAACATTATCAACACAAAGTATTATATGAATCCACTCTATCTTCGCCAACAGAGAACGTCGAAGTGAGGTATAAAGAAAACGAAGGCTTCACTCCAGTTGTAGCAGAAAATTTGCCAAAGAATCCAGATAGTAAGTTCAAGCTGTCTTATTGGAAAGATGAAAAGAAAATAGGTAACATGGGTTGAAGGAAATTGTGAACCATTTCGGAAAAATAAAAATACGAAGAAAAGCGAAAAGAATGAGCTTAGAATAACGACAAACTGAATATAGAAATTTAAGCACTGGGTCAATATAATCAGCTAACCACCTCACCACTAAATTTCAATCCTAGTGTCACAATTAGATACAAAGGCGTCAAGTAGAAAGAATAGTCACATAGTTGGTAAAACTGCTGTGTGGTATTTGTGTCAACTCTTCGCATTCTGAGTATAAATCTCACCGAGATCGACTTCGCCATTTAACTTTCGGGGTAGAAGTCGACTTGCATCCTTTCGGGGTCGATAAATTACGTACCAGTTAAGCACTGGGGTTGATGTAATCGACTTAATCCCTTTGTCTGCCCTTGTTTGTCCCCTCTGTGTGTAGCCCCTTGTGGGCAGTAAAGAAATAGGTATTTCTTCTGCGTTTATGCCCTAAGTTCAAATTCCGCCAAGTTTGGCTTTACCTTTCATATTATCGGTGTCGATAAAATAAGTAGCAGTTTAGTGCAGGGGTCAATATTATCGCCACAATCTCGACGCAGACCTTCCGGGCTTGTGCCAAAATTATTATTAACATTGTGTGCAGCCCTGTGTGGCTAATAAAGAAACATATTAACATTAGCATTGCCACATTATGGGAGAGTATGGGCTTCAGTAAAAATATTTTATTATTGTTTAAACTTGAAAACGATGTCAGTAGTTAGTGTCTTCCAGATTTGCTTTTACTCACCCTGTAAGCCTTTCAGCCGATTATTTAGTTACGCTGATGGAGCAATCATTACCTCTTATTTATTTGAGCCTCCAAGATTCGTGGCGGGAAAGGGTTAAGTTCCACTCAAACGGAAATCCTTTGCCAAATGCTTGTGACAGGCCGAATTTCCCGACTCAGACACCAGGTTCAGGTGACAGTATTAAACTGAGCCTGAGTTAAGACTCGCTGGATAAGAAAACAAAAACGTTTTGCTTTGCAGCATTATGAAGAAGACACTATGTTTGAAACGTCTGAATGAAATATTAATACGCAAGAGTGGCTGTGTGGTAAGTAGCTTGCTTACCAACCACATGGTTCCGAGTTCAGTCCCACTGCGTGGCAGCTTGGGCAAGTGTCTTCTGCTATAGCCTCGGATTAAGCAAAGCCTTGTGAGTGGATTTGGTAGACGGAAACTGAAAGAATCTCGTCGTATGTATATATATATATATATATATATATATATTGTGTGTGTGTGTGTGTGTTTCTGTTTCTGTGTTTGTACCCCCAACATCGCTTGACAACCGATGTTGGTGTATTTACGAACTTAGCGGTTCAGCAAAAGAGACCGATAGAATAAGCACTAGGCTTGGCTTACAAAGAATAAGTCCTGGAGTCGATTTGCTCGACTAAAGGCGGTGCTCCAGCATGGCCGCAGTCAAATGACTGAAACAAGTCAAAGAGTGATGTAAATTAACTCCTACAAATAACATCCCACCGACTTTTAAAAAAATGCGTGGAATATAATGTAGACCTAATTATTTCTCAACAATATCACGTCATAAATAATTTGGTTGCAAGTTCACATAAGCCGTGTTGATATGGGGTTCAGAAAGACCACCAACACCAACAATAGAAACAACAACAACTACGATATTATAAACAATTAATTTTGCATTTTGTATTAAAAATGAGACTCTCTTAAAACTGTGTTAATAATGATTCACCGTGTGATCATCAACCGGCTACGAAATAGCAATCAATTTTCTTCTTCAAATTAACTTATTGTCTCAAAACAAGAAATAAAAACAGTTTTAGATACATCATATCTTAATATAATACTGTATGGGTACAGTTAGAGTACCTTAGGCTGCAGATAGGTTTGTATAGTTATAAATGACGTGGATCAAGAGAATCAACACAAATTTCTCTTGGCCATATTGAAAATCGTATTCAAAGTTTTCCCTTTTCACCAGCTTTGAATAGTTTGTAGATGATGTGACTGTTGTTCATAGCTGTTCCAGTAACTACAGAGAGGGTTTCTTTGCCGCTTTTAGTATTTGTGTAATGTTGTTTATATAGCAACGAATAAGAATGTACACATGCACAAAATAAGAAGGGAGATCTATGGGTTAGCAAGCATTAGGTATTTACTTTCGTTCATTTCTTAGAGAATTCATTTGCTTTAGTAATTATAAGAATTTTGTTTTGGTGTGGGGAGAAACAGATATAGAAATTACATAGATATGGTTAGTGGGTTTAGCGACATCAGATGAACAGAGATTCTTCTAGAGACAACATGATAAATGTATGCGTGGGTTGTTGTTGGTTTGCTGTTCGAAGATTTCGCTTCGAAATTATGGATTTTTGGGTGAGACTACACTGATATCGCTGACAAAATTCCTTTCCATGGTTTTATTTTGAGAAATAGGATCCAACTTACTCTGTCTTCCCCAGACAGCTGTGTGTTATGCCTGAGGGTTATTTAACTGTTAATCCCAGTTGTTCAAGCAAATGCGTTGAGTGAAATTGGACAGACGGTAACTTTGAACCCGTCAAATAGATTTTCTCTGTATATTCAAGAGGCCAGTCTTATCACACGCAGATTCTGCTTCAAGATTACACTAAAGGTGTAACTATATCAGAAAATTCTATGCCACATACACAATAATTCAACAAGTATGTAGATCATTTGGTGGATCAGCGGGATACGATCTGTGTGTATGAATGTACATACGTATATGCATGTTTGCAATACATACAAGCATATATACATATATGCATACGTGTATGCGCGTAACGCTGTATGTGTACATGCATATAATACATGTGTGTGTCTAATACATGCGCACACATACAGATATACATGTATATATATGTATATGTATGCATGATTGTAGACAATACTCCGTGGTAAATGCTCATATGCACACATTCACACAACAAAACACACACACACAAACAAACTTACTTTTCTATACCACTTTATCGTCCGATCTGCCTCTAACTCAATAACTTTATATAGCATGATGATAAAAACCAAGTTGAATAATATTGAATAAGAATTTATTACTGACTTACATTTAATCATACAAGTCATATTCATAAAAATTATAATCCTCAAAGGTAAGCACAGGTAATAAATCCATACTATAAATAGTCACAAAACCAGCTGAAGTTTCAGTAGGCAGATGAGCTCATTTCACAGCATAGGCTACGGATTCTGTGGTAGAGCGCTCGCTAAAGTAGCACCCACACTTCTATGTAGACATACAAAATTTTTATACTGAAAAATAGAGGAGCTTCTCTCTCGTGCGCGCGTTTACTTATCAGACTGACACATCTCGAATATCTCTGTCCGATTACACTGTTTTATTTGTAAAACACCAAACTGCACGCACTCACTCTATCCACTTTAGTTTTATATTCACCGGGCTGTCTTTCAAATAGCAAACACTGCTTTACACAGAGGCCCCTACAAAGGCCCCGCTGGCACAGGAATGCCAACATTGGGGAGCACTAGTAGACTTGTTCGGTTCTACACATAGTGATGACTCTGGCACCACTAACCTGTGATGATCCCAACCCCTCAAGCAAGAGTATGGAGCAGCAACAGCAGCAGCTTTACACTTACCTTTCTTTTCATTTATGTATTTTGTGTTCCTGATGAAGTACCACTAGCCGAAACGTTAAATACTCACCTGTTTCTTCCTCAGAACATAATTATATACTTCGTAAACTTTGGTTGTGCGGATCTTTTGTTTCTTTACGTTTTACTTGATATGCAAGCAGGCATGCGCACTCACACACAAATCGTAATCAATGGTGGATCTAGTGAAGACAAAACTTCGATTAAATTATATACTACTCTAGGCATGAAATACCTTTCCTCGTATTTATATAATGAATGAGATAGTGCACTAACAGGCATTGTTTCATTCATTGCATTACTGCATAAAGGAGTGCGTTCGTGAGTGTACATGTACGTGCGTCTGTGTTTGCATTTATATATAGGCGTGTATATGCATGAACTTACATAAAAAGACAAATGCTTCTTATATATATAAATATATATATAAACATGTTTGTATATAAGTTTACGCACATAAACGTCTATACATAAAAACAAACAAACACACGCACATGTGAACTCACTAACGTACTCATTTACATACATGTATATGTATATATTCAATTACAGGTCGGTTTAATCAAGGCTTACCTGGGGCTAAACAACAACATCAGTAATGATAACAGCGAACACTTATTTCATTGTTCCCAGATGAACAGATATTTAGAATATACCTCACCGAGATACTGGCTTCGAACACCGATAACTTAAACTAATCAGTGAGTGCAGACGTCTCAGAACATACTCACTGCTCTTGTTTTAGTCGAGCATGGTAACATTTCAAATTAAAATTTCACTCCCATTATATCCTCAAGGTTTCATTTTCTCTTTGAAAGTATCATTAACCAGAATACATACATATTCATTTTAATATGTTTAGTACTACAGCGACAGTAAAAGTAGACTATAATTTCACCTCGTCAATTTTTATGGAAGTTATAAAAGTTTTAGAAATATTTATGAAAGTTATATATAAGTTTTCAAAAATATATATGACTTAATATAAATGAACTGTTCTGGTATTTACTAGATCACCAAAAGAAGAAAAAAAAATTCATTGTGCTAGTAATACATGCAAAAATGGGGGATTTACAGGTGTAATCCACCAAAATACGAGAATGTACTCATCTCAATATCTCCTTTGAAATGTTTAGATATATTCCTGGGAGAAATAAATTTGATGGAAATTCATCTGAAATACATTTTACTGTAAAGTAAAAGAAAATAGAAAAAATCGCTACTTAATTTGATTTAGTGAAATCGTAAAAAAGTTGAACAGTCTTAAGGGGCATAGTGGCAATATTAATAATAATTTTCTAAATTCTCGTTGTTTCTTGTAAAGTTTGTTACTTTTATAATATTTAGATTGAAGTTGGAAAACAAAAGTATTTTTATCTTATTCGTAGAAGCTAGTTATTGTGAAGAAAACATCTTCAATCATTAGGTGAAGTTATAAGTCTGGCTAGCTTACAGCGATATCTTGTGATGAATGCTGTTTTTCTTCTTTAATCCCCCAAATTAAGCTACATCTAATACTTATATGTATGATCAAGTTGTTAAAACTGATCTATAAACATCTATATATATATAGACATATACACACATAAACACAGCCATACATACATACATACATACATACTATAGCTTTGATAGTAAAATTGACTCATGGGTGATAGATTTATTTCATCATGTGATTTAACACCAAGACAAAGATTTTGGTTACTTCAGCGAATATATTTCTGTTCCATCGATTCGGACCACATTCCTGTGTGAGAATTAAACCTGCTCCAGTTCTATCAAAGGATCCTAGAAGAGGTCGTTTATCCACCTATAAAGAAAATCAAATTTTGATAATAGAATCCTTCTTATTCTTCTCAGAGAAAAATCATATAATATAGTGCGCCCTATCTTACCTGGAAGAAAAGCGATTCCAATTTAATTTCGTGGTTGAGTGATTACTGTGAAGATAAACGAAGAACACGTAAGTTCTGGTTATGTACAGTTTTCATTAGAGTTAAATATTTTGACTCAGTTTCAAAACATGTACTGTAGGATATATATATATAGAGAGAGAGAGAGGGGGGGGGAGAGAAAGAGAGAGAGAGTAGGCACACAGGCAACGAAGGAGAGAGAAAGCAAGAGTGAGAGAGAGAGAGAGAGACATGTGTGAAAATATGAATGCGTGTTGCCTGTGGGCTTGTATGTATGTATGTATATAATATATATATATATATATATATATATATATATATATATTCATAAAATATATTGGGTAGCGAGTTTTCACTACCAGTGGCCTAGCATGTGTAAAACGTCAATAGACAACATATTCTGCATATAAAATTAACGTACATTTAAACAAAAGAGAGGCGATCTTTAACAAGCAACCTTACATGCTAACTCCCAGTCTCTTTATTTCGAGCTAACTAATGAAGACATTACCGTGATCATCGCGACCGACCAGGCTATCAGATGTTGCTACACATCGCTGATCACAATGTGCTTCGCATTGTTTTAGCCTTCAAATGATGCCACTCCACTGTCTAAGCGAGCAGGCCAACAGAAGAAAGAGTGAGAGAAAGCTGTGGTGAAAGAGTACACCAGAGATCACCACCACACCCTGCCGGAGCCTCGTGATGCTTCAGGTGCTTTCGCTCAATAAACAATTACAACGCCCGGTCTGGGAATCGAAACAGCGAGTTCGCTGCCCTAACCACTGGACCATTGTACCTCCACAAAACAGACTAATAGATGCGTAGATCTCAGAAGCTTGGAAAATAGGAGCTAGACCGTATGTATCGTAAATCCTGGTTTCGCTGACGGCCGTCACATCCATAGATAGTGACCTGAGGTTATTGAGCAGGCAACCTTCCAGCGTGACCTCAAACCACGAACATTTATGCAATCTGCTCTTAAGCCCACCATGATGTTAAGATAGAGTTTGGAGAAGAAACACTGGGCGTCTACTTGCCCTCTGCAACTCTTTCGGTTTCCTTTGTGAACCCCTTTAAACGCTTAGTAGTGGCTTTTACATTAAGAGTTTCCACGTCATCAGGGAAGCTCTCCTTAATGTTTTTTTTATGTATCCAGAGGTGTTCACACAATCATCGGTGTTTCTGGCACTTGAACAGTGCTGCTGCCGAAGATCACACCATCTCTTCCTCGATGTCCTTCGTTTATGCAGTCTGTCCATTGTGTAAAGCTGTGTCTTTCGCAGCCGTTGCTGCGAATGTATTTTTGTTGTTATTGTTGTAGTGTCGTTGTTATTCACAGTGGAAATATTGTTGCCGTTTAAGTTGTCAAGGCTACTGTTGTTTCTGTTGTTGTAGCGGTGGTGGCGTAGGTCATGCTCGTAGACTTATTGTTGCTACTATTGATTGATGTATTTCGTATTGTCTCATTTATTGCGAGGAAATCAGCTTCATAATTGGAATTAAATTCCCACGCTGTGATGTT
The DNA here is from genome assembly GCF_006345805.1 of Octopus sinensis. Lineage (NCBI taxonomy): Eukaryota > Metazoa > Mollusca > Cephalopoda > Octopoda > Octopodidae > Octopus > Octopus sinensis. Next base: position 47,382,675 of record NC_043000.1, read on the forward strand.
GCTGTTGCTGCTACTGTTGTTTGTTGCCATAGTGATAGTGTAGTCCAATTTACTTTGAACTTGGTGGGTCTCGCCTTCCCATCCATTTGTGTTTAGAAGGCCAAGGGTTCTATCGTATCTTTCGACTCACTATCACAATTGCTCCTTACTTTCGCCTCCATGTCACTTAGGAGGGCAGTTGTCACCATGTATGTTTCCAAAATTATTTTTTTCAATACAAAATGAATATTTTATTTTTCCGATTTAAGCCTCCAAAGAGGCACACACAGCCAACCAACCAACCAACCAGCCAACCAGCCAACCAAACCTTTGCAATAGTTAGTAACAAAATGAACAATAAAAAACAAATTAAAAGGTTTGACTTAAGTGCTAGAAATCACATGCAACATTTCTATCTCAATATGAGAGGTTGGTTAAAATTTAACAAGCTGTCTGAATCGTCACCATCCTGGGCAAGATACTTAGCAGCATTTCCTCCGTCTTTACGACGAGGTTGAATTACCTCTCATCATTCTGGGATCGATAAAATAATTACTATTTGAGCACTGGGGTCGACGTAATCGACTAACTTTCCTTTCAAAGTTGCTGGCCTTGTACCAAAATTTCGATACTTTATGAGGGAGCTGGCAGAATCGTTAGCGCGCAGGGCAAAGCTTTCCGTTTGACTTTACGTTCTGAGTTCAAATTCCACCGAGGTCGATTTTTAATTTGCCCTTTTATACATTGTATAATATCTTTTACCCGTTACACGTCTTTATATTACCCATCGATCGCGCGTTACACTTTTGTTCATTGTAAATCCTTATTTAAAATTTCTTCACAATTTTCTTCATTCCTCAAACTCTTGCAAGGGAGGAGGGCAAATAAGGAAACGATTATTATCGTCATTGTTGGTGGTTGTGGTAGTGGTATTAAAATTCGTCTTAATATTCCTATTAAAATGGTAGAAGTACAGGACTTCAAATAATATAAGGTTCCCATTATCATTTATCCCAATAAGTTTGATGGAATAAACCGAGTTTTAGAGCTGAATATAATTGCAGCTGCCCTTTAAGTGAACCTGTGACATATTCCTAGAGAACATCTTATATTTTCTACTTCATCATCAAAGAATGGAATTTCGTGAGTGCTGGAGCTATAATTGTAATAATATCAAGTAATTATTCTTGCGCGACCTTCATTTAACCGAAATCATGTCTTAACCAAATAGAATTTAACAATTTGTGTGTGTGTGTGTGTGTGTGTGTGTGTGTGTGTGTGTGTGTGTGTGTGTGAATGTGTATGTGACGGATAATAAAAATCACTGCGAAGTGTGCAGTATCAGTCATCTCATGCAAACAAGTTTGTGTCTGCAGAACTACTAAAAAGATAAGGCAAAAAGCTAGCAAAGTAGTTTTATTATCTAAGGCACAGCAAAAATGGTACAAGCAGATTTCTTCTGAGAATAATGCGAATAAGCAATGCAATCTATGTATCTTTTGTGTGTAGATGTATATGCAAAATGGAACATATACCACTACGTTTTTTAGGGACATTTACATAAACCTACATTTCTCTTCATGACAGGCTGATGTAGTTAATTTAAGTAGTATATTTAAACATATTCCATTACTTCTGATCTGACCCACAGAGAAGAAAAGTCAACACAATGAATATGTCTCTTGAACTTTTGCCATTCCAAGATGGGAAAGAATCACATGATACTAATAAAAACTAACTACCAGAAGTTTATTACAAAATTTTGAGAAGACGAATTCCATCCATAATATTTTATCCATTATATTCCAAACTTCTTTATAGCATTACTTTAAGTGTCATTGAATTCGGAGGATAATAAAATGAAAAACATAATTATTTAGCTATCGGCGTTTTGAGTTTGAATAGGAAATAAAATAATGGGATTAGGTTAAAGAATACAGAATATATTAAGGAAAGAGATATTTCAAGATTATTTCTGAAGATTGGGGGGAAAAACAAAATGTTTTAAATACAAAAATAATCTATATTTATTCGATGTTTTGCTTTTTTTCGATTTTGGTTATTTTTACGTCCAATATTCTATGTCCGCATGTGTCTAACAGATTTTCAGTTAGATTTAATTATCGATATTTAAACTAACCATGGTGTGGATGACCAAAATCAGAAGTTAATAAAAGAAAATGCATCGAGTGGGCTGTAATTTGTATCCGAGTACTAACTGAGCAGTGTGTCAATGATGACGTATGCTTCAGTGACCGGGTACATGTCTCTTTAAAATCTTACAATTACTAAAACTTAGGCCAGGACTGATTAAGTGGGCATACAATCAAACGGATTCTCGTCGTAACGTAAGCTGCTTTTTCTTTATCAGACATAATCTGTGTTGGATTAACATTACCAATAAACACATTTTTCTTACAGATGTTTGGATGTGTTTTGAGGAATAGTTGGTTACCAGTTCTAGATTAGGCTACAACTTGTCCAGTATATGTTTGCATTTTGTTTTTTTATAGGATACTCTTGAAGAAGGGATTACGACCATGGCTATAGCAGATATTCCCGGAAAGCTGGCGCAGATGTGATTAGTACTCTACTTGGACAACTGAAGGGAGGAAAAACAGCTGGAAGAACTAAATGCAGAAGTTAATGTGAGGTCTGGGGAGTAGACACAATATGTACTACGAAAAAAGGGATGTATGTCCTGAGTACCTGAGAGAAGGAAGTATTATGCAAACTCCAAGGAGCTAAGATGATAGTAGGCATAAATCACATCGGTTTGGCTAAAGGTAGGAATAGAGTTACTAAGCGTGATCGGGAGTTTGCATGTCGCTACTATATTTCGAATTCTATGTCATCTGTTGTCAGAAGGGGTCTTTAATGTATTTTTAACAATTCTGCACTTTAGCAACATCGTGTGTCTTATGTTGAGCTTCACTCCAAATCAGTATGAGAATATTGTATTTATCGGAAACACTGGAAAGCAATCGTTTTGATCAGTTCTCACAGTCACTTGCTACATCAAATATTGACTTTTCAATAAGTTGATCTATATTTAAAACAGCACACACACGCACACACATGTATGAATGCATGTGTACGGATATGTACATACATCTATGCATATTGTACATATATACATAGGTGAGTGTGTATGTGTATGTATATATGTGTAGGTGTACGTATGTGCGTGCATGTGCACATCCATTAAAAGTTTGCGTTTTCACTAAAAGTCTTAGGAAGTGTTGATGTACGTATATATATATGTATATATATATACATATACATGCATGCATACATAAGTTGTACATAAGTACACATGTAAATATATATATATATATATGTATATATATGCATATTTATAAGTATATATATGTATATATATATATATACGTATATATATATATATATGTATATGTATATATATATATGTATATGTATATGCATATGTATATATATATATATGTATATATATATATATATATATACATATATATATATATATATATATTATATATATATATATATATATATATATTATATATATATATATATATATATATATATATATATGCATGTATACACACACGCACATACCTATATACATCAACTCTCTTCTTAAGTGAAAATAAAATTGAAGGAGGAAATGAAAAATAAATTGAAAAGAGAGGAAAGTAGGCAAAATGAATCATAGTCATATTACACATTCTCTCTCTCTCTCTCTCTCTCTCTCTCTCCTCCCTCACTCTCTCATTCTCACACTCACTCACTCTAACACACACATGCACGCAAGCAGAAAGCCATCACATTTCTACGAAACTAATATTTAAAGAAACTAGTCAGTGCCCAGTAACTATGTTTACATCTGGAACTCTCTCGGTAGTTACATCTTATTCTTCCTGTCTATATAAAAGTGACATAGTATCAACTTATTAACATTGATTTATCGATTTATACACTAGACGCAGGCTCCTTGTAGACAAACTGACATAGCATATACCTTAATCATTCTCCTTCCACTTTCTTATGTAGTGCAGACTAAACGCTTATTTATTTCATTTTCCTTAAAAAGTAATATATGTTTTTTTTCTTTATTTTTTCAAACCTCACATTGTTGTACATAGACGAACATCAGTAATAAATGCCAAAAACACACATTTTCTTTCTGTGAGCGCACACTGCAAACATCCGACGAATGAACATACACCATCACTAGAAAATTACAGCTCATAGATCCGTGCAACAAATTCCCTTTTGTACTTAGTAGCACACATACACTGGGTTATAAATTAGTATGTATACAGACATATATATATAGCGCATGACTCAGTGGTTAGAGCGTCGGGCTCACAATCATGAGGTAGTGAGTTCGATTCCCTGACCTGGCTGTGTTGTGTTCTTGAGTATGACACTTTATTTCACGTTGCTCCAGTTCACTCAGCTATAGAAATGAGTTGCGACGTCACTAGTGCCAAGCTGTATTGGACTTTACCTTTCCGGTGAATAATACCGTAAAGAGAAGAGGCTGATATGCATGGGTGACTGCTGGTCTTCTATAAACAATCTTGCCCAGACTTGTGCTTTTGAGGGGAACTTTCTAAGTGAAATCCCATAGTCATTCATGACAGAAGCGTGGCTTTACTGCATAATTTTAATTAGTGCACTGGAGGAGAACACTTCCCATGCTCTGTGACCGGCAGAGTAACACGGGACTTTTGCGTGAGGTCTACCTCGAATTACCCTAAGTGGACTGCCTCACAATTAGGGAGGCCATTTATTCATTTGCCATTTCTCAAACTTTTATTTATATATCTTTAGTTATATTCTTTAATGCTGCAGTGTATCCCTCTGATCAATGTAAACCCCTCATGTTTTGTATGCCCTTTGATATTGTCCTCCATATCTTGGACCCTTGTGACCAATAAAAGAAATCATCATCATCATCATTCTTATTATTATTATCATTATTATTATTATTATTATAGTTAAGCAAATGGAATTGCAGAATCATTATAGAGTTAGTCAAAATGCCCTATGGAATGATTTTTACATCTGCGTTGAAATCCCGCCTGGATGATTTCCCTTTATATCTTTCCGTGGTCGATAAAATAAAGTACGACCAAGTGCAGGGTTTGACATAAGTAACTGTTACCTTTCCTAAAATCTGAGACTTTGCATCTACATAAAATAGTTTAAATTGTTGTGCATTTGCGGAAACTTTAGATCGTCAGACGAAATTTCCTTGTAGCATTTAATTAAAGCTACATAATAATAATAATAATAATAATAATAATATAATAATAATATAATAATAATAATAATAATAATAATAATAATGATAATAATAATAATGAGGATGATGATGCTGATGATGATGATGAATATAGTAATGATAATTTTCATGTTTATAATTGAGATTAATACATGCAACTACATTTTGCTAACAGCAATATGATTTCATGTCACTAATTGTTTTAGAAATTCTCGTGGAACAATGCTGAAATGAAATATACAGAATATAGAATACAAAACAAGACCATGCTAATTCATTATAGAATGGTTTAAGACAAAATGTAATCAACCATTTACATGACTTTATACAATAAGTTGCATAGAATCATATAGCTTTAGTGAATAAGTTGAGGAAAGATTTTTCAAGTAATTTATGGACACGAAAGTTAAAATAGTGAATGGTTTTTGAAAGAGATACAATTTAATAACCTTTTAGTAAAATAAAGATATTCAATTTGAATTCTGAGTTTTAACTAGATATGTATGTATAAGTGTGTGATCGAATGTGCATATGTAAAGTATATACATACATATACACATACATACATACACACACAAAGACATACACATACACACACAAAAACAGACATATTTATTGAACATATATATATTTATATAAGCACGTACATATGTATATAGATATGGGTGCGTGCATGGGTCTATGTATATATGTAATGTACGTCAATATGTGCACATACATATACATATACCTGTGTGTGAGTGTGTGTGCATGTATGTATGTGTTAGTGTGTCTGTGTGGAGGTGCATAGCTTAGCGGTAAAGGTCTTGGATCTCGTAAGATCATGGTTTCGATATTTGGACCTTGTGTTGTTGAGCAAAACTCTTTATTTCCTATTGTTCGAATTCACTGAGCTGACTAAAATGAGCTATCTTGCGACGGACCGGTGTCCTGCGCAAGGGGAAATTGTAAGGCCCACAGCAAGCGGAAAACCGCCCCTGTGGGTCTGTATGACTCCCCACTTACTCTAGCATTTCGCCTTCATACGCTAATTGTTTTAGATTCCTGTGCAACCGCGAGAAGACATAGATACCCTATGGTGCTTTGTAACTACTGTTACAAGTACATTATCAGTTGCCGTCGTTTAGTTTTAGATCAATTAAGCTATATAAGACTGGTGATGTAAAAGGGCCCAGTAGAATCAGTTTTGTCTTCTTTCTTTTTATATTTTTAGAAAAAATATGAAAATTGGGGGAAATTTAGCAAAGAATTTTTACCATGTCTCTAGTTACCATTGGCTGGATATATTAGAAGCTAACGAGGGAGAGCATTTATGTGGTCACTCAACCTGTTAGAAATAATAGCCTATCTCTTCAAAATCACATTTTGTTGTTTTAATAAAGCAAGGATGGTTTAATTATATGAAAAAAAGAAACAAAAACGAACGGTCGTATTCGGAATACATGTTATCCTAGTTCTAGGCAATGAGAGCCGATGTCAGGCTAAATAGCAGGTTCTGAATGTTACTCTACTGAGATCCAATAAGATCAAAAACATACATCTCTTGCTTTCACCATTTGGCTTCGTAGACAAGATCCACTCCTATCCATCATGTTATTTTTCAAAATAGCAAATGAATGAGTAATCTCCCGTGTCGCATTTAGATTTTAAACACCATTAAATATAGTTTTTGTTTTCTGATTAAGATGAACGTCCCAATTATTCTGAGTTTTTCAACTCACAACATTACATTTTTCTTTCTATTCTAAGCACCAAGGCCTGAAATTTGTGGAGAAGCTCGTTGATTACAGTGACCTCAGTGCTCAGTTAGTACTTAATTTATCGACCCCGAAAAGCAATGTCGACCTCGGCGGTATTTGAACTCAGAACGTGAATACAGACAAAATACCGCTGTTAATAAGCCGTTGATAATAAGCGAGAGACAAATCAGAAGACGCACATACGAGGTGGTATCAAAAAGATCCAGGACTAGCTATGCTTAATAAAAAATAACTTAGTTACTTAAGTTTTAACATCATCTCCTTCGAAATAGTCACCTTGCGCAAGAAAACAATTGTACTACCGTTTCTGTCACTTTTGGAATCCGGCCTGGAGGTCATTTTCAATAAGTGAGTTGAGGACCCTCTGCGATTCACTGATGTTACAATGATGTTACAAAGGTGACCTCTGAGCTGCATTTTCATTTTCGGGAAGAAATAGAAGTGAGTTGGGTGCAGAAGCTATCCCATGTTGTTTTAGGCATAGGAGTGGTTGTGTATAGGCGTAGGAGTGGCTGTGTGGCAAGTAGCTTATTTACCAACCACATGGTTCCGGTTTCAGTCCCACTACGTGGCACCTTGGTCAAGTGTCTTCTACTATAGCCTCGGGTCGACCAAAGCATTGTGAGTGGATTTGGTAGGCGGAAACTGAAAGAAGCCCGTCGTATATATGTGTATATATATATATATATATGTGTGTGTGTGTGTGTGTGTGTGTCTGTGTGTCTGTTTGTACCCCTAACATCGCTTGACAACCAATGCTGGTGTGTTTACGTCACCGTAACATAGCGGTACGGCAAAACAGACCGGTAGAATGACTACTAGGCTTGCAAAGAATAAGACCTGGGGTCGATTTGCTCGACTAGAGGCAGTGCTCCAGCATGGCCACAGTCAAATGACTGAAACAAGTAAAAGAGTTAAAGAGTAAACTACGAGTGAGGAGAGCTCGGTGACATAAAGAACCCATTTCTTCGTGCTCCACTGATCCGGTCACTTTCGCCGAATGTCCTCCCTCAAACGCTTTAAAACGTCGCAGGTCTTCCTAATATCATAGCAGGTCTTCCTAATATCTCATTGTCTTTCAAAATGACGTTCTTCTGCTTTTGAAGCTCCCGTGCCACTCGAAACATTGCATCGACTCATTGCTTCGTTGCCATAAGTTATCGATGCATGCTCAATGTCTATGTAGCAGACTTCCTAAGTTTAACGCAAAATTTCATGTTGGATCTTTGTTCTAACTTCTTGTCCATGACAAAACTGCACACTACGGCATACACGTGATCACAAAAACACAAATTCCATAACTTGCCAAATAAACACAGCGTTGTCACTTAGCACCCTGCCTCATGAAAGTCACTGCTAGCTCTCCCTGCGCACGTAACCGTGTGCTGCCATTTGTTGGCGCGCTACAGAACTAGTACGAGAACTTTTTGATACCGCTTCGTATACACATATACGCATAAATACGCACATAGATAGATAAGATACATACATAAATACATACATACATAGCAGAGAAAAATAGATAGATAGGTAGAGGCGCAATGGCCTAGTGGTTAGGGCAGCGGACTCGCGGTCGCAGGATCGCGGTTTCGGTTCTCAGACCGGGCGTTGTGTGTGTTTATTGAGCGAAAACACCTAAAAGCTCTACGAGGCTCCGGCAGGGGGTGGTGATCCCTGCTGTACTCTTTCACCACAATGGCGGTGCCCCAGCATGGCCACAGCTCAAGAGCTGAAACTGGAAAAACGAAAAACAAAAACAAAAAAAGATAGATAGAGAGAGAGAAACAGACAGACAGACAGGCAGAGAGATAGACAGACAGACAGGCAGGCAGACAGACAGACAGGCAGACAAATAGATAGATAGATAGATAGATAAGTAGATAGGCAGACAGACAGACAGGTAGGCAGGCAGACAGGCAGGCAGGCAGGCAGACAGACAGACAGACAGATAGATAGATAGATAGATAGATAGATAGATAGATAGATAGATAGATAGATAGATAGATAGATAGATAGATAGATAGATAGATGCGACAAGCTTCCACTAAGATTTTGTTCACTAAATTCACTCGCTGGTTATTAGTGAACCAGTTGCGATGGTACAAAGTAGAAGACATCAGAAGGAATTTCTTTAACTAATTATCGGTTCAGGCATGTCTTTCTTTGCAACTACGTAGCTTCGGGCTTGGTCTGTTGCGGTGTACTTTGAGTAAGTACTTCTGCTATAGCCACGGTTCGATGAATGGTTTGTGAGTGAATTTGGTAGAAGGAAACCGAGAGTGCGTCGCATGTGTGTGTGTATGTGTGTGTGTGTGTATGTGTGTATGTGTGTGTGTGTGTGTGCCTGCGTGTGGGTGCCTTTGTGTTTTCCCTACATTGCTTTACATCCAAAGTTGATGTGTTTACACCCTCGTAAAGTAGTGCTTCGACAAGTGATCCGGATAGACTGTTTAAAACATTGTAGCGTGGTCGATTTGTTTGATTAAACCCATCAAGGCGGTGCTCCAGCATGGTCGCACTCAGATATCTGAAACAAGTACAAGATCAAATTAATAACCGTACCGATAATCTCAGAGAACATGCCTTAGTAAAAGAATACCGTATTTTCATGTACCAACCTTAGGGAAATGAGAAATAAAACTTAACTACAAGCAGAATTACACATAATATAAATATTATGCATTTAATCGAATACAACGGATTCAGCTATTGTCTCTGAATAAGGGTTTTTGCTTTTCGTTCATTCAAAATCCAATTATAAATGATTAGTTATATTATCCTAGAAATTTACGAATATAATGAGTTTTAATAATTGAATGACAACGCTCAAGTCGTTGCTGTTTATAAACAACTTCAATATTTATATTAATTTGAAGAAATTTAACAATATTTTGCTGTTTTTCCCTCTTTCCTACGAAAACCAACATAAATTTATCATTATAAAAATACATGTTGTTTAGCTTTGATTTTGCAGCTCTCATCAATCATTTTATTATTGCCATTCATATATCCCTAAAAGCTTGAGAAAACCAGAAACCAATGTAAACAAATAATTCCTCTTTTTGTCTCTTGCAAAATGCTTAGCATCATTTCTTTCAGAGTTCAAATTCCACCGAGTTTGACTTTGCCGTTCGTCTTTTCCAGATCGATAAAATCAGTAAGAATCCAACACTGGCGTCGATGTAATTGACTGGCTTCCTCCCACAAAACTTCGACACTTGTGCATAGAGTAGAAATAACTATATAGACCACGGCATTTACTCTAGTATATATTTTATTGCTCTCTATTTAATGAAGAGTTGAGTTTACTATGTCTGGAAATGAAATTGGATGGTAATAGCTAGAACAAATATTATCCTGCGTCGACTTAACAGACAACAGCAACAGTAAAGAAATACGCATACACAAGCTTATATACCACGGGGTATGAAAAGTCCCTGGCTTTGGATAAAAGAAAATACATGGGGATCAGTAAATTATGAGTTTTATTCAATATATTCCCCTCTCAGATTCACACACTTATTGCAGCCGTCCTTCAGTTTTTTTCCTTAGCCCTCTAAAAGAACTCAGAAGATTGGGCCTTCAACAAGGCTCTTCGCGATACCTTTAAAACCAGGAACTTTTCAGTAGCCCCTCGTATACATACACAAGCTGGTGCGCTTATATACAAAAACACTTCTCTTTTACATATATATGTGAATGTGTGGCTGTATATTAAGAAGTTTGCTCGCCAACCACATTTCTGGATCTAGTCCCACTGCGTGGTAATATAGGCAAATATCTTCTACTATAGCCTCGGGTTGACCACAGCCTTCTGAGTGGATTTGTTAGACGGAAGCAAAAAGAAGACCATTGTGTGTGTGTGTTTGTGTGTGTGTGTGTATGTGTTGATAGATAGATAGATAGATAGATAGATAGATAGATAGATAGATAGATAGATAGATAGATACACACATACACACACACACATATTACTTTCTATCTCGATCTCTTTTTATTGACCTCTGCTTCCTTCAATTTGTTTATTTAACTGAGCCATCATGCATAAACGCGTATTAGATTTCCTTTAAAATAAATACAGCTACTATTGTCAGAAATTGGCAGCTTTATAAATAGTGTGATTCCTTTTTTTACAGCTTAAAGTTTATATTACGCTCCATGCGTACAAGATGTCAGTTGAAGCAAACACAGTAAGGAGTCGTACGTAATATTTCTTCGTTTGGCCCAAAGATTCGAGAAAAGAGTATTTCTTTACACCTACCAAATTCCGGAGAAGAAGAAAAAAAAAGAAAAAAGAAAGCATAAAGTGTTCATTATACAACGCTATAATATTGCCTGCTTATAACAATCAGTGTTTACACTACAAGCTGCCAATAGCAGTGGCATTAATCCAATTTGTTTTAGAAATAAGACATGGGATGTTTTGTCATATTGTCACCCAACGATGAATGCAAGTAAATAGCTGTGTGTGTGTGTGTGTGTGTGTGTGGTGTGTGTGTGTGTGTGTGTGTGTGTGTGTGTGTGTGTGTGTGTTTGTCCAGCTATATTCCTTCTTGAATGTACGATCCAATAAATGTATGTTTGTTCGCATTTTTTTATAGCTATTTTGAAAACGGAGGGACAATGTTCGTAGTTTTTCCATAGTTCTTTTGATGAGTGAAATTGGTGTTATCAGTATTCTTGAATTTCTGTGAGGGATTATTTCTTTTGACCTAGGCCAACCTTAGACATATACTTAGATGTAATCCAATTATAACCACAAATTCGTTTTGTAAATTCATCGATAGTATTTTCTTTTCTGTTTTGAAGTCGGTAACGGTGCACCCGAAGAAAATTTTGGCTGTTATTTCTAGTTAGCTAAGTGACTGTGTAGAAGTGTAAGCACCTTTTTTACTTAAATTTCTATGGTTTAATATATACCGGATCATTATATATTCCGTTGTTACAATTTTAAAACTGTATAACTAGTTTTTATATAAGGTAGATATAATGTAAGAGGAAAGTGAAGTAATTTATTTCATATCGGCGAATACGTAGAAGCTTTCGCATAAACATCTTTACGACTAAGTTCTGGGTAAGTTAACTGGTTGCTGTAATTCAATAGATAGACCTAAAACCAGAGGAGTACGTCAGCAGGATGCACCTGACTACTGGCGTTATTTTGTGTTCATGGAAAATAAACTTTACTTTAAATCCATATATATATATACTATATATATATGTAATACTGTAAACGGTGGGGGCGAGTGAAATTGGCAAATATCTTACTAGCTAGTAAAGATGAATACTAGCCATCTCGTAAAATCAAACGAGGAATGTACTTTATCAGGGTGGCTTGCCAGAAATAAGCTATAAAGATATTTCAGAAGACTGACCGAGAAGAAAATATTCCGGGATGCTTTATACATGAACATTTAGAAATACTTGGATTTAGCTTTTTCCGTATTCTGAGATACATAAGAAAGCAAGCTTCTAATATGGTCGATTTTCTACTGTTTGTTTCTTTGTTGACTAGATGGTCCTCGAAAAGTTTCTGGTTATCCTTGGAGTGCCTGATTCCAGTGTTTTGGAGCTGGTTCTTTTTCCACTTTTCTTCCATTAACTATGATATTTCAGTCTGCATGGCGAGGGGCCAGCAGGCAGATTCAAGTTGCAAGATGCCAGATGAATCCGGCACGGTGTCATGAAGTTTTGCAGTGGCTAAGGTTTATAATTTATCTCAAAAATGAATTTCAAAACCTTAAATTTTGTTCCATCTGTTTCTTCTTTTTTTTTTACATACATATGTGTAGGCCAACGAATTCTTTTCTTGAGAAAGTGACTGGCGGACTACATCAATCCAAAGAAGAAAATGAGAGAGCTATGGTTAAGTACAACAAAAAGGATTCTGTGTGGTTCAACAGGTAGACTGTATTTATTGTTGTAGATTGTTGTTGTCTAACCCCAGATCAACTTTGTTATAACGACCCGTGATCAACAATGCTTTATTCGTAAACATTGCTTTTTTATACACGTTACCCAATGTTTTATTTTTAATTTATAGATTAATATATTGGGGACATTTAGCTATCATATCTAACAAATCAAGTTACTACATAGCAGATTCTTTGTTGGCTCTGTAATTGGAAATGTGTACTTGCTCCTAAGGGGAAACCGAATGAGTCAACGATGGAGAATTTACGATATCGTGAACCAGACGCAGAAACGCAGCCACACCTCCTCAGAATATACACTACCTTTGTATAGAAAGATTAACACGTTGCACAAAGCAGTCCTTGGAGATGGAATTGTCGCAACTGGAATGCTTATTATCATTTTCATAGACATTAACACTCTGGAGTACTCAGGATTGGGCAGCAAAAACAACAACAACAATAACTACAGTGAAAATCTCTACACCACTATTTCATCTATTGGAAATGGCAGCGAAAACTCTTCAGAACGCACCTACACTCTTAACAAATAATAGACTAATTGCATGATGTATGCTTAGATATATAGGAGGCGATGGTCACTGTTAGTAAACACTACATTTTAGGACCTCTCGTTTACAGCAAACGAGTAGCTAAATGAATAATAGCACCAGTAATAACGACGGAGACCGGAGCCAACATAAGATACTTTACACGATCATTTAACATACAAGAAATAGTAAGCAAAGTTTCCTCAAAATACACGCTACAGTCTCAATAAAATGTAAGCTATCACAATTTAATTCTATGTCTAGAATACATTTTTATCAATTCAGAGCTGTCTCCGATTTCTAAATATAGATACAGTGATTCAGTTGCTTGAAACAAGATGTTTACGTCATCATCAACATCATCAGCATTAATGACAACCCTAGCAATAATTTCAAACTCTGAGATGGATCAGATTATCAATACAGAAGAGAATCGTTTCTCTTAGAACAGCTAACAAACATATCCGTAAAAAAAATAAGTATAGTACTGTTGTAGCTGTTTCGCATTTCTATAATTGGTGATGAATAATTTCGAGAATTAATAATATATTTTGGCGACTCGTGACATCACATCATTATTCCATTCCACTGAAATTCGTGGTCTCGTGCCAAAGCTAGAAAACATTATTCCGTTGAGATATTTCCAAAAAGTTATGCAGCCATTCTGGTTTCTACAGGGAATTAATGGAAAACTTCGTTCATGGTTAAAACAAAAGTAGGAAAATTATATTACATAGAGTCTTGTGGAAACTATTTTCACATACATCTTTAAAAACAAGCTGATGATAAAACTGAGATAAAAGGTTTAATTCAATTCATCACACATAGATATAAAAGTACAAGTAACATTTTTATTTTAACTTTTGAATGTGTGTGTGAGTGTTTGTGTGGGGGCGTGCGAAAATGAATACAGATTTTAAAAGTTGATAACTCAATTTTCAGTTTTATTTAGATTTAACCAATAAGAAAAAAATGAAGGGGGCTAGATTTTAAGTTTTGGACAAGGGAAACGTTTTTAAAGTGCCACTGGAAGCTTGAAAACGCAGTCGAAGTACAAAGAATTGCTTAGGAGTGAATGTTGAATACATACGTATATATGTGAATTACGATTAAATATGAGATAAGTGTGATGCAGGCGAGATAGTTCAGAATGTCCATAAGAAACGTTTTGGAAGACCGTAGACATCGATGAAGCACCACAAAGTAAGCATCGTACTAGAATCGTACAAGTGAGTTAATATTATTGCACATTTAAACGTGGATTCTCTATACAAGCTATACTGCGGTAGGGAGGCGCAATGGCCCAATGGTTAGGGCAGCGGACTCGCGGTCATAGGATCGCGGTTTCGATTCCCAGACCGGGCGTTGTGAGTGTTTATTGAGCGAAAACACCTAAAGCTCCACGAGGCTCCGGCAGGGGATGGTGGTGATCCCTGCTGTACTCTTTCACCACAACTTTCTCTCACTCTTACTTCCTGTTTCTTTTGTACCTGTATTTCAAAGGGCCGGCCTTGTCACTCTCTGTGTCACGCTGAATATCCCCGAGAACTACGTTACGGGTACTCGTGTCTGTGGAGTGCTCAGCCACTTACACGTTAATTTCACGAGCAGACTTTTCCGTTGATTCGGATCAACCGGAACCCTCGTCGTCGTAACCGACGGAGTGCTTCCAACAACTGCGGTAGACGCCATAAGAGAAACTCCTGTATTGGCTTTTGGTGTAAAAGCACTCTTCTTTACATCGCTAGATGGGAAATAACTGACCACCAGCTCCAGCGCAGAGATCGCTCGATCACGTGATTCCGACCTTACTTGGTCTTGCCAATGATGGACGCTCGACGACTAGGTAGCACTGACTCATTCTCAAGCCATCATAAATATTACCTCTTGGCATTAATACTGTTTATGTCGCTCATAGATAATTCTAACAAGCTCACTGGCTAATCACGATACCAGCGCCTGTTCTGGCCTCTGTTATTCTATATATCGGAGACAGAGGGATGAGTCGCTGCTATCTCTAGCAGTGAAGCGTCAAACATTGACAAGCCCATATTTTGTAACTTAGAGGAGAAATTACAAATTAGTTTAATTTGCAGTTATAAGAACTTAGAGATGACACAGTTAAACCAAGGATGCATGCAAATTAACATCTAAAAGACATTTAATTTGCAGCTTTCACCTCGGATCATAACGGAAATAATACGACGCATAGGAATAATTATGAAGTTCGTTCAACCTATACTCCAGTTTTACCTGTCTATAATCCCTCTTTCACTCACGTTCTCTCACTCACTACACACAGACGCACACATATACACATACACATATGCTCACATATAAAAGTACAACTCAGGCGTGGTTGTGTGGTAAGAGGTTTCCTTCCCAACCACATTGTTCTAAAGCCATTGTGAATGGAATGGATTTGACAAAAGTAAATATATACATATGTATATGTGTATATATGTGTGTATATATGTATCTATGTGTTTACGTATGTCTTTGTGTTTCTTCCTCACTACCGCTTAACATCCAGTGTTGGTGTGTTTTCGCTCTGAAACGGCAAAAATACACCGATAGAATAAGTACCAGGCTTGTAAAATAAGTCTTGGGGTCGATTTGTTCGCCTAAAACCCTTCGTGACGGTGCCCCAGCGTAGCCGCAGTCAAATACCTGAAAGAAATAAAAGATAAAAGATATTTATATACATTACTTAACGTCGAATGACTGAGAAAGGAGTGCTCTATACATGTTGTAAAGAATATGTGTTTTTTAAACTGAAGCTTAAAGTTTATCTCGCTGTTCGAGTTTGATGCCTGAAGATAGTTGGGGATCAAAACCCTTAGTTCCAGTCTTGTATATATATATATATATATATATATATATATATATATATATATATATATATATATATATATTATATATATATATACATATATATATATATATGTATGTATGTATATATATATATATATATATAATATATATATATATATGTATGTATGTATGTATATATACATATATACATATAGACAAATCGTATAATCGAACAGTAAAAGTAACAATAACAAAACACCAACAGGACGTACATATGGAATGTATCAGTTTGACGCTCGGTAACAGTGGTAAAAAAGAGAGGGCTTTGATGTTTCGGGCATAGCTCTTCGTAAGAAAGGAAAACGGAAAAGTCCAGAGAAGGAAAAGTATCACTGTGATTACATTGCCGAAATGACTGGAAGTGGAAAGAGATAGAAAAAGTGGTTTGGGGAGGCAGAAAAGTTCGAAGATGGCCAGTGTGTGTGTGCGTGTGCGTGTGCTTGTGTGTGTTTGGGGGGGGGGATGTTTAAATCTTCACAGGTGTGTTTATTATTGATGAATAAGCCGATAACCTCATGAAAATTCTTTTGGTGAATCAAAACTTATCAAAAATTAGGTTCGGAAAAATATCAAGACGTGGAACGTGTGTTGATCCTATCATTTTGATAACAAGGAAGAGAACATATCTCTACCGAAGCATAGCTAGTTATAATATGGGTGAATCCCGTAAATCTATCAAAAGACAATACTACACTAATTTTTTTGTAGACAATGTATACATGGATATGCTAATCTCGATCATGACTTACTGTTTGATTATTAAAATGCCTAAGCTTACAAGCTTCCTACCCTTTGATCCTTGGATCTTATAAACACATATCGATTTATGTATGCATATCACCTCTGTCTCACACATCGCATACTCTCACCGTCATCTCTGACCGTCTCGGCTACCACCATCATCACCACCATCTCCGCCTCTATCACGACAGCTCATACTATTACTATCACCCCCATTACTATCAGTGTTCAGTATGTTAGTTCAGCATGCTTGTTCAGTCCCTATTTCTCTCACATACCCGTTCATTCTCTTATTATTTTCTCACTGCCACCATCAAAACTACTACTTTTACTAAAGCATCATCAACTCTCCCTAAATTTCTTTGTCTCTCCTTTTCTCTCCCTATCTTATTCTTTCTCCTTCTCTCTCTCTCTTTGTCTATTTTGCTACTGCCCCCACCGTCTTTATGCCAGCTATTACTCTCACCTCAACAAGAAGAATAGTAGAAGTGCCACTGAATAGTGAGTGAGAGGTCAAAGTGTGACACACTGACACAAAGAAATTAGTTTTTGCATTTATTATAAATGTATATATGTATTTAATGTATGTATGTATGTAATGTATGTATGTAATGTATATATGTATGTATGTATGTATGTATGTATGTATGTATGTATGTATGTAAGTATGTATGTATGTATGTATGTATTATGGCCGGATGGATGGACGACAATAAATGTAGGGATAAGCAAGTTAGACATATCAATGTATAAAGTATATGAAATACATGAAATACAATAAACTTATACAAGTTTATGTAGAAAAAGGTCCGAGTTACACAATACAAATGATATAGAGAATTTTAAAAGGTTTGAAGAGAAGTATTACAATTCCAACAGCTGTTCCTGGAGGTTTGGTGGTCCAAAATAATATTTGTAGATTGATTCCGTCGTAGGATGACATGAGCCTCTGTCTTAAGGGAAGATACCTTACATTTGAGGTGTTAAAGGGACACAGATATAGATAGATAGATAGATAGATAGATAGATAGATAGATAATAGATAGATAGATAGATTAATAGATAGATAGATAGATAGATTGATAGATAGATAGCTAAAAGTAATTAATTGATTATTTCTACGATTCATAGTCTTTATTTGCTAACGAGTAACGTCGCAGTAACATGTAATCTGATTTCGGTAATTACTTTGGATGCTTATATAATCACATGCAGACAGAAACACACTTCCGGTTCTAGTTTTTATTCTCACTGTATTTCTGTAGAAATTTGTATAAACTTGTTACATCAAACACACAAGTACAACACTTTCTAGTCGATTGACCATGCATTGACAAGAAATCAGCGTTAAGCAGTACACAAAATGAAACTGTATAGAAAAAAAAACATCGCAATTTTATATAGCAATCCACAACAAAAATCAAAAAATTGTGAAGGCTTTGCTAATAGTAACACACAAAGCTATATTAAACATAGATACATCACATAAAATATATCATCGGGACCTAATTGATTTAAACATGTTGTCAGTGATTTTTATCTGTTATAAAAAATTTTCACGCTTCTTATTTTTGTATATTATTAAATCTTTCGTTGCTTGTCTCATGAGTAATGGGTTGATTTCCAAAATACTTTACGGTTTAACACAAAGCGCGCAAGCAAGATGTTATTATCACCATCCCCAACACCACATTGTTTAATAAATGGGATGTGTAAGGACTCGAAACATTAATATTGATGTACAGAAATGTCTTTATTCAAAAGTAACTGTAATAGATTTAGGAAAAGATAAGAAAACATCATTAAAAAATGAAATGAAACTTGAACATTGTTCTGTATGTAATATATAATATACACACTCTGACAAGCATATCCCTACACACAATTGCATATACACAAATTAGCAATAGCAATGTATATATACATATATATCATAACATTATTTGTTAAGGTTATCTCAGATATTCTACTGATATTATAGCCAGCACTAATTTTTGTTATTTATTTCGTATACAAAACGACAGATATAAACAATGAAACCGAAGATGAAAAATGGGTAATGGGAGTACATGCCTTATGTCGAGGATTTTTGCCCCCTCATCACCACCAATCTAACACATTAATCAACCTGGAACATATTACTTAAATAGCTACTATATATAGTGGTGCATCGTTACTGGATATACCAATTTATATATAAAACTCATTCCTGGAAGCTGGTACGTAAACGTTAATGATTTGTAGGTACGTGGTATTTCGTTATGCAACTATGATATACTATACGACAGTGCTTCTCAAACCATCTGATGTGGCGTACATGCAGTTTTTCCACAATGTGCCAGGGACCAGTAATATTTCTTAGTAATATTAATTTATACCGGAAACAATAAATATAATGTAAAGTATAGAAGCCATCTTATCATGGCTAACCACATCGGGGAGGGGGTGTTACTGTAGCTTTATAGCCCCAAGAGATCGTATAATAAAAGTTAACTTTTTTATCGTATATTTATTTTGTAAACAAATGATACAATGTTACATAACATTTAATAAGCATCTTATAGTCATTTTATAATGTTTCTTTCTTTTTTTGGAGACTCGCTGGCAGCTGATTCCTCGCAGATCGGCACCGGCCCGCGGACCACCGTTTTGAGTAGCACTACTATAATGTACCGTTGGAGGATAATTAATGGGCTAGATTGGTGCTGATGAAGAGACAAAAACAAATAATAAAACCCAAATATGGCATATATCCCTATTACTCATTTTTCATCTTCGATGTCATTGTTTACATCTGACGTTTCCTATGCGAAATGTAGTAACAAGAATCAGTGTTTGCATTAATTTCTAAACAATATCTGTACAACATATGATGTAATAGCACTCCTAACACAGTGGAACACATTATTTACTTATAAAAAAGTTTGATAAACAGAGGTTGAATAAAATGGAAACACCTTAAAATTTCAAACAAATTTATTTTAATATGGGGTAGGACCGCATTTGGCAGTAATTACAGCTTAAATTCTACGAGATATGGACTCATACAAAGTTTGAAATGTTTCCAAAGGAATTTTTGTCCATTCTTCAGCTAAAACAGTCTCCAGTTCTTGTAGTGATGATGGTAAAGGATATCGACTCCTTGTTTTCCTAAAATGCACCATAAATGTTCAATAATATTGAGATATGGGGACTGTGATGGCCAGATAAGATGTTCAACTTCACTACAACGTTCCTCGTGTCATTCAGTAACAACTTTAGCTCTGTGAATTGGTGCATTATCATCCTGAAAGATTGCATTTTCCTCCGGAAACAGTTCCGCAACTATAGGGTTAATTCGATCAGATAAAATTCTTAAATAGTCTTGACTATTAATTCTGCCATGAAGGGAAGGAAACCATTGAGCCGGCGGATTTCCAAGATATAGCCTCCACCCCAGATCATCACAGATCCTCTTCCATGTTCAACATTTGGAAGAAGGTAGTCTGGGTCAAATGCTTCTTTTGGCTGTCTCCACACGTATACTCGGCCGGTTGTCGGAAATAAGGTAAAGGATGACTCATCGGAGAAAATAACATTCTTCCACTTATCTAGGGACCAATTCAGTAGGTTTATACTCCACTCTATACGCTTTGCAAATGTTTGTTTTTGAAAGTAGTGGTTTTCTGATTGCAGCCCTCCCGTGAAATTCGGCTTTATGCAGCACCCGGCGAACAGATTTTGTGGAAACTGGGTTCTCGAGGCGGCCATTAAGGTCTGCAGCAGTTTTGGGAGCTATACTTTTGTGATCCTTTCTAACAATTTACGTAAGAGTCCGACGGTCTCTATCTGAAAGTTTTGGTTTTCTTCCAGAGATTTATTTTCGACGAAGAGATTTTCCCATCTTTCTCAAAAGCCTGCTTCCGATACGCTAGCGCTTGCCATAACAAGCACCAACAATTTGACCTCTTTGAAAGTCCGACAGATATGTAATTTTAATGAATTTTAATTACCTTTTTCTGATGATATCTGAAAAGAAACAGCAATTTTAGCCAGACATATTAAGCAACACTAATAATAGATCGAAAACATAAAAGGGAACAAGCTTTTGACGGTTTTATAGATATCTCAAAATTATGACACTGTGATGCTAGGTGTAGCTGTTATTTTGTCCAACCCCTGTATTTATAGTATATTATGGTTGCATAACGAAATACCACGTACCTATAAGTCATTAGTATATATTCTTTTCTGCACTAGACACAAGGTCCGAAATTTTGGAGCAGAGCGCCTGTCGATTAGATCTACCCCATTACGCAAATGGTACTTAATTTATCGACGACGAAAGGATGAAAGGCAAAGTCGACCTCGGCAGAATTTGGACTAAGAACGTAAAGACAGATGAAATACCTGTTTTTTTACTACCCATAAGGGGCTAAACACAGAGGAGACAAACAAGGACAGAGAGACGGATTAAGTCGATTATATCGACCCCAGTGCGTAACTGGTACTTAATTTGTCGACCCCGAAATGATGAAAGGCAAAGTCGACCTCGGCGGAATTTTAACTCAGAATGTAATGGCAGATGAAATACCTATTTCTTTACTACCCACAAGGTGCTAAACACAGAGGAGACAGACAAGGACAGACAGACGGATTAAGTCGATTATATCGACCCCAGTGCGTAACTGGTACTTAATTTGTCGACCCCGAAAGGATGAAAGGCAAAGTCGACCTCGGCGGAATTTGAACTCAGAACGTAACGGCATACGAAATATCGCTAAGCATTTCACCCGGCGCGATAACGATTCTGCCAGCTCGCTACCTTTAAAGAATCTTTTCTACTTTCGGCACAATGCTCTAGATTTTTGAGGGAGGTGGCAATCGATTAGATCGACCCCAGTACGCAAGTGGTACTTAACTCATCGACCCCGGAGGGGGGAAAGCAAACTCGACCTTGACGGAATTTGGACTAAGAACGTAAAGACAGACGAAATGGCGCTAAGCATTTCACTCAGCGTGCTAACGTTTCTGCTTGCTCACCGCCTATATTATCAAGAAATATTATAACGTTTAAACGACTCTCATGTTGAAGACGACGTCCGGGGTTTCAGCTCTTGCAG
Organism: Octopus sinensis; assembly: GCF_006345805.1. NCBI lineage: Eukaryota > Metazoa > Mollusca > Cephalopoda > Octopoda > Octopodidae > Octopus > Octopus sinensis. The sequence goes on from NC_043000.1 coordinate 47,404,863, forward strand.
AACAACCTATACAAATGATTTCTTTATAGTGATCACCTGTATCGTCTTCCATCAAATTTACGTTTCCTGGACAAGTGCACGGTGTACCGCAAGTCAGGTGTCGAGGTGATAGTAGAGCTACGTGAAATGAAGTGTTTTGTGCAAGAAGACAATGCACCACTAGGTCTAGGTATTGAAAACCACGATCTCGCGATCGCAAGTTCGACATCCTAACAACTAAGCTATGCGCCCTCAAATATAATGTAAAACACGTCTCTCTGTCTGTCTCTCTCTCTCTTTAAATATATATATATATAATATATATATATATATATATATATATAATATATATATATATGTAAAAAGTAAAAAAATATATATACAAGCTGGGACAAGAACGTGAAACACCTAGAAGACGACACAAGAACCACAGGACGGGACATTCGAAGCCCTCAGTCATCAGTCAAGAACCGGATCATCTTCGCAATTTCGGCTGATTAATCTTGATATGTCTGTCTACATAAATACATATACATACATACATATATATATATATATATATGCATGTATATATATATACATACATGTATATATCTATCTATCTCTATCTCTCTCTCTCTCTCTCTCTATATATATATATATATATATATATATAGATATATATATATATATATTATATATATATATATATATATATATATATATATATATATATAATATATATATATATATATATATATATATTATATATATATATATATATGTATATGTATGTATATATATATATCAAATAGAGATGCTTGTTTATTCACTTTTCACGCGAAAAAGGCTTCACCAATTGCTTCCATACTTATGATGCATGAATAATTCCACTTCGAACAAATTATAAGTTCTTCCTTCGATTTTGTTTTTTGTTTTTTTCTTTTTAGAAAATAAAAAAAATATTGCTTGATTTTATATATTATTACATTCACTTCTTTAAAAAGGTTTCTCAATGTCAAGTTCCGGTATTGACGAAAAAACGACGAAGTCAGTCCCTGACTAATTTTGATGTCTTCATTTCGAGTTTAATTCGCTATTTGTAAACAACGATGATAAACAACGATGATAAAGTATTTACTAAGTTCACAAATTTAAATATTCGGTACAAGATAGTTTTTAACGTGCTTTTATTTATACGATTTATTTCATTCCATGTCTATCTCATTCAATCCTTGCAATGTTCTCTCTCTCTCTCTGTCTGTCTGTCTGTCTGTATGCCTCTCTCTCTCTCTCTCTCTCACTCACACATACACATTCCGGTTTAATTTGTTTATTGCACAAATATCAGGTTAAAATTTTGCAATTCAATATGGGGTGTCCCCCCAAAAAAAGGTATTATTTTGCTTGAATTCGGACACTTCGTTAATTTCCGTGAAAATTTTAAAATTTATTTTCTTTTTCACGCCGTTTCAACTCTATGTATTTGTAATTAGTCACACGCGCACACATGTCTTTTTGTATGTACGTTTGTATACATTTATCTATGTGTGTGATTGAGTGAAGTGGCGTGTTGTCATGTATAAATGCATGTATAAATACATGTATTATAAATACATGTATAAATACATGTATTATATTATACATGTATAAATACATGTATAAGTACATGTATAAATACATGTCATACATAAATACATATGCATACATCTTTTTTGTATGTATGTGTGTGAGAGAGAGAGAGAGTGATATCTAAGTGGTACTCTCTCTCTCACACATACACACACGCACACATACATAAAAGAAACATGTATGCCTGTTTATTTATGTATGTACGTATACATGGCAACACACCCCTTCACTCGCTCTCTCACGGACACACATGCACACATCCAGTTCACTTGATTTTTCGATACTGTATGTACATGCATCTCTGTCTATGTATGTGTGTGTGCGTGTGTGGAGGGTGTATGTGTGCGTGCAGCGTTCCACAATCGTCATAAAAATGCAGAGGAATTTTCTTTCTTGATGCTCCTAATGACACAGGTAAAACATTTGTAACATTGCTTCTCTCCAAGTTAAGGCACAACAGAGAAATTGCAGTTGCCGTACCATTGCCTGGCATTGCTGCCTCCATTCTTCCAGGAAGATGAACAGCTTATGCTGTTTTTAAATTACCACAAATCCTGGTCACAAGTGACAGTCGAATATGCAGCATAAACAAAGATTCGAGTTCAGCAGAAGTATTGTGCCAATGCCACCTTATCATTTGGGATGAATGCACCATGCCACATAGAGGTTCAATAGAAGTTCTTGGTAAGACCTTACAGGGCATCAGAGGCAACAATAAATCTATGGGAGGAGTTACATTAGTTTTATTAAGAGACTTGAGACAGACATTCCCAGTCATTCTGATACGAACAAGAACTGATGAAATAAAAGCATGCATTAAGTCTTCACACCTATGGAATAAAGTACTGAAGTTCTCCTTCAATACTAACGTGCGAGCTTCATTACATGGGGACCAATGTGCAAAACAGTTTTCAACCTGGCTCCTCCAATTAGGAAATGAGAAAGTACCATTTGATGGGAATTGTGATATCAATTTGGCTCATATTTCTATTATGGTGAATTCCTCAGCTGAATTGAAGAACAGGATATTGCCAGACTTAAGTAACAATTATAATTCTTATAAACGGTTGTGTGAAAGGACAATTCTTATTCCAAAAAATGACAGTAGCAAGGATTAACCATGAATTAATGAATAAGATTCCAACAGTCATTAACAATTACAAATCAGTTGATTCAGTCCTTCATTAAAATCAAGCTGTCCATTACCCAACATAGTTCCTTAATTTTCTTGGGCCACCTGGAATTCCTCCGCATAAACTGTTTTTAAAGGTAGGAATCCCAATAAAGCTTCTAAGAAATTTAGATCCTCCTAAATTATACAATGGGACAAATTGATTGTGAATACATTATCACCTAATGTGACAGAAGCTACGCTCATCACTGGATGTGCCTCTGGGGAAGAGGTTTTTATTTCAAGAATTCCAATCAAACCAACAGACATGACATTCGAGATCAAACGAAGACGATTCCCAGTGCGACTTTGCTTTACAATGTCTATTAATAAACCTCAAGGCTAGTCTTTGAAATCTACTGACTTGCTTTTCTCATGGTCAAAATTATGTTGGTTGCTCCAGGATAGGTAGTTTGCAAGACTTATTTGTCTATGCTCCAAACCAGAAAACACAGTATGTTGTTTACTCAGAAGCACTTACATAACTTCCTTTAACATATGTGACAGAATTTATCTTTTCATAAAAGCGGTAAATTTTCTATTTTCGTGTATTATTATTATTATTATTAGTATTATTATTATTATTATTATTATTATTATTATTATTGCTATTTTATATTATGAATTCAGAATTGATTTCCCAATTAAAGAATAACAAATTTCTACACAACAAATTTTGAATTTTTCCCAATATGTAAGGAAAAATTTCATTCCGGGCAACGTCGGGTGCCTCTGCTAGAATATATATATATATATATATATATATATATATATATATATATATATATATATATATATTGTTGTATTTCGGAATGGTCATTTTGCCAGTTTAGCCAATAAAAACACACGCACTATATATTTGGTGTTACTTTGCTTCAGTGTTATTTATTTTTTACGTTAATCTTAATCTTATTTCGGCCAGAGTTCTTTCGTCACATTCCTGTGACCGCATCAGTGGTCCTTTGTTTTCTTCTTACTTATTTGTGTCTCTCCTTACTAACCGTCAGCCATTTTGTATTTCTATTGCATGTCTTCCTTTGCGCATGTTTATATCTCTATGTGCGTTTATGTGTATTTAGTGTGTGTATGTGGGGGATGCCTGTAATATTTGTATCTTCTGTTTATATATGTTCATGTAATTTGTAATTTTATATGTTCATGTAATTTGTATTTTGTATTTTGTTTTTTTGTTTTTTGTTTTTGTTATTTTTGTTTATTCTTATTTTGTTCATGTGTTTACATCCACACCATTTATTATGTTTTCAGGATCCTCTATCCTGAAAACATAATAAATGGTGTGGATGTAAACACATGAACAAAATAAGAATAAACAAAAATAACAAAAACAAAAAAACAAAAAAACAAAATACAAAATACAAATTACATGAACATATAAAATTACAAATTACTTGAACATATATAAACAGAAGATACAAATATTACAGGCATCCCCCACATACACACACTAAATAAACATAAACGCACATAGAGATATAAGCATGCGCAAATGAAGACATGCAATAGAAATACAAAATGGCTGACGGTTAGTTAGGAGAGACACAAATAAGTAAGAAGAAAACAAAGGACCACTGATGCGGTCACAGGAGTGTGACGAAAGAACTCTGGCCGAAATAAGATTAAGATTAATGTAAAAAATAAATAACACTGAAGCAAAGTAACACCAAATATATAGTGCGTGTGTTTTTATTGGCTAAACTGGCAAAATGACCATTCCGAAATACAACAATATCTGTTTCAACACACGACTTCACATAAAAAATCTTGCACAACAAATATTAAACGTAAATATATATATATATATATATATATATATATATATATATATATATAATATATATATATATATATATATATATTTAGAGAGTGAGTGAGAGTGAGAGAAAGAGAGAGAGAGAGATGAAGCTCCTTTCCACGTCTTATAGATTCATAAGGGCTGATTTCCCGGTTTCCATAGCGTATATAGTCCCTTCTGGACAGGACGTCGGCACATCGCAGGACTGCTCCTTTTTGCCAGTTGAACATACGGAAGCAACGGGAAATGAAGTGTTTTGCTCAAGAAAACAGGCATTGCCCGGTTCTGGGATCGAAACCACAATACCTTGACCAGTAAGCCATGCGCCTCCAAAATGCATATTGTATATGGAGGAGTATTCCCCCAAACAAATTAGTATTAACTTCATACTGGAGCAAACACACTACGGTACTGCATGTGACAAGGCTTGCTCTCTGGAATACTGGATGGTGGTCCGCATAGCTTCCGTCGTTCCAGTTTTGTTACAAGTCCCGACTCTAGTCAAGATCATTATAGGAGACGTAACCGAAGTTGTATTACAGTAGATATGAACCCGAGACAGCACGATTTACAAAGTAAATATTTTAACCAGTCGGCGCACGAACACATACATACACGCTTATTTGAGTGAACATGATATATGCAAATACGGATAAATGGACATTAAAACACTGTTCATCATTTCTGCCGTTCGTAATGATGACGACGTTGATAACAAATGCAATGGTGGTGGTAGTGGTGGTGGTGGTGGTGATGTTAATAAAATGATGATGATAATGGTCATGGTGTTGGTGGTGGTGGTGGTGATGATGATGATGATGATGGTGACGACACTGATGACTGGTCAGACAGACGGATTAATTTTAAAAAATTAATATGAATGTTAAAAATAATTATTAATTTTAAAGTATTACTCTTAATTCATTCAAAATTTCCTTTTTTTTAATTAAAGAAAACATACGTTTTTTTCTTTACTTTCAGTTGATGTCACTTTAATTAAAGCTATCTAGACAACCTCGTAAAGATACCTAGGAGTAACTTGATACGATAGTATATCATCTGGTTCAACGTGTACCAATTAGACAAGAGAGAGCATAGAAAACATTAGAGATGATCAACGTTCAAAAATAACAATACAAAAAAAATAAACGAAAGACAAAAGAAAAACCAACAAAAGAACAATTAGGATAACCAACGGAAAGAAAAATAATTATGACAGGAAATCTAATCATGAGGAATTTTTTCCCTTTCCGTCTCTTTATGGTTTCTTTATTTTTTTTTCTATTCTTTTCTTTTCTTTTGTCGAGAAAACAAAATTGGTCATATTACGAATGTCTCTAGGACAACAGTGGATGATCAAAAGCATTGTCTGAAAGGAGCAAAATAAAAATAGTAATATTAATAATAGTAATAAATAGATGACGAATAAAAAAAGGAAACAGAGAAAGTAAAAAAAAATAAAAACAAAGAGAGAAATACTTTCGATAATTATTCGATCTTCTTATGTGTGAATTCTTTCATGAGATCAAGAACATTTATTAATTTGCATCTAGTTATGCGTTATGTGTATGAGGATGTGTATACATGCATACATCCACCCATCCATCCATCCATCCATCCATCTATATATATATATGTGTGTATGTAAGTAAACATATATTTATATATATATATATATATATATATATATTATATATATATATATATATATATGTAACAAAACATTCATATATATATATATATATATATATATAGAGAGAGAGAGAGAGATACACATACATATATAGATATATGCGCACAAACATATACTTATGTAAATATATGTATATACACGCACACACATATATATGTGTGTATTTGTGTCCTCAAACAAATCCACACTCACAGTCACACGCGCACACACGTGTGTGTGTGTGTGTTTCACAAGCAATATAAATAGAACTCAATATATGAATTGGAGATTATGTATATTATTTATTAGCAGTGAAAGAAGCTGAATGCCTTAGAGACCCAGATTTTCGTGCAAATGCACTTATCAGGTTTGACAAGTGCATTGACACGAGATTTTCACTCTGAGAAAATAGCTTCACACCTGATAAATACCAACATGTTCAAGGAAATGGGTAATTCGATTACATCGACCGCAATACTTCACTGGTACTTATATTTTATCGACACCGAAAAAATATATTTCTTTACTGCCCAGAAGGGGCTCAACATAGAGGGGACAAACAAGGACAGACGAAGGGATTGAGTCGATTATATCGCCCCCAATGCGAAATTGGTACTTGATTTATCGACCCCGAAAGGATGAAAGGCAAAGTTGACCTCGGCGGAATTTGAACTCAGAAAGTAACGACAGACGAAATACCGCTAAGCATTTCGCCCGGTGCGCTAACGTGTCTGCCAGCTCGTCAACCTCGACGGAATTTGAACTCAAAAGAACGAGATGACAGACAAAACGTCTCTAAGCGTTTTGCCCGGCATACTACTGGTTCTTCCAGCTGGTCGCTTTATGCTCTCTATATTATGGCTGCCTGCACCTTGTGTTTTAATCGTGATATGGTCAAATTTGCCTTCTATACGGATATAAAGGAAATATTCAGCGAAGGACGGCTTTGCAGAACTGATGTTAAGTGCGATATGTCGTACAGTATCAGTTTCATCTTGCGTTGAGGGACGATACTGAACAGTCTCTTGTAGAGGACTTTAGGAAACATCACAATTTTCCTTCTGTTTATCATCCTTCTTCGCAACACACAATCTGTCATGAGAGTTAGATTCCGGTTTGGAATAAACATCTATCTTGCAGAATACAATAGAATATATACGTATAAACGTACAAATATATAATTTCTTAATGCTCTATGTATCGTCTTTGGATAATTTGAAATGTATTGTATATGATCTTTGATACAGATACAATTTTAGTTTCATCATAAAAAAAATGAACGAAGTGGTTGTATTTGGTCTTATTACAGGTTTTCACTTCTGCGGGGAAAATTGTGATATTAGCACAATGTGATTGCCGTCTTTAAAGATAATCATCCAAAAACGACTATCAATATTCTTTCCATAACAATTTTGTGGCACATAGCTATCCATTGTGCATCTATACAAAGTTACATAAAAGTTCATGCGTTAACACTGTACCTTAAAGCGTGTGTTTAATAACAAATACAAATATTACATGTCACAAACACACTGAGACATATATGTATGCATGTATACATGTATGTACGTATGTATATGTGCGCATGTATGCATGTATGTATGTATGTATGCATTTATTTATTATGTATACATGCATGTATGCATGCATGTATAAGCGAGTGTATGTTTCTTACTTTCTTGTATAATAATAATAATAGCAATACCAGGCAGTGGCTCTCATGGCTTCTGATCTTAACTGATTGGAATGTTATCATGTACATTGTTTTGCTTGGTATAAAAGATGGGCTACAGCAAATATTCTGCCCAATACCACAGATTTGCATGTCAGTTGCTTGACCTTAACCAGTTGAGAATGTCCCTTAGTGGCTGACGATATGCGCACCTCTGATCACGAGCAGAAATAGTGGGGAGAGGGCATCATATCCATGTGTTGAGAGGAATTCTTTGGAGTTTGGATAAGTCACCTCTGAAAACATGGGTGTTTTGTTCAACATCCTTAAACAACCCTCATTTAGGGATATTTTGAGCGAGAAAGGCTACTCGACCTGTAAAGAATTCTAACTGGGCCCCACCTGCAATGTCATGCGCTGTTTATCTTGATCAATACGTCGCGCATATATGGCTGTGATGCATGTGCCTGGTGCACTCTTACCAGATGGGTAGTCATGTTGGCTATACTAGGCTTCGTATATTTTACCCCAGTGTCACTTTGATGACATGCACTGCTCTCTCACTCAATAATAATAGGAATAAGAATAATTACGGTTTCAAATTTTGCCAAAAGGGCAGGTATTTTTGGGGAGTGGATGGGTCGATTTCATCAATTCCAGTGTTCAACTGTTACATATTTTGTCGACCATGAAAAAATGAAAGGCAAAGCTGACCTCGGCGGAATTTGAACTCAGAACGTAGCGACGGGTATAATACCTATTTCTTTATTACCCACAAGGGGCTAAACATAGAGGGGACAAACATGGACAGACATAGGTATTAAGTCGATTACATCGACCCAAGTGCATAACTGGTACTTAATTTATCGACCCCGAAAGGATGAAAGGCAAAGTCGACCTCGGCGGAATTTGAACTCACAACGTCACGGCAGCCGAAATACCGCTAAGCATTTCGCCCGACGTGCTAACAATTCTGCCAGCTCGCATTTCAGCGCACTAACGATCCTACCACCTCACCGCCTAATGATAATGATAGTGATGATGATGATAATGATGATGATGATGAGCAGGAGGAGGAGGAGGAGGAGGAGGAGGATTTCTTTTCTTTTCTTTCTTATATTTTTAATAGCAGTAACTAACTGCTTAGAGGTCAAATTCCATTTTAGTATCTTCACTACTAGCAATACCACCTTCCGATCACCAACCATTGAGTTATTGATAATATTAAAAGTCTTTCATTTGAATTTGACTTCAACATCTATTATTATCTCCTCAGATATTCTTTTCCTAATAATTTCTTTTATTTCAGTCTCTTTGATCTTACAGGCTTCTAGTATTCTTAAGTGCTTGTATCTATTCAACTCAATATCTTTCATTACTTCACCATCAGATAACACTATTCCATAGGTTGACACAATCCTCCTTCTTTTTCACTTGAAGTGTCCTGAATTCCACTGTTATATCTTCAATAAATAAATGAATAGTTTTCAATGAAACTGCATCTGGTTTTCACTCTTTTCGAATAACTTGAAATCATCCATCAACAAAAGATGGGCGATTTAAATAATTTCATTCAGCAATAGCATGTCAGTTACGAATAAAATAGGTGGCGTATTATAACCTTGGAAAGTTTCTCCTTATTTAAACTAATCCAGATACTTCTCCTAACATTCTCAAATCAGTCTTCTACCGGTGCATACTAGCTCTGATGAAATCCGGTATTCGCTAAATTGAAACGTTTCATACATATTATTACCCACAAAAGAGGTATCATGTCGCACTTATACATATACGTGAAAAAAAGAAAGAAAGAAAGAAAGAAAGGATAAAGAAAAAAAGAAAGATGTAATTATTATAATCTATTTACGCCATTGCTAAATTGGTATAACTCCTCGTAGAATATTTCGGCACTGATTTGGCAGCCAGTAATTGATATTATGTCCCTCAACTGTTTTTACGACAGCCTTCCTGTTAAACAGGTAGTATTTGATGTTCCACAAGAAAGAAATACAATCAGCAATTTTTCTGATTTGCAATTTCTTGATTAGTGCGAGATATAACACAAGACGGAAATGATCGAATTTTTTCCTATTTCTTTTTTTTTTACATTTTACTGGGTCTTTCCAGTACAAAACAATTTTCCCACGTGTTTTTAATAAAAGTAACGTTACTCTATTATATTTGACACTATCTGGCCAGAGAATAAAGGAAGAAACTTGATCAGTTTTGAGGAGGTGAAGATAACTTTCGGGAATAGTTTAAAGCTAATAGTTCGGAATTGTTGTTGGTTGGTGTAAAATTCTTTTGTGTAATAGAGACAGTAGGTTGTATTGATAAAGATGACTTTTGGAGAAGCAGAATAGAGAAAAAAAGATACATTTTAGGTTGGAAAAACAATAAATTCATACTTCAAAAAAGATATATCCAATTGTTTGAATAAGCAAGAGAGTGAAAATCAGATTTAAAGGTTGGAATTAAAGCATCTAATTTGTACAACAGAGGGACAAGCACTTAGAACAAAGTGTACGTCGATAAGAACTTTTGAATTACCGTTATGTAGAATTTGTGGGGGAAGTGATGAAAGCAGTAGCGTTAAAGTGAGAGAATGCAGTAAATATGATCATAGAAAATACAAAACAAGCCTCGACAGCAAGCGCCTATGGTTCAGTGAAAACTATGCAACTAATATATTTTGGATAGAGCTCTTAGATACGAATATCATGTAGCAAAAACTCGTTTGAGGATAGAGATTAATCGAAACTATCGACCCAATATTTTTTTACCTTAGATACAAAGACAGAAAGTTAATGAGAGGGACAATCAACTACACTGATTCCATAATGTGGAGTTACTTTATTTTCATCGACTCTGCCTCTTATCTTATCGACTCACCCTCTTATTTTAACCTACATCGGGAAGAAATTTGTTCCTCGCATTCGTGAGACGTTGAAAAGTCGATTAAGACTTAACTGGAGAAGGAAAACTTGTTCTCAGTTTTTCCAGTTGTCTCCATTACAAAATCTGTTTCATAGTTTCTTTGTAGCCACTAGATAGACTTTAGTTGCTCTTCACTCATCTTGGACAGAGCTGACTGGAAACACTCTCACTGGAAGAATTTAACTCGAAATTGCAATACCCACTTGATCAGTCGCAAGGCAGCACTGTAAAAGCAGGGAATTTGGAAGCTATCCTGAATCTCCGGATTGGAACTCTATGAAACAACCCGGCCAGTTGATTCTCATCAAAGCCAAACTTTTTTGAGAACTTTGTTGCTGCTATGGAATGCTAACATGAAAGTTCTACCAATTATATTATATTTAACACAATTGATGGAGGGCCTACCAGGTGGTTTGTTTTGGTTTTCGCTTGACGAGCTGTGAGAAACCAGGCTTAACAAAGGATGGCCACAAAACCTCATCTTCCGAAAATACCTGCACAGACTACATCCTTGCTATGTTTGGCCAACATCAGCTACGCTATATCAAGAAAAGCTTTAAGAGAGTTTGGGAAACTGATGATTTTCATCATCAGAAGCACACATTGATCCTCCTCAAGAAGCAAAACAGCCAAACGTTCTAATCTCGTCAAATGATAAAATAGAAAATGCAAGATGATTAGAGGGCAGATATAACGGAGTTGGTGTACGCGTTTGCCAGACTTTTAAGGAATAGCTTCCACTCTATTTCTGGATGAGACTGGCAATCCCTTTTATACGGTCTCTTACCAACCTAACTTGAATTATTTGTCAACCAGTTCAGCTGCTCCATCAGTCCAGCCTCCTACAACGGAGGCCGGTGACAGTAAGTTGTTTATTCATGTGCCACTCACCGACTTATCCGACTTAATTTTAGCTTCTTTTCTTGGTTTATATTCCTTTATTACAATAACGATAACTTCAAATTCTAAGGTTGAAATAATCGTTTACATCGTCTGAGTAAGATTCAGTGTATACTAAAGTAATGAGATCCAATATGGTTGAAGGACTAAGAGTATGATACAAAACGATTCAGATTGGAGTAGTGATTAGTTGGCAACGTATTCTGAAATGATGCACGCTTTGGAAACGATTCCAGAACGTAATACACCGTGGGCAGTCACTACCTATCGATAGACGATCTGACTGAAAAGTTTCGATTGATTCCTATTGAACAAAATTCCACCAAAGCCATATTTATCGCCACCTCTTCGCTTCTCTCTGTAATGCATCACTTGAGATATAGGTTGTTGAAGCAGATGTACTCGAGCTCTATTTTATAACATTACACACTGTTAGAACAAAAAGATAATAAAAATTGTTATACTAGTAATAAAGAAAATTCAATACTCTCACTTTTATGGAAGATTGAGCCATACTTGTTATCATCTCCAAAACAGACACGTTTACTTTAGTGTATTTTTTTAATTCTGTGAATGAAATGAGCATGGAGGTAAACCCAACTCCTGCTGGAAATAGCAGCCAAATTTCTACCAAATTGTAGCATATCTTTTTGAAATAGATAATGTAAACCAAGATACACTATACATCACATGTAACATTTTAAGCTGGGACAGCTTTCGTCATAGTTCTATTCAAAGTTGACTTACAGCTAAATAACAAGAACTACTAAGACTACTACTGCAACTATTTGTAGCAGCAGCATCAGCATCAGCAGCAGTAGCAGCAGCAGCAGTAGTAGTAGCAGCAGCAGCACCAGCAACAGTAGTAGTAGTAGTAGTAGTAGTAGTAGTTAGATTTGCGTCGGGCGAAATTTATTACGATTTTTATTCAGGATTCTCCCGTTTTAAGTTCAAATCTCGCCAAGGTCAAATCTACCTCCAAATGCACCATTCCAGGGCAGTGGACTACTGTAATCGTTAGAGCGTCAGAGAGCTATTTTCCTCAGATTTTTGCTTTCTAATTTTAAACCACATCGTGTTTCTACTAGAGTCGTGAACTTAATCCATGACCTACCAAATAACTACACGATAAAAAAAAATAGTGGTGCGTTGTGGTTAGTTTATTGTCCGGTCATTTAAGATGAATATAAATGCTTTGGAAATGAAGACAACGTAGTGATATTAATAGAATAGAAATTGCCGATTTTTTAAAAAGTTGTCTGATATTCTATTAACAAAGACCTTTCGACATTTCTGGCTCTCTGTTTTCAAAAATAAAAAGAGAAATGCTACAGTTATTTTATTGTCTTCAACATTAATAAATAAATTTGAAAATGTTGGCAAGTACAACGTCAGAAATGAAACCGTCACAGAATTATAGTATCAAACGTATATAGAAAAACAATAAGAAAACAAAGTGAATATGATTGGTATTAGATTAATCTCTGAAGACTAATTATATTCTAATGTTTTGTTTTGTTTTGTTTTTTTGTTTCTTTTGTGATTTTTTTTTCTCTTGATGACATTTCTGCATCACTAATTTATTTCCTTATCAGTTTTGCATGCATTGTTCTGTTTTAAGCTCCGTGCACATTCTAAAGCTTCTCGTTTTTATCATTGACTAGTAGGTGTTCCGACAACTATGGCTTTATATTAAGATTCTACGATATCTATAAACTAATAATACTAATAAATATAACAGTAACGATAACCATTACTCTGAATATTATTGTCGCCATTATCATTACTCAATAAAGCAGTGAGCTGGCAGAATCGCTAGCACACCGACCAAAATGCTTAGCGTCATTTCATTACGTTCTGAGTTCAAATTCCGCTGAGGTAGGCTTAGCATTTCATCCTTTTGGAGTACCAGATAAATTAAGTACCAGTGAAACACTTGTGCTTTTAGTAGAAAGGCTTATTATTAATAATATGATCATCGTTATCATCCTTATCTTTTCTTTATTGACTTCAAGCAGTGAAGATGATACAAAAATACGGAACATGCATTAGCAATTACGAAAAGTAAGGTGTGAAAGACAAATTTATAAGTACGAAAGAAAGGAGTGAGAAATGTTGGTGCTCCATCATGGCCGCAATCAAATGACTGAAACAAGTAACAAAGAGTAACATAGTATATCTATCTATCTATCTATCTATCTATCTATCTATATATATATATATATATATATATATATATATATAACTTAGAATAACTTAGAAAGGTTTTTGGCCAGTATTGGCCCAGGCCATGTCTAACTTAATAGCACCACCTGGCGAAGTCTTTCAGTTCAGGATTTGGGCACCAAGGCCCATTCGAGCAGAGAGTTATTGTTTGCGGAGACATATCCGGGTGTGGGTGGTTTGTCCGGTACTGTTTGAAGGAATTTGTCCAAAGACTTCTTGAATTTTGTGTGGTCAGTTTCTTTTTTGACGTGTCCTGGTGTAATGTTGAAGAGAGCGGGTCCAATTGAGGTGAAATAGTTGTGCCGTATTGTCGTTATGTGATGCGATTTATATTTTTGTTGTGGACGGATGGCACGTGGTCCAAGCCTTGGATGCATTTTGAAGGTGATGCCAACATCATTCGGACAGTGCTGATGGAATATTTTCCACATCATACAGATAATGTAGCGTTCACGGCGTCGTTGGAGTGAATACAATTTCAGCTTCTCTAGTCTACCCCAGTAGTCAAGGTCTGACATGCCATCTATCTTTTTTGTGATTGACCTTTGGGGAGCTTCAATTCTCATAATATTTTGTTTTGTGTAGGGAGACCACAGTGGACAGCAGTATTCAAGGTGGGGTCGGGCAAAAGTGGAGAAGAGAAGGATAATAGCGTGGGAATCTCTCGACTGGAAGGTTCTGAGAATCCAGGAACACATTCTGCGGGCCATGTCAACTTTGCTGCTTATATGTGTAGCCCAGCTTATGTTGTTGTCCACTGTTACTCCCACGTCTCTGATGTTGTTGGATGCCATGAGAATTTCTCCAGAAGGAAGAGAGTATGGGAGTTTCAGAGCGTCCTCCCTTCCAAAGTGGATCAGTTCGAATTTGTCTTCATTTAGCAACATGTTATTCTTTTCCGCCCATTGGACAACAGCCAGTAGGTCTGACTGAAGGTTTATTCGGTCATCCACGCCATTGATGACCTTCTGGAGCTTGGAATCATCAGCGAAGGTTCTGATGTTACTGTGTTTGATGGTGTCAGTAATATCATTTATGTAGATGATGAAGAGAAGTGGGCCCAACACAGTGCCTTGTGGGACACCACTGCTGACTTTGGCTGGGCTGGATTTGACTCCTTCGACTACAACATGTTGGGTTCTGCTAGACAGGAAGCACTTGATCCATTGCAGCAGCTTTCCAGTGACACCAATATTGGACAGCTTTCTCAGAAGGATCTTATGATCAACCCTGTCAAAGGCCTTGCTGAAATCAAGGTAGATGACATCAGTGTTATATATATATATATATATAACTTAGAATAACTTAGAAAGGTTTTTGGCCAGTATTGGCCCAGGCCATGTCTAACTTAATAGCACCACCTGGCGAAGTCTTTCAGTTCAGGATTTGGGCACCAAGGCCCATTCGAGCAGAGAGTTATTGTTTGCGGAGACATATCCGGGTGTGGGTGGTTTGTCCGGTACTGTTTGAAGGAATTTGTCCAAAGACTTCTTGAATTTTGTGTGGTCAGTTTCTTTTTTGACGTGTCCTGGTGTAATGTTGAAGAGAGCGGGTCCAATTGAGTTGAAATAGTTGTGCCGTATTGTCGTTATGTGATGCGATTTATATTTTTGTTGTGGACGGATGGCACGTGGTCCAAGCCTTGGATGCATTTTGAAGGTGATGCCAACATCATTCGGACAGTGCTGATGGAATATTTTCCACATCATACAGATAATGTAGCGTTCACGGCGTCGTTGGAGTGAATACAATTTCAGCTTCTCTAGTCTACCCCAGTAGTCAAGGTCTGACATGCCATCTATCTTTTTTGTGATTGACCTTTGGGGAGCTTCAATTCTCATAATATTTTGTTTTGTGTAGGGAGACCACAGTGGACAGCAGTATTCAAGGTGGGGTCGGGCAAAAGTGGAGAAGAGAAGGATAATAGCGTGGGAATCTCTCGACTGGAAGGTTCTGAGAATCCAGGAACACATTCTGCGGGCCATGTCAACTTTGCTGCTTATATGTGTAGCCCAGCTTATGTTGTTGTCCACTGTTACTCCCACGTCTCTGATGTTGTTGGATGCCATGAGAATTTCTCCAGAAGGAAGAGAGTATGGGAGTTTCAGAGCGTCCTCCCTTCCAAAGTGGATCAGTTCGAATTTGTCTTCATTTAGCAACATGTTATTCTTTTCCGCCCATTGGACAACAGCCAGTAGGTCTGACTGAAGGTTTATTCGGTCATCCACGCCATTGATGACCTTCTGGAGCTTGGAATCATCAGCGAAGGTTCTGATGTTACTGTGTTTGATGGTGTCAGTAATATCATTTATGTAGATGATGAGGAGAAGTGGGCCCAACACAGTGCCTTGTGGGACACCACTGCTGACTTTGGCTGGGCTGGATTTGACTCCTTCGACTACAACATGTTGGGTTCTGCTAGACAGGAAGCACTTGATCCATTGCAGCAGCTTTCCAGTGACACCAATATTGGACAGCTTTCTCAGAAGGATCTTATGATCAACCCTGTCAAAGGCCTTGCTGAAATCAAGGTAGATGACATCAGTGTTATATATATATATATATATATATAGAAATGGACGAATTAAAATTTTAAGATTGTATATATTTGCACGAAATTAAATTTAAAAATCGTATTACAAAACAGATAGAAATAAAAGCAAAGGAATGGAAAAGGAAAATTTACTGGCTAGGTTGTTTGGGGCCACTCAGTGACCTTTGTACGAGTGCAAAAACTGTACGAGTGAACAACTTTTGGGAAATTTGGTATTGAAAGGTACCAATATCCTTATAGTTATTTCTTTTAAGTCCGTTGTAATGCCTTAGTTATACTTTCATTAATAATATATCATATGCACATTGATTATATTCTGCACCTAACTTTAAATTATTCCCAATGTGACACCACATCCGTGCAATTTTGCCTATAATCTATTTGTTTGATTTTCTAAGACGGTAAACCTTAGCTTTTCTTTCTCCTCTTCCTTTTCTTGGTTATTTTCTTCTCTCTCTTTCTCTCACTCACTCTCTCTCACACACACACACTCTCTCTCTCCATATATATATATATATATATATATATATATATATCCATCCAGCTATTTATTTATTTGTCTTTTCAGTTTTTCGGGGGCTATCAGCACTGAAATAATATAGTAACTAGGTCTTCTGCTTCAGTCATTAACTTAAATACACTTGATTAACACATTTTCCGCCACCTACTTACATTCTTTTGTGAACCCTTAAATACTAATCACCTAAAAGCTGACATACAAAGCAACATACCTAATACAATGGTCAGCACACTAGACTGCGCTCTAAGATTTAACCTTCATGTTCTCAATACAAAACTCAAATATTGCATTAATATTTAAATAAAACCAGCGACAAACAACTCAAGGGAAAGATCTGCTGTCTAGCGACCTAACTACATCTCTTTGTGAACACATATGATCTGAAGATGACAAACCTAATAGATATACATATACATACATGTATAAGTTTTAGCAATTAGCGCTTATCCAATCTTAATCAGTAGAAATTCTCCATACCTTTTAGCCACCAGGACCAAACATACAACATAATCACCATTCAACAGAACCCAGGTTGCCATAGAATGTTTTTAACTTGAAAGAGACTATATAAAGCCAAGAGGAACTTAAATGAATTACAGTCCGATGATGACTTAGCTGGTCGAAACTTCGTTATCACTGTCACTGCTATTCGTGTTAAAGAATAATGAATGTGTACTCTACAAAATGTACTGAAGAATACTTCAAATTAATATAAACTGTTTTGATTTCAGCATAAAGACACCTATATATGTATATAAGCACCGGCTAGTCATAAATTATCTTCAAAGTTGATGTTATATGCAATTTGGCAGTCATTTTATGCGAAAATATAGTGTTAATAATTATTAAATGTTTGTAAAGCTATAAAACGAACTAAGTTTTTTTTCTACAGACTGGTGTTGACGGCAAGCTAAGATTATTATATATTTTTCCAAGTGCTCAAAATAAAATTTCATTTGGTAATGATTCAAGAAGTCGTGTCTCGAAGAAAGATGAAAAAAAATGACTGCTTCGTAATATGGGAGCCAACTATAAGAGTACTCAGTACTCAGCTGGTACTTATTTTATCGATCCCTAAAGTATAAATGGCAAAGTCAACTTCTGTAGAATAATTGCTTCAAATTTTGGTGCAAGGCAAGCAGTTTAGGGGAGGGAATAAGTCGATTACGTCGACCCCAGTGCACAATTGATGCTTATTTTGACCCCGAAAAGATGAGAAGGCAAAGTTGACCTCGGTGGAGTTTGATCTCATAACAGAAAGAACAGGAAGAAATGTCACTAAGCATACATACACACACACACATACAAATACACACACACATACACACACATACATACATACTTACACACACATGCATACATACATACATACATACATACATACATACATACATACATACATACATACATACATACATACATGCATACATACATGTAAGTCATTATTCAGCTTATTTCAAATTCTTTTGCCAATAGAGAAAGAACTGGTTTCTAACCTAGATCCAAGTCTCCATTGGAATTTCAACATCAGCAACAGAGTATTTTTGTTTGTATGTATGTATGTATGTATGTATGTATGTGCAGATTTGTATTTTTTATGTATGTATTCTAATGCGTATAGTTGCATATCTAGATATGCTCATATATAATTAAATGATAAATTTCTGGAGAGTTTTATAGATGGACTGGATCTGTAGTCTTCGAATTAGCTTTCTCCTTCCTGGTTATGAGAAGCCTAATTTCTCAAGATTGGTATTTAGGCAATGTGTTACGTATCCCGAGGCCCCAGTAATTACAGGTTTAAACCTGCACTTGTAATCTGGATAGAGTAACTGCAGATTACTCAATAGTTCAGGATAGATGTTCTCTTTTCATTGATCTTCAGCTTTATGTTAACATCCGCTGGGCAGCTAATTTCCACAACTATAAACAGTTTCTCTTCTCTATCCCAAATCAGGTCTGTTGTGCTTACATTTTATTTAGGTATTCACTGGTACATTCCACCAGTATTCCTTTTTATTATGAGTGGCTACAGCTTCTACCATATTGTGGGTTATTATTTTTTTGTCCTCGGGATTATCTTTCAATCGGATTTCATAACAGAGTGTCCTAGCTACAATGTCATGTCTCATCGGTAGCTAATACCGTGATGACATTTTCGGACAACTGCTTATGGTGTGGATGATATCTTCAGTGTGAACTTAAACAAAGTCTGCATCGGTTGTCACTCTTTACGGCTTTACCTGCATCTCTATCGTTTTGTGCATCAGGTACTTGGTTGATATTTCCTGTTCCTGGATTGCAAACGCATACCCTTCAAAGTGGGAGGTAGTAATCCGGCTATTGGTCCATGATAAACTGCTTTGATGATCAGTGTTACTATCATTACGGGCCTTTCTAGTAGCATATCCATGCATAGTCTTCTGCTCATATAAGCTCATCTTTTCATTTGATGATACGTTGCGGTAGAGTCGTGTGACTTCTTTGGGCATGTATTCTAGGTTATCAGCCAGCGAGTGTTGTTCAAGGAGCTGCCTTCCAAGTCTTATGATGTTATCAGCCTCATGCATGCAAACTTGATCAAGGGATGCACTTCGACACTTAGTGATTAAAAGATGTTGCCGAAAGGATATGATGCGACATTCAAAGGCATTTTGTATGTATGCATGTATGTATGTGTATGTATGTATGTATGTATGTATGTATGTATGTATGTATGTATGTATGTATGTATGTATGTATGTATGCATGCATGTATGTATGTGTGTGTGTGTGTGTATGTATGCATGTATGCATGTATGTGTGTGTGTGTCGTCGTCGGTTTTTCCTCTTTTCCTAGAACTTAGTTTCTTCTCTGTGGAACGATTCGTTCATTGTTGATGTCTCTGTAGACCAATTCTTGCATAGAAGAGTCGATGTCATTGACTGCATGGTAATGTTGGTGGAAGACGTTGAAGTGGAGTCGTTTGATTTCTTCCCTTTTCTCTTCTTGTGGTTTTGAGGTTTTTTGGTTCTGATGGTGATAGAACACTGTCATTTGGTACAGTCTCAAGCTTGTGTTTCAAACGATTTAGGCTCAATTCCAGAGGCTTTCAGTGTTGTTTTGAGCCGGTGCTTGTATCATCGAAGATAGCAAGACCTCGTGGTCTTTTTTCCTGTGTATGTATGTACTAAAGTGGGACAAAAACGTAATATGATATATTGTGACATGTTAAACTGTAGTACATCAAACAAATACACAAACAGGCAGCTTAATCACAAGAAAGTGAGAAACTCCTGTCTAGGTGGAACTAGACAACTTCATGCTTGTAACCACTTTCTGCTCCGATCACTTTCAACGAACTTGCTCCACCAAAATTGCCTGACAGCATTTTTGACTTTCGCTTAATCGAAATAGCCCCTCATTTCCTAGCGGATGATTCTTCAGCTGTCGATATACCTCTGCTATGAACTTAAAACTGCTATCTCTTATCCGGAGGCTTTTGGTGTCCTTCATTTACCTCGTATTTAATCAGCACATCATGTAGTTTTGTTTTTTAGTGCCATTAGCAAAACTTCGAATTACCGTAAATTTCAATCACTCAAAGCTCTAGATGATTCCTTGTGATGACCTTCAAATCACTTGCTTTTTGTTTGGCTATTTTCTTTTTCCTTTCTTTTTTCTTTTAATACAGTTTTTTTTTTTTTTTTTGCTTTTCTCCAAATTTCATTACCTCTGCAATCATTGTAAGATGACAAGGCATAAATACTACGCGGAGCCTCTAGACAGTCATATTCGAAAAAAGATCTTTCGGTTTGTCGATGCTTAAACGTGACATTAACGACACTCGGCATACGAGATAATTCATTGTTCAATTTCGATTATTTTCGAAACTCGACTGTGGTATAGGAAAATGGTGTTAGCAGCAACCATGGTCTTCACCAGTGGGTCCTGCTGTTGTTATTGCCGCTTCGCTGCCAAATGCAGGTTCTTTAATCCTTTTGTTTACCATGATCTTTTTGGTAGTAAACCTTTCATACGTCCCTTACTATTACACATGTTGGGAATTGGCTATATGCTCTACAGTGCTAGTTTAATTAGCTTACTCGCTGCTCTCTCAATATGTTACAGCTCCGTAAGTCGGTGAGCTGATAGAATTTTTAGCACGCCGGGCAAAATGCTTTGTGATATTTCGTCCGTCTTCTCGTTTTGAATTCAAATTCCGCCGAGGTGGACTGATACAATTAAGTACAAGTTGAGCACAGGGGTTTATATAATCCACTTAGCCCCTTCCCTGAACTTGCTGGCTTTGCGCCAGAATTTGAAACCAATACGTTACAGCTCTGTGATGACCTTGTAGTCAACTAAACACTTATTGTCCATTCTGTTAGTCAGAAGACACAAGCCATGGCTTAACGTTCATTCAGTTTTCTCTGGCCATGATCCTCGTATATCATGTGGGACCAAACGCTTAGGAGACGTGAGGTGGATTATCTGTCCCCCATCTGATTTTGATG